>NC_143485.1:18641870-18991686 GCF_027475165.1 Benincasa hispida
TGAGTTATGTTTTGAAGGTAAAATGACCAAAATATCTTTTACGAGAAAAGTTCTAAGAGCCAAAGAACCCCTAGAGCTTGTACATTCAGACCTTTGTGGTCCAATGAATGTTAAGGCTCAAGGAAGATCTGAATATTTCATCAATTTTATTGATGACTATTCTAGATATGGTTATATTTACCTAATGCATCATAAGTTTGAAACTCTTGAAAAGTTCAAGGAGTATAAGGTAGAGGTTGAGAACATATTAGTTAAACAGATTAAAACACTTCGATCAGATCAAGGTGGTGAGTATATAGACTTGTAATTTCATGACTATTTGATAGAATATGAAATTGAATCCCAGCTCACGGCACCCGGTACACCTCAACAGAATGGTGTAGCAGAGAGGAGAAATAGAACCCTATTAGACATGGTTCGTTCAATGATGAGTTATGCTTACTTGCCTAATTCATTTTGGGGATACGCAGTACACACTGCAGTATATAAAAACATGGTTCATTAAAAATGTGTTTCTAACACATCGTATGAGTTATGGAGAGGGCGTAAATGTAGTTTGCATCAATTCCAAATTTGGGGATGCCTGACACACGTGTTGGTGTAGAACCCAAAGAAACTAGAATGTCGTTCAAAAGTATGCCTATTTGTAGGATACCTCAAAGAAACAAAAAGTGATCTATTTAATGATTCTGAAGATGATAAAGTGTTTATGTGGACAATCGCTATATTCAGTCTGGATCTCGAAATGGAGTCAATATAAGGTACACGTACGATGATAAATGCTACACGTTTGGACAAATGATACACATCCGATGGAGTCAATATTCAGTTTAGACAAATGCTACACGTTTGATGATAAAGTGGATAAAAGCCATGGATCTCGAAATGGAGTCAATATACTACAATTCAATCTGGGAACTTGTAAATCAACCAGATGAGGTAAAACCTATTGGTTGTAAATGAATCTATAAAAGAAAATGAGACCAAGCTGGTAAGGTACAAACCTACAAAGTTTGACTCGTGGCAAAAGGTTTTACCCAAGAGAGGGAGTGGACTATGAAGAAACATTCTCTCCAGTTGCCATGATTAATTCAATTAGAATACTCTTGTCGGTAATAGCCTTTATGATTATGAAATATGACAAATGGATGTCAAAACAGCCTTTTAGAATGACTATCTTAAAGAGAGTATCTATATGTCTCAGCCAGAGGGATTCATTGAACAGGGTCAAGAGTAAAAGGTTTGAAGGCTCTAACGATCCATTGATGGATTGAAATAAGCATCTTGATTCTGGAATATAAGATTTGACACTACGATCAAATCTTTTAGCTTTGAATAGAACATAGATGAATCTTGTGTTTATAAAAAAAATGTCAACAATAGTGTAACCTTTCTGGTATTATATGTTGATGATATCCTACTCATTAAGAATGATGTAGGATTCCTTGCTAACGTTAAAAGATGGCTACAACACAGTTCATAAAGATTTGGGAGATGCTCAATACATTCTTAGAATCTAAATAGTTTCCGATCGAAAAATAAAATTCAAAATCCCAGAAAGGGTCTAAGTCACCATAATTTTAGGCATCTTATATAGATAATATATTAAATATATTTCAACATATAAAATTCAAAATTCCAAGAGAGGTCTGGGTCTGTTACCTTTCAGACACAACATTCATCTGTCTAAGGAACAGTGGTTCCTAAGACACCTTAAGACTTGAGGTATGAAACGAATTCTTTACACATCAACAGTTGGGAGTTTTAGATGGTATGCAATGTTTGTGTACACATATGCTATTGATGCGTTATTTTATGCAAGTGAAATAATGAAAGGAGATTGCAGTAATGGAAATGCTTGTGCAACAAGTTTTCTCAGCAGGACCCAAGTATAAATCCTACTGAGTTTCCTGGTAAGCCTAGGGTCGAACTCAGGGACTAAGGAAAACAATATGCCACAATAATTTTTAGATTACTTTGCGGTAATCAATAAATCAAAGAGTTGTTGGGTTGTTGTTTACAGTATAAAATGTATGCAGTGGAGTTAAGAAAAGAGTTAATATTACGGAAGATGCGATGAATATGCAGGGAAAGGGTTGAGAAGGGTTTAGCTAACACTTCCTAGGATTGCGTTCATGTTATGTGATCATGCTACACACATACAATAGCAAATCATCTCTCAATGCAAATGCTACGACTTCTAGTTCTAGAACGCATGTGATATATACGATGATGTCTATAGAACCTACACATAAGTCTTTATTCTTGTCTATGCGATGATGAATGACACACACACACATATAAAGGCGACCGCATAATACCATAACCTATCTCTAGGGTGCATGCGATGAATGTTGGCAAATAGAGCTTATCTCTAAGTCCCTATCTCTTGCTTATGCAGATCTAATCTTGCTCTCTCGAGTCTAGATTCTAACCTAGCTCTCTCAAGTCTTAGGTTCTTTCTTTAGACTCTCTCTCGAGTAGCTCTAAAGGGGTGTTGGGCGCAACATAAGACAAGATGATCGCATGCAATGAAGGTCCTAGGTCATGTTAGCTTAGTTCTTCTCAACCCATTCGATAGATTTAGCTACTCATGCGTGCTTTTAAGAGAGTGAATAGATGTAGATAACCAAGTTCCATTTTATAGATGTAGAATTGAAATACAGAATAACAATGCGGAATGAGAATAAAGAGCCTGGTAGCAATCTCTTGCTTCCCAAGGATTTTACACTATTCTTCTCTACTCTGCACAAAAGATAATCTCGCTCTTGCGAGAGTCGGCCCTCTCTCTGCTTTTCCATGCCTTCTGGGTTCTCTCTCGACCTGACTAGAGCGATCTTCCGGCGTCTCTTCCTTTCTCTTGCTCCGCCTTTTAAGTAAAAGAAAAACTATGAACAAGGCTACTTCTATCTAAGGAAAAATTATCTAACTATCTGAACTCCTTCACTGAAGGTTGCCTTCGATATTTATAGAGTTTCAGGGTGAAAGGCTTCTTCTCTCTTATGATTGCACTGATGGGATGGCATTATTCTCTGTCTGACGCATCGAATATTTGTCACCGAAAAGTTGAGTGTACTTGCTATAGTAGTTCGTTAACGGCTTGTCAACTTAATTCGGAATCGACCGTCATCAGTTTTCTGTCCCATCGTGATTTATTACGCTTTTCACCCAGATGAGCGCCCACCGTATATGTCGGCTCTATGCGAACCAACCTTTTTGAGCAAAATAATCACGAACACAAATGATTTCTTTGATCGTATTTTACTCGCACAAATCCACAAGTTAGCTGTTTTAATGCGATGGACGCATGCGACCGCAATATTATGAACTTAATGCTTTTAGACACGATCTTATATATTTTTTATCAACGCAAACCTGCATTGTTTTATAACTTAGCATTGTCATAACATGCATTTCTGCCCGTTATCGCACCCCCAAATTTAAACGCTTGTCCTCAAGCATAAGCTAAATATTTCCTTTAGAAAGTCGACCGCCTTCTATTTTCCTAGATTTCTCAAGAATGCCTTATTCAAATCCTATATACCAAAATTTCCTTAATTCCATATCCAATCTCTTATTAAAATAGTTTCTAGAATTTAAGGACAACAACTATAGCGACCCGACCCCCTAGGACTTAAGTTAGGCCGTTACTAAATACATGCATGCATGGAACTCAAAACGACACTCGGTTATGGCGAAATAAATGCTAATTAAATAAGGTAAGTTCAAAAGACTTTCATTAAATTAAAATACTAAAACAATAGTAGGGTACCCATAAATCATAAAGGATAATAAATAAGTCTGAAAAACGATTCTTAAAAGTAAGTTTTAAACATCAAAACTAAAATTAAAAGAAACATGAAAAGAACTCTAAATCTCATGATGCGGAAGCGTAAAAAAACTAGTCCCAGTGGCTCGATCACGAATTCCGCTTGTCCATCGCTGGTGCATCTCTACCCTTACCTGAAACAACAACATGAGAAAGAATGAGTATAAAATACTCAGTAAGTAACCCCACTACTGGGGTCAGGCTGGGCATCTATGTCCTCTAGATACCCACCTCTGGTGAAACATATAAACTGCTCTAGTCCTCATGGGACATATATGCACATGAAACAAGAAGGAGACTGAGTCCTATCCTACTGTAGTTAAGTATGCCACTACCTCTGTGAATCCCGAAGGAGACACAAACTGGTGAATGAATCCCGAAGGAGACACAAACTGGTGAATCTCGAAGGAGACACAAACTGGTGAATCCCGAAGGAAACACAAACTGGTGAATCCCGAAAGGAAACACAAACTGGTGAATCCCGAAGGAAACACAAAATCTAATGGGCATCTAACTAATCAGTAAGGACATTTGCACAGTCTCAACATCATAATCATCACTGTACGAATCTATGACATACATATAAACCTCAACATCATGGCTCTACAACATACACATATACCTCAACATCATGGTTCTACAACATACATGTGTACCTCAACATCATCAGATCAAATACAACCATATGGAAGCACATACCATCTCATACTAGCATTCAAGTGTCTATGTGCATAAATAAATAATTCAGATCTCGTACCAGAACATACTTTGATCATATTATACTATCAGTCTATCATGCTAACATTCTTACCATAACGTACATTTATCATGCTAGCATACATCTAATGCCTGGCCCGTGGGCAGTTCCAGTAGTAAGATTACTTACCTTGATATTAGGTCAAACCAAAAAGCAATTGAATCTTTGTGAAATTCTTGAATCCTTAATCAAGCCTAAACATAAACCAAGCTTTAAAATTAATAGTTAAGGCCAAATTCCAAACACCCAAATATTACAAAATATTTCCAGATAACCTTACCTAAGGTGTGGTCCAATTCGAATTCACCTTCCAAACCTCCAATTTTAAGCCCAAATAATTAGCAAACCAAACTCTTCTTCATCTTGAATGAAATTCTTGAATCAACCCCCTAATCATAATTTGAAATTAGGCTTACATGATTAAAGCTTGAATCAAATACATACTTCACTACCAATGTCTCAAATAAATTATCCATATGTAGCTTCGTAAAAAAATCACTTCCAAATGACTTTACCAAAATTTCTCAACAACCAAAATTAATCCGTAAGAGGGTAATCAAAGCATAAACTTACCAAAACTCGCTAAAACAAACTCCAACTTCACTGAACAACACCTCAATACCTTCACAAACTTGAATCCAAAGTTGAAACACAATGGGTATCAACCAATTGATGCCAAAAGTAAATAAGTATTCAAGAATCAACCGAAAACAAACCCAAACGGCAGAAATCTTACCCAAATCGATAGATCCAGTGACGGCAAAAGAAACGACGCTTGAGCAGTGGTGGACGGAGGTCATGAAGAAGAAACTACGCGGCGACTTTGGGCAGCGTCGACAGGGCTCACAACGTGAGGAAGAAAAGGGGGTGGGGTTTGACTTTTTATTAAAAAAAAACAATAATAATAATAATAAAACAAAAAAGGAAGTAAATATAATTACATTTAATTCCTTTCCATTTTATACTATTAAATTCCTTTCCGTTTCAAAAGAAAATTAATTCCTGCCATTAATTTTCTAATTTCAAATTGAATAATTTCACGCCAACAATTAAATTCCCGCACTTACACTTGAAGTCCAAAATTCCAAAAATTCCCTCCAACTAATAACAATTACTGAAATTCCAAATAATAAAGTTACTGAAATTACATTATTACTAAAAAAATGTGCGGGGTGTTACATTCTTCCCTCCTCAAAGAACTTTCGTCCTCGAAAGTTCATTCTTGAAAAAGCTCCGGGTACTGGGCCCTCATCTCATTCTCTCACTCCTAAGTGGCCTCCTTGAACTGATGATTCTTCCACAGACTTTCACAAGCGCAATCTCCCGTGGCGCAATGTTTTTACCTCTCTGGCGAGGATCTCTATAGGCTTCTCCTCGTAGCTCAAGTTGTCATTCAACTGTAAGGGCTCGTAGTCAACTACATGGGACGGGTCTGTCACATACTTCCTTAGCATCGAAACATGGAAGACATTATGAACTGAAGACAGTGCTGGAGGGCAATGCCAAACGGTAAGCTACAGGGCCAACTCGCTCTAAGACCTCGAAAGGTCCAATGAATCTCAACTCAACTTCCCTTTCCTGCCAAACCTCAATACCTTTCATAGGTGCCACTTTTAAGAACACTTTCACACCAATCTCAAATTCCAGGTCCTTACATCTTACATCGGCATAGCTTTTCTGTCTGCTCTTGAGCTTTTTGCATACGAGCCCTGATCTTCTGTATTGCCTCATTCGTGGTCTGCACCAATTCAGGTCCTAACAATTTCCTCTCACCTACCTCATCCCAACACACAAGGGACTTGCAACTCTTCCCATATAGGGCCTCAAATGGCAAAGTGCCAGTGGCAGTCTAATAGCTATTATTATATGCGAATTCCATTAAATGCAAGTGAGAGTCCCAACTCCCTGAAAACTCTAGTGCACAAGCGCACAACATATCTTCCAATATCTGGTTCAGACGTTCTATTTGACCATCAGTCTATGGGTGAAAATTGTACCAAAATAACCCAATGCTAACTAGAGACTCTTAAAAAAAAAAAAAAAAAAAAAAAAAAAAAAAAAAAAAAAACTAGATGCAAAACGAAGGTCATCGTTTGACATAGTTGAAACTAGTATCAAAAGAGGTGTAACAACCCCTTCCATAAATAACTATGAAACATAAGATGTTGAAAATCGATAACACTTTTACACGTCCAAGTTGAGAAATGTGAAAATGGTCATGAAATTATGAAAGGCTTAGATACTAAAAACATATATCTGAGCTTACCATTCTGCCACAGGGAAAACTTTATACGAGCAGTGAAGAACTGGTCACGCTATATAATGCGTCATCTGAAGAAATGTACCAGAACAAATCTAGTCAACTGAAAACTGCCTCTACTTTAGAAGTGCTGATTGTAATGTCTTTCTTTGGGTCTACATGTTTGAGAATACTCTGTCTAATTAAGTCTCACATTCATGAGTAACTCATCATGAGGCTCTATACTGTCATGGGCTAAAAAACTTGCTTGAGCCAATCTTCATATTATTCTTTAGCCTTAAAAAAATCGCATATCATTAGTTAGACCCTGTTGTGGATGAGTCTAAAATTCCCTCTGAAAATGAGGTTTTGAAGTCCTTAGATACTAAAGCGTTAGTCAATTGATAACACATTTCCATAACCCGTAATAACCGAAGTTGATCCCTGAAGTTCGTTTTTTTTTTTTAACGATAAAACCTTCTTGACTCATAAGTCGTAGCTTGAATTACTCGTACTCCCTAAAACTAGTTAACTCATTGCCCATGCAAGAGAAACATACTATCTTGTAATGCTCCAAACCCACTTTTAGTAACTTCTTACTATCAACTCAACTTTATTGCCAAGTCTATCCCTTATACCAATGGTTATATTGGAAGATCCAACTTACTTACTTTTGTGCATATACCATTATTATCTACCTCGAGTTGGATTATTTTCTTTTCTCAATCAAATTGATGGTCTTGCTAGTTCATGTTTCCAACACTTGCACACAAAGTCAAAATCCCTTAAATCTTACTAATGCCCTCAATGTTTTACGTCTTAACTAATGAAGCCTCAACATATCATATCAATAGTTCTCGAACATCTACTGTTACTAGTAACTCCACTTTAACTTATCCCTTCTCAACCTTCTATTTCGGTAACAGATTCTTGTGTTAAAACAAAGTTCCATACCAATCACCTACATAAGCTATCTTTTCATCTAACACATATTGTCCTAAAGTTCCACATGATAATGAGGTATTCTTCTTTTACACCAAAACAAATACCTTGTAACCCCTCTTATCAAACCTTCAAACCATACTTAACTAGGAGTTTCGAACACATTAAATTTCTTTCTCTTTCCAAAAGAGTAAACTTTCTTGGATACTTTTCTCTCATTCACACTCATCTATGATGAAACCACTAAATTCAAGAAACCTCCTCTCTTTTTTTTTCCCACTTTCCATGTGGAACATAATCTCTTTACTAAATTATATTTTACTTAACTCCTCCATAAATCTTATCTCTCTCACTAAAAATTTCCATCTTGTAGAATTTCTCTTTGCCAATTTGCATACGTTTAAACTCCAAATGACTTTTGTTTCTTTAAATCTATCTAACTTGGATCTCCTTAACACAATAAGGCTCTGGGTTTAGTCTAGGTATACTAAAATAATCCTTCAACCTAAACAAATAACACCTTGCTTTAACCCCTTTAAATCTAAGGCCATGTCCAACTATTTTAGCTTTCTTTAATGACATCTACCTAGCTAGATATTCCAAAAGAATTCTTTATATCATTACACATACTTTACCTAGTTCATCAAGTTGTAGTATTACCCAAATGATTATGACTTATGAATCCTTTCTAAAATTCTTCTCGAAATGTTGGGTTTTTAATATCTCAAAACCTTTAATAAATATATAGAATCTTCTTCTTTTCCTCCTTATTCATAAAACAACTTTTAACCTTATACTTGAGCACTGGCTTGTGTATTTATACTACCACCGATTGCACTATCCAACACAAAACATAACACTAGTCCTTGATCAATTCTTATCTCAACAATTTTATTCTTTGGCTTAAACATTTAAATACTTTCATTCCTAAATTGTCATAACTCTACATAGTTTCATCAACCTTTAACATTGCTGAATTCAGGTATGTATTTGTTCGTTTCTAACATAATTTCCATGAGATTAACTAGTGCCAAGTGACCTCATAATTTACTTTATTTTATTTTTCTTCTTTTGTAGTGTCGTAGATAATCCTCTTATAATAACTTCTAATGAGTCACTGACCTAGCATTAGAACATAACTGCTGCATTTAAGCTAAACAAATATTTTAATGCACAACTATCATAAAACATGTAATTGATAAGACGTACCTGGCAATGACGAGGACTCCGTTCATGGGCCACAGGGACAATCTAGACTTACATAGTAAGTCAGTCTACAGAACCCAAAACATGGGCTCTGATACCAACTGTAACGACCCGACCCCCTAGGACTTAAGTTAGGCCGTTACTAAATACATGCATGCATGGAACTCAAAACGACACTCGGTTATGACGAAATAAATGTTAATTAAATAAGGTAAGTTCAAAATACTTTCATTAAATTCAAATACTAAAACAATAGTATCGTACCCATAAATCATAAAGGATAATAAATAAGTCTAAAAAATGATTCTTAAAAGTAAGTTTTAAACATCAAAACTAAAAGTTAAGAGAAACATGAAAAGAACTCTAAATTTCATGATACGGAAGCGTAAAAACTAGTCCCAGGGGCTCGATCACGAATCCCGCTTGTCCATCGCCCGTGCATCTCTACCTTTACCTAAAACAACAACATGAGAAAGAATGAGTATAAAATACTCAGTAAGTAACCCCACTACTGGGGTCAGACTGGGCATTTATGTCCTCTAGATACCCACCTCTGGTGAAACATATAAACTGCTCTAGTCCTCATGGGACAGATATGCACATGAAACAAGAAGGAAACTGAGTCCTTTCCTACTGTAGTTAAGTATGCCCACTACCTCTGGTGAATTCTGAAAGAGACACAAACTAGTGAATCCCGAAGGAGACACAAACTGGTGAATCCCGAAGGAAACACAAACTCGTGAATCTCGAAGGAAACACAAAATCTAATGGGCATCTAACTAATCAGTGAGGACATGTGCATAGTCTCAACATCATAATCATCACTGTACGAATCTATGACATACATACAAACCTCAATATCATGGCTCTACAACATACACATATACCTCAACATCATGGTTTTACAACATACATGTATACCTCAACATCATCAGATCATATACAACCCTATGGAAACACATACCATCTCATACTCGCATTCAAGTGTCTATATGCATAAATAAATTATTCGTCCACTTTATAATCCAAAATGATGAAGTATACCGGCAAGATGAAATTATCAATAGAGATTGTGGCATCTTTCAACTCTCCCTCAGGATGTATTCGAGATCTGTCCGCAAGTAGGAAAGTCTTCGTCGTGGGCATAAGTTTTCCCATATTCAATCGTTTGAAGATTGATAGCGGCATTACGTTTATACTCGCCCTAAGATTGCATAGTGCTTGGCCACTGTAGACCCCTTCAATGGAGCATGGTATCGAGATTCCTGGGTCGCACATTTTGGTGGGATCGTTGTATTTTGCGTTGCTGCCTCTGTGGCGATCTTATCTTCATCACTTTGTTTCTTTTTCAATCTTTGCGAGAGTGATGGTAGTTGGACTTCTTCTATCTCATGTTCTAGAGGCTTAAAGGTGGACACAACTTCTAGTTTCATCTTCTCAGGCTCTTCTGAATCATGTCAATGGGTCCTCTGTTGTTGCCGCATTCAAGTTGGTCGTGATGGGTTCCTCCCCTACTTCCATTGTCATTTTTTCGCTTAGCAAGGAGACTGCTCAGTATTGTTCTTTTCTTATACCCCTAGTGTTGCGAGGGAGCTCAGTTGAGCTCGGCAACGCTCCTTGCGATCTGTTTTTTAGTTCGTCCACAATCTGTCCCAGCTGAATTTCAAGATTTCGGATGGACGTTGCTTGATTCTGAAGCACTGATTCATTCTTCTCAATGTACTGCTTCAACAAGCTCTTTAAGGATGAAGATTGCAGTGCCTACGAACTAGTGGCTTGGTTATGCGTTAGACCGTTGGTTCGTGAGAAAAATCTGGGTGGCCCTTCTTTGTGCGCCACTGGTTGAAAGCTTTGTTTTTTATTTTTCCACGCGAAATTGGGGTGATTTCTCCACCCAAGGTTGTATGTATTGGAATAAGGATTATTCTTTATGAAGCATACTGACTACGGATTTCCTGGGCATTCTTCCATTGGATGAGCGTCTCCACGATGACACAACTTGCGATCGTTTGAGCAATTGCGTTGACCTACCCTTTTTTTGCCCCGTGCTATTAATTGTGAGGCCTTGTATCAAACTCATCATTGTAGTCATTTTGTTCTGAAGGAATGCGATGGTCTCGTTGTTCGAATCATTGTCTCTAATTTTTAATCTTTGATCACTTTCTCTCTAGTCCTCGTGATTTTTTGAAATGCGATCAAGGATATTCTTGGCCTTCTTATACGTTTTATCCAGCAGACCTCCAGCTGCTATCGCATTGGCAGCGGTCTGTGATGCAGGGGTTAATCCTTGGTAGAAAATCTCCATTAGTAAGCAGTCTGGTAAGTCGTTATGTGGGCAGTCTCTTACCAGCCTCTTAAACCTCGCCCAAGCATCGCTGAGCGATTTGTCAATTTCCTGTTCAAAATTCGTAATTAACTTCCTCCTCCTTGCATTCTCCATTGGAAGGAAGTATTTCTTCATGAACTTTTCCACAAAATGATATCTCCCGATTCGAGAGAATAAGCCCATTTTCTTGCTTGATCGCATAAGGAAAATGGGAACAACGTTAGTCGAACCTCCTCAGTAGAGATATTTGGGAACAAAAAAGTATCGTAGATCTCAATGAAGCTCCAGAGGTGGGCATGCGGGTCCTCGTCACGCCTCCCTCCAAACTGTCCAGCATTCAGGGATCATCTGCAGCATCACCGATTTCATTTTGAATCGTGATCCATCAAGAGCGGGCTTCATGATTCCTAGGAGAAATCGTAGAGATTGGGCGACACATAGTCTCGAATGGGCCTATTGCGATCGTTCGCCAATAGGATGGGATTCGCCATGACATTGTTTTCATTTGGTGCTCCATTTCTAAGTTGTTTCACCATGTTATCTTTCTCTTCTTGTTGTTGTTAGCGGTTATCTCTCAATCTTTGTCGGAACGTTCTTTCAAAAATCTTTGGGTCATAATGCGCCAGAGATTGAAAGCTGCAAAGAAAATTGGAAAATTACCGTTAGCACACTGTATTGCCGAAGTCCCCGCCAACGGCGCCAAAAACTTGATGACTAAAATTTCGCGAACACAATATTGCGATGCATGTCTTAAGGTATGCATTGATACTCATGTGTCGGTGGTCATGCATTGGAATGAAACTATGCATTAACGAATGTATGCGTTGACCATGTATTCCCGTCACAAGTTTTCTTGCACTCATGCCAAGTATAACGCGAACGCAAGTTTCTCGGGTGATCCGAGGTTGAACTCAGGGACTTGTAGCTAGACGTATGCGGTAATGTGTATGCGGCAGATGAATAAAAGAATGATGGGGGGTTTTAAGCTACAAAATACTCCTACTCCTAACTAACAGACAAAGCATTGGAAGTATGAATGAGATGTAGAGACACGACAACTGTTAACACGTAGTAAATGCATGAAAAAATAGATCAAATGTGAAGATGTCTTCATTTCAACCTTTAGCTTGACCGCAAGGGCAACCTTAGCCAATGCAAGCTATGCGATCATGCTACACACACTTGAGCCTAATTCTAGGATGTATGTAATGTATATGCGAAGTGTCAGGATGACCGCATACCACCGTATCCTACTTCTTGGACGCATGCAATATCCTCTACGTAGGGTGCATACGTTGTGTAATAGCAAACAGAGCTTATTCCTAAGTTCCCCATTCTTGCTTATGCATTCCAATCCGCTCTCTCGAGTCTTAGATTTGGTTTTTAGACTACTCTTTCAAGTATGCCTAAATGATGAATGATGCGCTCATACGACAAGGTAACCGCATAAACTTGGCTGACGTAAGATTGTTCCTATCTCTAGTAAATACTTGCTTACATTGATTAATGCGACCAACCACTTACCCTCCCAGGCAGTTAGTTGTTGTTGACTTTACTCAAAGACAAGCGTTGTGTCCGCCTATAGACAGGCGTTGCTACAGCTTCACGCTAAGCAAATAAGGTTTTCTTACAATACTCACGCAACGCACACCTCCCAGTGGTTTGCTACATGCTTCATATTCCTATGCCGCATGATTAAGTATGCGATACTCTAACATTCTCACCAAGTGATGCGATGAAAGTTAAGAATGCTAAGGAAAGAAAGATAAAGATGGAATTTGAAGGAAACATAGAAATGCATTGAACACACAATGTATTAATTTCTTAATCCAAAATGTAACAAAATACAATATATGAAAAGAAGAGAAAATGAAAGGACCAGCCGGAAGTAATGTCTTGCTTCCAGTAGATATGTGTCAAGGCTGCCGGTGGTGCCATGGAAGGGCAGTGGAGCTGACTCTCTCGAGATCTAACTCCGTCGAAGGCTCCGGTCATCACTCGGAATGGATGAAGAAGATGAAGAACTCTCAAGATTTCTTCTAATGCTTTGGTCTAGATCACAAAGATCCACCCAAAGGTAGAAACTTGGATGGAAACCTTGGATGATTTGAAATTCTACTCATCGGCTTCTATTTATAGAGCTTGATCGCCTACAGCATTAATGGACCTACTCTGATTCTGACATTCATGGCGCATTGGTCCTTTTCTGAATCTCTGCTGCTAACGGCGTGATAGGTGAAATGTCAACATCATCTTTTAATTTTCCCGAGATATGCGTTGATGCTTCCATTCCACCAACCTTGTGTCCATCCCTCTATTATGGTTATCATTGTATAGCCGCAATTTTGCAATGACCGTATTCGCTTGATTACCGCAACTACTATGCGATGACCGCAACTTCTATGCGATGACCGCCTTCGCTCGACGATCGCAATTCCCATGCGATGGACGCATTCGCTTGACAGTCGCAACACCCATACGACTGTAGTACGTGATCACCGCATACGATTAATGGACGCAATATTCATGCGTCGAGCGTATGCGATCATGCATGCGATCGTCTCCGCGATAGCCCAGCTTCCGCATCTGTGTCCGCTTTTTGCGTTAACTACAAAGACAGACAATTTAACGCATACTAACGCATAATAGTGGGTTAGCCGAGATTCTTAATGCTGAACGACGCAAACTCATTTTCTCATGAATTCCTAACATAATTGCCGCATATTCTACTTAACAGCCTTCATAATTCTAAATAAAAGGCCTAAGATGATGTGCATTTCGGCATGTCATCACTATGCAATCAGAATAGTTAGCAGGTTTTAGTCTAATCCTGGATATGATCATTAGACTGTCGTTAAGAACATCCTCAACTATCTTCAGAGAACGAGGGACTATATTCCTGTGTTTGGTGCAAAGGATCCCAATATTAATTCAAAGAAATCAACTTTGGGATTAGTGTTCACTCTAAATGGAGGAGCTATAGTACAGAGGAGTATAAAACAAAGTTGTATTACTAACTCCACCATGGAAGCAGAGTATGTAGCTTCATGTGAAGTAGTGAAAAAAACGGGGGCTTAGGAAATTCTTAACTGATTTGGAAGTAGTTTCAAATATGCATCTACCTATCACACTCTATTGTGATAATAGTGGAGCAGTTGCTAATTCGAAAGAACCAAGAAGCCATAAGGGCGAGAAGCATATCGAGCGCAAGTACCATCTCATCAGGGAGATAGTACATCGAGGAGACGTGATCTTCATGAAAATCACCTCAGAAGATAATTTAGTTGATCCATTTACAAAGGCCTTCACGACCAAAGTATTCAAGGGTCACTTAGTTGGACTAGGACTACAAGACTTATAAATCTAGAGAAAATGGGAGAATTTATGGGTATCTGATGTCCTAGTTTATTGTATTTATGTTCTTTCTCTCACATTTAACATTGTTTTTATCTAATCCCACTGGAGTTTTAATCCAATTGGGAGTTTGTTTGGTTTTATGTTCTAAAACTCGTGGTTTGTAAACATTAAACATATTCTATTTTACAATGAAATTGTTATTGAGGTTTATTCAGTAAAATTATTATTGAATATGTGAATTGCATCTTTAAGAATCCTAAACCCAATAAACTAAAAGCCCCTGGCTATAACATTAATTTAAGAAATGGATTTTATTTAAAATTAATTATTGAATGAAATTTGTATTTAAAATTAAAATTCATTTAAATTGATTTTTTTGAAATTCAAAAGATTAAATGAATTTTTCAAGTGAGTGGAATTATCCCATTTTTTCCACGGACTAAAACACCTCAAATTCCACTTAACGCATGCAAAATTAAGTATCAACTTGAGATTAAGTCTCTTTGCATGTAATTACACGATAATTAGAAGAAAATTGGTGGAGGAAAAAGTTCATGCAAATTTGTTTTTTTTGAAAGAATTTTGTTCTTTCAAATTCTCATAACAAAATCTCTTCAATCCTAAAGTTCTCTTCAATTTCTTCACAATTTGGATCCTACAATCCGTTTCAAGACCAGAGAATAGCGGGAAAGAATCTTGTGGTTGTCCATGAACCATTCGTAATTAGAAAAAAAAAAGTTGCATCATTTTTGGAGTTCTACAAAGGTTATACATTCTAACCCTATTTTGGGGGTATGACCTTGCATGTTTATTTACTAAAATTAATGTAATTAGAGTGCTTAAGATTCTATGGGGAAGTAAAATTAATCCTTGTTCATACATGGGCTTCTCCGGATTGCTTTCACATGTTAATAGTTAATACTTATAAAAACACCATTAAAAAAGACATTCAATTAAACCCTAAATGAGTAATTTGAACAAAAAAAATGAAAGGAAAAGAAAAAGGTTTTGGAAAATTTCTTAGGGGACCAAATAATTTAGGGGGCATTTAGATGACCATAATGTAATGTATTTATAATGTAATGTAATCCAAAATCTATGTGTTGATTGAGCTTTGGTCTGATATGTAATATAAAACTCATCCGTTTCCAAAGTTTTTAACCTAATTCTCTTTGTCATTGTCTTCACGTTTCATGATTCTATTTCTGTTCCATCCCCGATTATTCACATATTTTAATACCTTTCAAATTTCTAGTAATTTTGATCACATTCCAACTTTCCAACCCATTCCTTTAGAATGAGTAGAAAGTGCTTGAAGAATCATGTCGTTGGCATTGGAGGTGTCCTTGATGGCTACGGTGAATTTCCAATCGCTAGTGCTGAAGGCACTCTGGATGCTCTCAAATGCACCACTTGCAACTACCACCCCAAGAAACTTTTATTTTATTATGTTTCTGAAGAGACGTTTTCTTCTGATTATTATTGACTTCAAAACTTAAATGAGAGATAAAATGTTTAAAACTGAAGTTATATCTGAAAATTGATATTAGATAAAAGAGTTATTGAAGGCACATAAAATGAACGTTTTCACAACAGGGGCTCTCCAATCAAAATCCAAAAAGTAAGAAATAAGTTTTAAAAAAAAAAGGTTAATTTTGTCCAAGTAAAAGAATTTTTAAGATAAACATAACAATTTTCCTATAAATTTCAATTAACACAAGGCATAATTGAGAAAGGACCATTGCGAAAAAGGCATAACAAAATATATTAATTATGTTTGATATACTTGTCAATCATGTATTCGTTTATATTGTTAATAAACTTGACTAATATATTACTGTCACACTTGACTAATATACTATTGATACATGTGACTGATATGTTGTTGAAAAACTTGATAATGATGCAATGGTTTATACTATTGATGTATTTAATTGAGTTGATATATTTTATAATGATACACTTAGACTTAAATATTTTTAAAAAAATCCAGAGTTTCTTCTTGTACGAATGCAACAACCCCTCTCCCCTCATCTCTCCTACACCAAAATTTCTCTACATCGTTTGCTATCAGCCACTACTCCACCTCCCCTCACTGCTTACTTCCATCTACGTTGTCAGTCGGGTTGTTAATCGCCTCTTTTCTCCCTCTATATATCAATTGATTGTTTAAAACAAATATGGAATGAAAAATAATTAGAAATTCAAATTTGAAGTTTTTGTCATATTTGCAAATTTCAAATATGGTTGACACACCTACAAACTGACATATTCAAATTGCCACCCATTAGAATATCCTAATTAAAAGTCTATATTTATAAACTTCTTAACTTTATTTTTCTTTTTAGTTAGCATCCAAACATAAAAAGTTTAATATATTCATTCTAGTATTTCTTGTTTCAAAGGAGTAAAAAAAAAAAAAAGGTTAAAATCATTTTCCGAAATTTAAAATAATTTCTTGAACTTTCTTAATCTTAAATGAAGGGTTATGCTCAAGTTGGAAAAAAGAGTTCGTTGACTAATCATCCATCACTATCAACATTCAATTTTCACCATAAATTTCTAAGTTTTCTCAAATTTCTTTTCTTGGCTTGATATGTTTGGAAAATATCTATTCCTACTAAGCAAAATAATAATCCATCCTACGCGTTAAAAAGACCAAAATAAATATTAGATGAGAAGAAATTAATTAATTCAGCCAATTGAATCATATATATTTAAGTTATTGACTATTCTTCTTTTGTTTTTTTGTTTTTTTGTTTTTTGTTTTTTGACATCTTGTTGAAAGATAATGACTAATATTTGATAAATGAACCGTTGAAAATTATATATGAATGATTAATATTGTTTTTATAACTATTTTTACTTATTTTGATAAAATAAGAATTTGGATACTAATATAAATGCTAATCATTTTTAGGTTTTGTTTAGATATAATTGTTGCAAATTTTTATTTTCTGTTTTTTAAAATTTTGCTAGTCTCCTTCACATTCTTTTGTAAGTTTTTCACCTTTCATAAGTTTCATTATAAAAAGTAAAAGAAATAAATAAATTATATGGGAAGAATCTTTCTCTTCCCATTTTGCCCTTCATTTTTTGTTAAATGCACGTTATACCCTTCCTATTAAGTATGTGTACTTTTTTTTTTAGATTTTTATTTTCAACAAATTAACCTCCTATGAAGTGGCATCAAATGAGTGGTGGAGAGAGTGAAAAAGTAACTTTTAATATAAATTATATTCACACCCCTTTACCCCTTTATAATTAAAAACAATTTTATTTGTACTCTTTAGAGTTGTTATTGATATTTTAACTTTTCCCCCCAATTTTATACTTTTCAAACAAATATAATAACCGAAAAAAATGTACCACTCTGTGTTGTGAATAAGTAATTTAATTTTAACGTGACAACTAAATATTTTTTTTAAATAAATAACAATCACATCTTTTCATCT
Source organism: Benincasa hispida (assembly GCF_027475165.1). NCBI lineage: Eukaryota > Viridiplantae > Streptophyta > Magnoliopsida > Cucurbitales > Cucurbitaceae > Benincasa > Benincasa hispida. Next base: position 18,659,982 of record NC_143485.1, read on the forward strand.
GCCGTGGAGTCCTCTTGATGTATCCATTCACATAAAAACTAAAATTCAAATAAACACATCCTTTACAAATAATACACAACACTTCACATAATAGCTAAATATTTTTTAAAGAATAAATACAAGTTTTCCTGTTTTCTTTGTCCCTATCTCCATTTTAAACATGTCACGATAGAAAGGATCTAGAATGATAATTGAAGTTTTCGTTATTTGTAAAGAAAATATTGGATCATGCCAAAGTGAAGCCTAGATAATCCATAAACTTATTTCATGGTGAAAAGCCTATATAGTTTTTGTTAGTACTTGGAATTTTATATTACTATTATTTTATTACTTTCAATTAGATCTTTGATTAGATTTCTATAGTTTTAATTTTATCAGAATCTTAGATATCTTACTTATTTGTCTGAACAAAAAATTTTAACAGCATCCGTTTGAATTTAACATGTTTATTCATTGTGTTAGAAGAACTATCCATGAAAACTATTATAATGAGCAACAATATCAAATTTGATAGATTCAAAATATCTAAAACAAATGTATTAGTATCATGTATATCTCTAACCTTAAATTACACCAACATGCCAACAAAAACCAAAATTCATCAAAGATATTAATCTTGAGTTAGTTGATGATTTATATTGTTATTCCATCACCTTTTTAATTTCATATAAAAAAATTTACAGTATACAACTCCCATCAAATCTATATTGATTCAAAATTTATGTCACTATCAAATTATGTTCCAACTGTTTCAAAGATCTTCAAACACGTGTAACTCATTTTTATATTTGTTGTATTTACATAAAATACAATATATATATAGAGAGAGAGAGAGTTTTGGCTATTAATTATTTTATTACTTTTAATTTTTATATCATATATTTATTACTTAAACTTAATAAAATTTATATTAATTTATTGCAATTTCACCAATAGAATTCATGTTCTAAAGATCTTTAGCCACATACATTTTACGTGTTTTATAGCTAGTATTTTAAAAATGACATAGAATAATTGATTTTTCTTTTCCTTCTCATTTTTCCAAATGTAAAGTAATCTTTTATTCATGCGTTAATTAGAGAAATTGTCAGAAATGACTCCTAAAAGTTTTCATCTTTTACAATTAGTACTATTTTTCTAAAATCTTAAGCGGCCAAACCTTTTCAACTCATACAAGTTAATGGTAACTTATTATTTTTTACCTTCTCAAACTCTCGGAGGCTTTTTATTTTTAGATTGAAATGTTAGGGTTTGCATTTGTTCGGTTGAATTAGTATCATGTAATGTTCGTACCACTCCTAATTATATGTTAATTAGATTTGGGATGAATTTTATGGACTTGTGTTGGCTGTTATGGGGAAAAAAGTTAGTCTTGCCCGTGATCATGTTAAGTTTCCACGTGATTAAAAATGTGTTGACGCTTATGTAATATTTTTATACATGGTAGGTGAAATATCATGAAATTGACTTATTTCCTAATTAGAAGAAAAGATTAAATAAATCATTTATATAAAATAATCATTTATTTATAAATGAAGAACTAATAAATGAAAAAAGAAATTACACGTTTCAAACTCTCATTGGCTGATACACATGAAGAATGATAAACCGCCGCTACACCCAATCAGGCGTTTAGCGAGTGATTGTCTGACTATTACCTATTAATTAACGAGTTATTAATTCTTTTGTAAACTTTTCACCAAGTTTCATTATAGAAGTAAAAGATAAATAATCAAATAATTATTAATTTATTTTTTTAAAAAATGCCACGGCATAATTTATTTCTCTGTGTTTTTTTTTTCAAACGTGAAATAACTTCTTAGATGTACATTAATGAATGAACTAACTTAGAAAAATTATTAGAAATAATTCTAAAAAATTTTCATCTTTTACTATTAGCACTGGTTTGAAGGAATCACTACAATAATTTTTTCTAATGACTTTGGCCAAGTTCAACATCATAATTCTTTGAAGACGTTAGAAGGATACTTTTCAATCGACAAAGAAAATATCATGTTGTCTCTAATTCAAAAAGTCAAACATTTTCTTTATTCCTCCAAACCAAAAGGTTTTACCCTTTACCCTCACGCCAAACACTCTGAAAATCTCTCGAACTCTCCGTAAATCTTAACTCTTTAATCTTCCCAATTGATTTGTTAGCATTTTAACTCACACAAGTTAACAAGAAGACTTATTATTTTTTATCTTCTCAAACTCTCTCTGTTCTGGATTTTTTAGATTGAAATGTTAAGATTTACGTTTGTTCAACTTTCTCTTGAATTTGCGTTTGTTCAATTCGAACGTTAGGGTTTATATTTCTCTTCATGTAGTATGCACGTATCATGAGTAGTTAGATGTTAATTAGATTTGAAATGAATTTTATAGATTTGTGCGGGCTGATTTTTGGAAAAAAAAAAGTTTAGCGTCCCACGTGATCATGTTGAGTATCCACGAGATTAAAAATTTGTTGAAGCTTATGTGATATTTTATACATGGTAGGTGAAATATGTTTTATTACCAAATTAGAAGAAAATATTAAATAAATTATTTATATAAAGTTTTGGTCACTTTCGGTCTTTAAATTTTTATGAAAGTAATAATTTAATCCCTAAATTTTGAATTATAACGATTTAGTTCCTATACTTTCAATTTTGTAATAATTTAGTTTCTAAATTTTAGTTTGTAATATTTAATCTTTATACTTTGAAATTTATAACAATTTAGTACCTAATGCAAACAAATTTATCAAATTAGATGTCAATTTTTATTTTTAAATGATGTAGACTTTGTATTTCATAAAAATATCGAGTATCTAATTAGTTTATCAGTTTTTTTAGGCAAGAAATCTCATTAAATTTTAACATTAATTTCTACAATATGGACTAAATTATTACGAATTTTAAAATATAAGGATCAAATTGTTACATAGAAAATTGCATGGACTAAATTATTACAAAAGTGAAAGTTCAGGTACTAAATCATTACAAATCAAAGTTTAGGGACTAAATTGTTAATGGTATGAAAATTAGGGACTAACATGGAGAATTAATAAATTAATGATAAAATACACGTGTCAAACGCTCATAGGGTAATACACATGAAAAATGATAAACTGCCGCTACACCGGAAAGATTCATTAAGTACTGAAACAGACGGCGTTCTTATCACTTATCACAAACGAATCGCCCTTCCCAATATCACGCACGAAATTTCCCGGCACCGGAGCCGCCATGGACGCCGCCGAAGCTCAACACCACCATATGCACGGTATGGCACCACCGCCGGACTCCTCCACCGCATCGCCGGAGATGATGCACCACAAGATGATGATGCACATGACCTTCTTTTGGGGAACCAACGCCGAGATTCTGTTCCGTCGCTGGCCTGGCGAGCGCTCCGGCATGTACGCCTTGGCTTTAATCTTCATCTTCGTGCTTGCTTTCATCGTCGAGTGGCTTACTCATTGCCGATTGATTAAGGAAGATTCGAGCGGCGCCGCGGCAGGATTAATCCGGACTCTGATGCATACGGTTAGGGTTGGATTAGCGTATTTAGTGATGCTTGCGGTGATGTCGTTCAATGTTGGAGTGTTTTTGGTTGCAATCGGTGGACATTGCGTCGGATTCTTCTTGTTTGGGAGTAGATTTTTCAAGAGATCGGAAGCGGTTTCTGGTAAATCCTCTGATCTTCCTCCTCTTAGTTGTTGATGAAGGAATGTGAAAATCTGGAATTGAATTGATTGTGAAATAATGTGTTTAATATTTTGTTGCTATTGGTGAAATTTGGATTTGATTTAGAAAATTGAAAGTTTCAGAATCGGAATTTGTTGTTCGAATTCTTTGCAGCTTATGTCAAATTATAACCGGAAGAGGGGAATTGATAAAATGGAAATGCTTGGATATTCAGATTCCGGGATAATTCGCTTGTAATTTTCTTTTTTGCTTTTTCATTTTTTCATTTGGATTATTAATTTTGTAATTCTAAGGAAGAACCAAGAAGATATTAATAAAACTTTTTTTTTTTTAATGTATCATACGGATAGGGCTTTTGAATATTAAATGTCTGGATTTTAAATAGTTGGGATAATTAATGTGTGTATTTGGATTGCAGAATGATTAATGTCTAGAAAATAACTAAATCTAATTATTTAACATATTATCATATTTATTAATTATTTAATCACTTGGAATATTTTTAATTAAACATTATTTAAATTGATTTATTTAATTAATAAAAACAATTAAATTAATATGAATTAATTAGAATATTAATAATTAATAATAAAATTTTATATTAAATAGGTAAGAATATATGAAATACAAATGATAAATGTAATAATTAAAATTTATTAAGTGTAAATAATATATATATATATATATATTTAATAATTAATTAAAATTAGAAGGATTTTCAAAAATAGAAAATAAGGAAAATTATTTACACAAAATAGCAAAATTTTTAACTAATTTGATAAAGGCAGATAGAAATCTATTAGTGTCTATAAGTATAGAAATTAATAGAAGTTTATGAATTGTTTGATATTTTTTCTATCTATGAAAATTGTTTGATATAATAGTCATGATTAAGTATAAACTACTTTAATAATTTTTTGTTATTTCTATAAATTGTTTGATATTTTTTCTATCTATGAAAATTTTCCTTAAAATTAATAGTCATGATTAATTGGATATTAGTTTATTGATTAATTAAGTTCTATTAATTTGCTAGTATAAAAATTCCATCGGTATGGAGGGTATTAAAAAAAATGTCAAATAAGAAATATCAAATGGGTCTTAAAGTTTCTGGATAATAATATGGTGCTTTTAGAAAGTGAAATATGAAACCAAGAAAAAGATTAAATATCTGTTTGAAATTTCAATACTATTTGTGAAACAAACAGACATTTAGAGATACACATAGCAGTCACAATTTTCAACAATTATGTTAATTTTTCCTACCTTTTCCCTAACCTATTTATTGTAGTTTTGAATTTTCAATTTCATTTAAATTTGATTTGATGGGACTGAATATGAATGTAAAACTTTGTGATAACCTAGATGACTTGAATTTGGATTTTATGTGGCTTCTAGATTCTATATATCTAAAATTTAAGATAAAGACTTTTGTGACATTTGATTTGGTGGATGAAATTTGATTATTTGGAATTTTCTTTTTATTTTTATTTAAAATTTACCAATTTGGGGATTATTATTGGAATCAGAATTCCTAAATTGATTAGGGTTCTATTTTTTTTAAAATATATATATATATATATATATATATATATATATATATATATATATATTATGTTGGGGAAGAGAGTGGAGACGGAATTATGGAAAATGAATTGGATGGAAGGAGAAAGAAAGATGAAGTTTGACAATAAATGTGCGAGGTGTGGTGTATGGTGGAATTATTTAACACGAACACGCTTCTAGAGAGGATAGTGTATGAAATATAATTAGAAAAAAAATAAATGTTTAGATCTTTTTTGAAAAAATATCAATATACACCCAAATTTTTGAGTTGTATCAATTATACCTCTAAATTAATAATTGTATGAATTTAAACTCGCATTTGTATCAATTTAAAACTTAGTGTATAAATCTGCATCTTTACTAAGATGTCATTGGAATGATATGTTGTATAAATTTGCATTTTCATTATAATTGATTCGGAATGACGAAGTGATTTTGGTTGTTTTCAAATTCACTTTTTCATCCTTGCCAAACATCATATTTAGAAAGAAAGTGATTTTAGATATGTCAAAAGTGATTTCGGTCATTCTAAAATCACTCTCAAACATGTCCTTTGAAAATTGTTAATGCATCAGTTCTTACCTAAGAAGTATAGATATAGATACAATACGACATCGACATGAAGACACGACATTTTCTAAAAATTTCGGACACGAAAATGGTAAGGATACACTTATTAAAACATACATTTTAAAAATATATATCATTTTTAAACCAGAAGGAAATTCAAAGTCAATGAGTGTATTCATTTCTATGCTTAAAAAATTAGTTTGATGTCTCACTATCAAATTTTATTATTTTTGTCATATATGTATTGACTTAGTATATGTAAGAACTATTTGATGCATGTCTACCAAATATTGGTCCTATTTTGAATATGTACACTAATACGTGTCCAACAAGCGTTGGGATGTCCAAATGTCCGACATGTATTGGATACGGACACGCTAGCTAAACCAAAGTGTCTATGCTTCGCAGGTTCTTACACATAAATAGATTTATTCAAACATTTGATTAAGAAAATGAATATTAGAATTATTATAGACATTTTTTTAATTGTTTGATAAAATTATAAGTATCACATCATGTTTGTCCAAATGGAATAAAATGGAGGGTAAATATTGATACATTAACAAATTTACATGGTTGTAATCGATACAACACTTGAAGTACGATTAATGGTATAAATTCATGATCAATTAACAAAATTCATGCATTCCATTTTATCTTTTGAAGTCCTAAAAATTGAAGTTTTGATGATTTGAAAAATATATCTCTCCTAAAACTTTAAAGATAAAAATGATGAAAAGGAGAGAAGACTCTCAAAAGCTCTAAAGACTATGAAGATTGAAGTTAAAAAAATCAAACTGTTACTCTCCTAAAGATCTAAAGATCGAAACTTAGAAGACTTCCAAAAAATTAAAAGACTCTTTGAAACTCTTGAACTTGGAAACTTTGGAGACGATTCAGAGCAAAAGTCAAAGATTCCAGAGGAAATTCAAGAGAGAACTTTGAAAGCATAACAATCTTTAAACTCTTGAAAATCAAACATATCTTTAAAGACAACACTTCAAAGATCAGATGACTTGCAAACCCAAGAACTATAACTTCAAGAACAAGCTACAAAGTCCTCGAGACAAATCAACACTGAGAAAAAGTTGAAAAGCCCTCGAAAAAAAATCAAATTATTTGAAAATAAACTGAAAAGATGTTAAGACAAATCAATATTGAGAATAAGCTACAAAGTCCTCAAAATAAGTTTACTTTTTGCGAGAAAACATGAAAGGATTATGTACTTGTTGAAACCCTAGAATTGGTACAAAGTATGAATTTGCAATGTTTAGGAGGAATCTAGAGATCGCCCTATGCAATGGAGAAAACCTCGCACTAGCGTGGCATTTAGCCATCAACACTCCAACTACCTTAAATGTCTCGAGTCCATTTGATTATATGGAAAAATGGTTAACAGTCACTTGACTAATTAATTGATTTGACCGTTAGTAACTTAATTCAATCGTTAATTATAAAAATGGATCCAAGCACACGTAGTTTGTTAAATAGACAACACTTGGTGATAATTTGTCTACCATAGCCAACCCTATCCTATGGGTCGACCACCTTAAGCTCCATGACTAATCCTGTGGGTGAGGCTCCTTTGTTAGAAATATGCCTTAAGAAAAAGTTTAATTCCATAAAAGGAATTTCCTTTTAAAAGGAAAATTTTAATATTTTTTAAATCATCAATTGACATCTTAAATAACAAATCCTATAGAAAAATTGATTTTATAGGCTTTCATTTCCTTGGGAAAAAAAAGCCTATTTTTTTTTTAAGAAAAGGTTTTCCTTCTACATTTGTTTCAAAATAAATACACCAAATCTCCAAAGTTGATTTCATATATACTTCTTTTCTTGAAAAATTATAAATATTTTTCAAAATAATTATTCACAGATATTTTCAATTAGTAGATTAAAATCCTTATTAAAAAATTCCTAGGACAGAAATTAGGAAGTAAAAATGTTACTTTCCTAATATTCTTGAGTTGATTTTATTTTGGGATGCCAAATTATATTCAATAACTTTTGAAATTATTGTTTATTATATATTTCAATAGTGATCAATAAAATAAAAAACATTTAAAAATCAAATAAAAATCTTCTTTTTAAAAAAACAGTCCATTTCATTTAAATTAACAAAAAAAAAAAAAAAAAAAAAAACGTTCTTTAAACAAGTGCTGTGAGGTGATAATGCATTTCTTCCCCACAAAAGGCTCCTAAACCCTTTTATCTTTTATTTGCAAACAATTTTGACATATTTTGAGTGCCAATCACACTCTAAATAAAAAAATGATGGTGACTCTGTCATTCTCCTCCTCTTGAGAACAAAGTCAGCCACTATGTGTCTTAAACCCACAGGGACAATATTTATAAACTATCGATCTAAAGCTAAATTTTTAGTACCAAGTAGTGGATCGAGTCGAACCACACGAAGAATCAACCTTAAATTCTCTAGGTGGAATTTGAATATGGAAATTAAATTAGTAAGCCTCTACAAATTAAAATAAAATGCAAAAACAAAAAGATAATGATGAGAGTATGAGAGATAGTACAAGAGATTATTTGGCCATTTCAAAGATGGTCGAGTGACTTAGTTGATTCGTTCATCGATTTATCACAGAAATAAGATCTAAAAAGATGCGGAGTAAAAGTCAATTATGAATCCCTAATTGGGGTTTGATATTGAAGAACACCAAACAAAAGGATGGAAGAACAATAACAACCAAAAGTCTCGTGCCTAGTTGACTATACTTTCCTTTTTCAGATACATGTTTCCCAAATTTCACTATTCTTGATAAATTTTTATTAAATTATAGACTTAGTTTCTAAACTTTTATTTTCGAGTCTTAGACGATCCTTCAACTTTAAAAATGTTAAATGAAAACTTTGACGCATTTTTTTAAATCAACATTTTATATTAGACATAAACTTTTAATTTAATTTTTAAAATTTTCATGAATTTTAAAAAATATTGAGTAGAACAAGGATTTAATAGGAAACATTGTCGAGTCCTCAAAACATATTATACAATGAGATTTTCGAAGAAATTTAATTCGTTGAATGAACTTTGAATTTGTATTGATTGTATAGTGAGTACATTCTCCAATGAAGGATCCTTTAATGCTTTCTCTCGAAAAGTATAAGTTTGTCTTGATGGGCTTTGCAACTTGTTCTCGATATTGGCTTTCCTTTAAGACTTTGCTGCTTGTTTTTAAACATGAATTTGTCTCAAGTTCTATACAACTTATTCTCGATGTTGAATAATCTCGAGGACTTTGTAGCTTGTTCTTGAAGCTATAATACTTTAGGGTTTGAAAGTCATTTAATCTTTTAAGTGTTTTTTATTTTCAAAAGCGTGTTTGATTCTCAAGAATTTATAGTCTTTTACTTTCTTGAATTCTCTCATAATGTTCTCTACCATCTTCAATTTCTACTTTAGATCATATATGGAGTCTTTGACTTAAGGAGCTTTAAAGAGTCTTTTAATCTCCTGATTTTTTTTTTTTTTTTTTTTTGGATTTTAGTGTTTAGATCTTGATGAGAGCAAATGTTGATTCTTGGAATTTCGGTTTTCAATCTTCTAAAGAGTTACACTTTTGATCTTCAAAGATTCAAGAGAATTATATTTTTCAGATCTTTAGAGCTTTTATCTTCATGTCTTCAGAGCTTCAAAACTTCAAAATTGCAGTGTTCAGTTCTTCCAATCTCCCCCTTAAAATGAAGGGTAAGACCTCTATTCATTGAGTTTCTTAAGAAGCTTATATGAGCTTGGACCTAGTTCTTTTTTAGTCCAACCATTTGATTTGGGCTTCAGTTTAGTTAGGCTTGGGCCAATATTTTGTTTTTGGCCCAAGTTAAGCTTGGATTTAAGCAACTTTGATTATTCGGTCTAGTTCAATTTATAATTTTTGGTCCGATCGAACTACTAGCTAAATTTATCGATTGTGGTCTAGACTTAATCAATTTGGACTCGATAAGTCTATCGTTATGATCATACGATTAGAAAGGAGACATATAACATTTTTTTAGTTTGTCATTTGTTTGTCTTCAAATTTTAATTTAGGGACACAATAATTCTTAAGTGGCCCTAAATTTAAAATTGATTTTTGTTGTGATATGTAGCAAAATTTGATTGATTTAAAATTGTCCTCCAATAATATTATCAAACAAAAAATTAAAAGGTTAATTTTTTTTATTAAAAAAAAAAAAAAACTAGATTTTGAGAAGATAAAGTTGACTAATGTGTTGCAAGTGTCTATCATTATATTATATGGATCACATGTCAACTTCTCGACATTAATGGCGCGTTTACTTTGAATTTTGGAGTCTAATTGGATTAGGTTGTCATTAAGGATATGGGTTAGAAGGATTATAAAGTAATATTTAATGATGTTTTGAGCTTTAATCGTAATCAGGGATTTAGGAATGAAATTTGAATGATTAAATGTACCTTTATATTTCTAATCAAATTTATGCTACAAGAATTGTGATGTCCTATTACTTTAGTTAATTATTTTTATTTTATGTACTAATTGAAATTTTATACTTTAAAAAAAAAATAATACCTACACAAAAAATGATAGGATTTTAACAAAAAATAATTATTATTATTTTAAATCTCGTCTAATTCAAAATTCAATTTGATGGTAGATTTACTTTTTAAACAAACAATCTTGATATGGACATTTCTTAAATAGATTTTTCTTTAAGACAATTATGTTTTTGTTGGCAAAAATCTTTAATCATATAAACTCTATGTGATGTAGTAATATATTCTCGTTGGCTTAAGGTTGCAAAGTGATTATTTGGGGAATAAAATACCATCTATTTTGTGAATAAGATTACAAGTTTGGTTGTAATAAAAATTTGTGATATCCGACAATATGTGGGATTGACGAATCAAACCTCTAACTTTAAAGTTGATAGTACAAGCACTATATTAGTTGAAAAATACGCATTTTGACAATAAAATTCTAATCAAGGAATTAAACAAGTACACTTTAATTTAGACCCTCCATCAGTTAAACTAATTCCAGTAATAACTCTTTTAATAGTTATTATTTGAAAAGTATGATGAAAGCATTAGTATAGTTCAAACATTATATGATCAAGAAATCAGTATAGTTTATACATTTATATGATTATTAGACTTTGATACACATGGCGAATTCATACTATTGATACGAACATTCAAATCAGGTAACTAAAGAGCTTGACCTTCATGTGCAACAATGGTAAATTTATAATTTGGAAAAAAGGTGACCTACAAAACTAAGAAAAAGGAAAACTCGCATATCAAATATGATGTTTGTCGCACCCTCTTTGATGCTTAAGTCAGAGAGTAAGAAAAGTTGAAAGCTTTAAAGTTTGTCAGTAAGAACGAACTTGTCCTAAAATTATAATAAAATCTATTTATAGAGATTTTTTTGACTTAGATCATCCAAAATAGGGCTTTGAGACTGAATCAAGCAAACCTTCAAACCAATGAGGCAAGGGCATACACCCCACATGGCATGAGGCTGGCAAAAGCCGAGACTGAGGATAAGAGTTTGCACTAACCTTCAGATCAACCAAGTTGTGGCATACATAGGTCATGCCCTACATGACGTGTGGTTTTGGCCTTGGACCCATCTTCTTTCTAGTTTTGTTGCCTCTAATAACACTACAAGAAAAATAGGTTTTAGTGATGAATAAAACGTGTTGCTAAAGGTGAAAAAATGCCACTAAAAATATTAGTGATGGAAATGGCAGGACCCTCAGAACAACGAACTATAAACCGTCAAGGCACGACGGTTAAGCGAAGAGCAAAACCTGCAAAATAGAAACTCGTTATAGGCTGAGTCGCGAAGCTCGTTCTCTTTAGGACATTTTGCGACTCTGTCCAAGTGTGCAGGTAGGTCTGAAAATTACCACGTCGTCCCCAGGATAAAACAACCAAATGAAAACTTATCGAAAATGCACCGTTACCGACCGGAACGTACACCCTTTCTAAACTCATTGCTCATAAAGCTAAGATGGAGGAGGAGAGGAAAATGAAGTGGAGAATTAAGAAAATGAATTCTGTGTGTTACGAACTGCTGAAGGCCTCGCTTTTTATAGGCCTTCAGCGTCGCACGGTGGGGAACGAGAAGAGCGCTCCGCCACAGAACGTGCGCAGAAGTTATGGATGGGCGAACGAAACGGAACGGGATGCACGGACGAACGGACATGTTTTCCAATTTTTTTCGGTTAAAGTAAAATAATAATAATAAAAAAAATATATTTTTATTAAAAATAATCATCATACACACTCGCCTCTCTGGTGGCGCGCGTGTGGGACGTCCACCAAACCCACATTGGTCTATCTTCTCACTCCCTCCAAAACATGGGTACCCCTTGGGGCCCAAACCCAAAACACAAGGTTGGAGTACATAAAGGAGACTTCCAACACCAAATTTTCCAATGTGGAATTCTCCAACAAAAAAAGTTGGTTCCCTCTAGTTTTGAAAGTTAAATTTTCACCCAACAATCCCTCACTTGGAAATTTAAACAAAGGAAAAAAGAGAGGAAAGATTTTCATCGAGCAGTTTCAATCTATACAACACTGTGCATAAGCAAAGGTATTTTACGACTTGAATCTTTACATAGTGTAGATGATTCAGAATATACTAGAGTAACCCTAGAGTAACCTTTGGTTTTGAACTCTATCTCTAATAGCATCTCACACAGAGTGTTATTAAGGTGTAGTACGAAAGCCCTGCTTTTAAGGTCTAACACGTGAATCCCAGTTTAGTGAATGCTCTAGAGAGTTTGCCTAAAAACTCCATAGGAAGCGGCCCTCACTTCCACATTCAAACAGGTGAGTTTATCAAAGGTACTCCGGTAGCTGGGACGCCACTTGTCATCAAGTATAGATCTCATTAAAAACTGAGTTCAACATTTCTTACGCTTCAGGATATCATGTTCAGACTTTAAGTCATAAGATATACGCTTCAACATTAAGAACTCTGTGTTTGGTTTAACATGATTCACTATATATTACTCGTGATTAGTTATTACCCGTTGAACCCATTTCTTGGGATCTCTAGTATACAGGTTGGGTTTTCCTCACTGTGATTCATCTTTCGATAGGCATGAGTCCCATCCTTTTTTAGGTTCTAAAAACCTTTTCTCTGGCCAGTCTTTTCGTCAAAGGATCTGCCAAATTTTCATCAGTCCATATGTGATCCACTCTAACTGCACTAGTAGTGAGAAACTCTCTAATGGTACTGTGCTTATGACGTATTTGACGTCTCTTTCCATTGTAGTAACGGTTCTGAACTTTTGCGATTCCTGCAGTACTATCGCAATGGATCAATATGGTTAGTACCGGCTTTTTCCATAAGGGAATCTATGATAGCAGACTTCTAAGCCATCATGCTTCTTCATTAGCTGTCGCTAGTGCCATCATTTCTGACTCCATCGTAGATTGGGCTAAAATAGTCTATTTCTTGGACTTCCAAGAGACAGCTCCACCAGCTATATTAAATATATAGCCATTTGTAGCCTTTGAATCATTCGAAAAAGAGTTCCAATCAGCATTGCAGAACCCTTCTAAGACAGCGGGAAACTTTTGATAATGTAATCCTAGGTTTTAGGTTTTCTTTAAGTATCTCATGATCCTTTTTATAGCATTCCAATGCTCTTTACTAGGTCTGCTTGTAAATCTGCAAAGTAGTCCTACAACATAAGCTATGTTAGGCCCAGTGCAGTTGGCAGCTATCTAAGACTGCTTATGATGCTCGCATACTCAGATTAATTAACACTATCACCAGTGTTCTTGAACAACTTGACATTAGGGTCATAAGGAGTACAGGCTGGTTTACATTCAAAGTAATTATATTTCTTTAGAATCTTTTCTATATAGTGAGATTGATCTAAAAAAATTCCCTTTTCAGACTTATTTACTTTTATGCCTAAGATTACACTAGCTTCTCCTAAATCTTTCATGTCGAAGTTTGCACTCAATATTGATTTTACATCATTTATGACGTGCAAGTTTGACCCAAAGATCAATAAATCATCTACATATAGACACAAAATAGTGCAGAGGTTATTATCAAACTTATAGTAGATGCATTTGTCACTTTCATTGACCTTAAAACCTTTAGATAGGATAAAGTTGTCAAATTTTTCATGCCATTGCTTAGGAGCTTGTTTTAGTCCATAGAGAGATTTGTCTAATTTATACACCTTATTTTCTTGACCATGGACAACAAAACCCTCAGGTGTTCCATGTAAATCTCTTCTTCAAGTTCACCGTTAGGAAAGTGGTTTTTACATCCATCTGATGTACTACAAGGTTATAAAGGGCAGCGAGAGAGAACATGACACGGATAGAGATAATTCTAGTGACAGGGGAGAAGGTGTCAAAGAAATCTACATTTTCTCTCTGTCTAAAGCCCTTCGCTACTAACCTGGTTTTAAATTTGTCTATAGCCCCATCAAGTCTAAGTTTCCTCCTTAAGATCCATTTGCACCCTATTGCCTTACATCCTGAAGGTAGATCTACTAAGTGCCAAGTCCTATTTGACTCAAGTGAGTCCATCTTATCATTTATGGCTTCTTGCCATAGGTTGGTGATAACTTATAGAAATACAAGTTATTTATACTGCTTTATTTAGATATTACGGCCAAAAAAGAGGAAAGTTGCATCAATTGTGTGGAAATTAGCTAAGAAATACAAGAATTATAAATTGTCGACAATACACCCACTAACACCATTGATGGTAGAAAAGAATATTTCAAGTCTATTTTGCAGGAAATCAAGTCACCGTATGCATTCATGGCTCAAGAGAGAAAGATTAACGCATCTACGTCGCATTGCGCCCATCATTCAGGAATGAATAGACAATCAACGCAATGACGGCGCATGCGACAATCGATCAAGAGCTTTGTGATCAACGTAACTTCAACCGCATGCGGTAATAAAAAAAACAACACCACATGCGGACACATGATCAGAAGATGTAAATAAGCAATGCAATCGCGGAGGATGTTAACACGTGTACAACTAACTGTTGTGCATTTTCAACGGATTGATTGCATAACAGAAGGAATATTTATTCTACCATTCTCAGAATTTCCATAACATTAAAATGGGGACCACAAGTCAGAGAGTCAAAGCTTTCATCTATAAATACCTTTAAAGAATTCACTGAAAAATATACTTGATACGAGGGATAATTAATAAGAGGCTGATCTGAGTGTTGATTGGAAAAGATCCGGGAAGAAAAGAGACAAGGCCGAGAGGTGAGTCTCAGGGCGAATCATCCCAAATCCCCGCGATTAAGCTCTGTACCTAGATCAACTCTACCGGTTGAGCAAGCCTAAGAGGGAAGCTCATCCATCCATTCACTCCATCTACGCCGGCAAGCAATCTCTCCATCCAGTTCGGTGTCAAGACATTGGCACTCTTCTGTATCTGTTTCTAACTGTTATTCATTAATTGTATTTCATCTTCTTAGTCTAAATCATTCACAACCATGTATCAGACGCTTGATTTTATAATTAAGTGTCATGATCACTTTCATTTCCACATTTCTGTTTATTTCCGTTCCTTCATTAATCGCTTTCTCCATGATGTTTTCTTTGGTGATTAATATGAATTAAAACAAGTAATTTGATCTATGCTAAAGAAATAAGGATGTTTAGTTAAAGCGTGCTAGACGACATCTTCACCTGTGAGAGCAGAAGTGAAGATATCATTCTGATCTGTCGAGAGAAGGTTAGATGAATGCATTAACTAAAGCACGAAGTGCTTCCAGAGATGGAAGCAACCTTGCGTTCACTACGTTCGTCCCTGTCTCACCACAGAGATGTGGGAAACGCGGCCGATCACCGAGAGGTGTACGCCAAGGGAAAACGGAACCATACTTATATCTTTAACGCAGTTAAGAAACTTACGATGTTTATATTAATTATCCTTTCTCTTTTTGTTTCACACATAAGCCTTGCCACCACATAACACGACCTTTGTATAATCTTCACAGTCAGTCTCAACCTCGGTATCTTGTATCATCATAGATTAGGTTTATTTTATCACACTTTACTTTTATCGCAATTTACTTTATTATCGCATTTTTATCACTTATCTTTACTTTACTGCACAATTTACTTTATCGCATGTACAACCCATACTTTTATTAAATTGAAAAACCCCCGGTCGCATATATCATGAACGTAACACAATTAACCTAAAACAATCCCTGTGTTCGACCTCGGATCACACCGAGAAACTTGCAGTGGAATTATACTTGGTTCCAACGCATAGCATACTACAAGTATATCGTTAATAACGCATACATCTAGAAGTAGTATCGCATATCATCGAAATCATCCATTCGTTGTATGACATAAGAAGATAAATTTTATTCGTTCATATTCATATTTGTCCACATGCTTAAAATAAAAGCATCAAGTTTTATGTCATCAAGTTTATGGCATCATCGCATGTTATGTCATATCAGTTGGCATCTACTAAGGATAGGGAAGCTCTTAGATCTTTAGAGTCTTCTTCTACATTGTAGGTTAGGAAGTCATTTCCGAAATCTTTGGCGGTTCTAGCTCTTTTGCTTCTTCTAGGTTCTGGGTCAGTTTCCTCTCTAGGGTTAGGATTTCTAATTAGGGTTATACACTTGAGCCAGAGCCCCCACTATTCCTTGATTTAAAAGGAAACCTATCTTCAAATAAGTCGGCATCATTTGACTCAATGATTACTTGGTTCACTAGATCATAGAACTTGTAGGCTTTACTATTTAAGGCATAACCTATAAAGACACACTCGTAAGCTCTACTAGCCAACTTTCTCCTTTTTGGATCAGGAATCCTTACAAAGGCTAGACAAACTCGTGTTCTAAAATAGGACAAGTTTGGTTTCTTATTCTTGAGAATTTTTAGATTTCGGGATTCTATGTAGGACATAACACACGGTAAGGATGATTTCACCCCACCAATAAGACGTGACTCCTGAACTAAGTAAAATAAAAACTACTAGCTCAGCTAAAGTTCTATTTTTCCTTTCGACTTTTCCGTTCATTTCAGGAGAATAAGGTGCGGTCTTCCTGTGTATTATTCCATGTGAGTTAAAGAATTCATTAAAAATGTCTGAGTCGTACTCGGTTCCCCTATCACTACGAAGTATTTTAACTTTTCTATTAAACTGATTCTCTATTTTAGAAGAAAAATGTTTGAAAGCATCAAAAGTATCACTTTCGTTTTTCAGCAAGTATACAAAAGTAAAATCAGAGCAGTTGTCAATAAAAGTAATGAAATATCTTTTACTGTTCCAAGTCCATATGCCATCAAATTCATAGACATCAGAATGAATCAAATCTAGAGGCTCGGAATTCCTAAATATAGATTTATGGAGAGTTTTAGTAATTTTAGCTTGACTATAATGCTCGCATTTATCAAAATCATTCGTGGATAACTTAGGTATCATTTCCAGCCTAATCATGTTACTAATTAAATTCTTATTCACAAGACAGAGTCTAGCATGCCAAATACTCATAGAACACAACATATACACAGAACATTTCATTTTATTAAAGTCTAAATTTATTTTGAACATTCTCTCAGTTGCATACCCTTTCCCTACAAATACATTATTTTTGGTAAGGGTATATAGGTCTGCCCCTATAGTTTGAGTAAACCCGGCTTTGTTGAGGAGATAACCCGAAACCAACAGAGTGTGCAAAACGTCCTTCAACGTGAGGGTCTTCCTAGAGGTAAATTTTAGTTCCACCTCGTCGGTTCCAGCAACTTTCGTGGAGTAGTGATCTCCCAACAAAATATTCTTATCCCTAGTTTTGATATAAGTTTTAAATAGACTAAGGTCGTGACAGACATGGTCGCGCTAGTGTTTATCCACCACCCTTCACAACCACTGATCATATTTACTTCTGTGATCATGGCGACTAACGGTTCTTCTGTCAGGTTCGTCTGACCAGCAGGACGACGCCTGTTCCTACAATTCCTAGCCATGTGCCCAGATTTATTACAATTAAAGCAGAGAAACTATACCGTTTCTTCTGAAGGGGGCTTCTGTTTTATCTATTAGTTTTGGTTGCTGGAGCCACGGTTCTGACCTTTCCTCCTTGTCCCCTTAGGTTTTTGGTCAGGTTTTACCACAACGGAGGCGGGTTTCCTAGGTATTGCGTTCACCTCCTCCCTTTGGTCCTGCTTCCAGGCTTCCTCCTCGATCCTTAGCTGGGTTATAAGACTCTCCAAGGAGAACTCCTTGGTCTTATACCTCAAAGTGTTCTTAAAGTCCTTCCATAAAGGGGGCAATTTATCAATAATAACAGAACCTTAGAATTGTTCGTTTCAAGACATACCTTTAGTAATTATCTCGTGGGCTATCTTCTAGAGTTCATGGGATTGGGTCTCCACGGATTTGTCATCTGTCATCTGGAACTTGAGATAACGGCTAATTGCATATTTCTTCGACTCGGCCTCCTCGGTGTCATACTTCTTTTGCAGGGTATCCCAGACCTCCTTCGCTGTCTTCATTGTACTGTAGTAGTCATATAGATCATCAGTCAAACCATTTAAAATGAAATTCTTACATAGAAAGTCTTTCTCCTCCCAGTCAGCAGCTTCTTTAATCTATTATTCAGTTGGTTCTTCTAAAGGGACGATCTGCTTAGTGTTGGTACAAGCTTCTGCAACTTTCTTGACGGTGAGGAAGAACAACATCTTTTGCTTCCACCACTTGAAGTTCGCTTCTTCGAACCGGAATGGACAGTTGAGGTCAGATATCTCATTGTTGCTACTGAGGGCTATTGATGATGTGGAAACGTCTTAAAATTGATGGAAATGGTAGGGCTCTCAGAACAACAGAACGTGCGCGGACGTTACGGATGGGCAGACGAATGGACCGTTTCCCTATTTTTTCGGTTAAAAAAAATAATAATAAAAATAAAATAATATTTTTTTTATTAAAAATAATCATCATACACACACGCGCCTCGACCGATCGGACGGCGGCGGCGTGCGTGTGGGACGTCTACCGAACCCAAATTAGTCTATCTTCTCACTAAAGGATCTCAATATGAGTGTTTCATGAGCGGGCTTAGATCGCTCTGATTTCACAGTGACCGGAATATAAACGATATACATTCTATACTAACAGTTATGCATATTAAACTCATAACAACATGCTCAGAATACGATAAAACATAGAGAAAGGGGTTCATACCAGAGGAAGACGTTCTTCGTTTGTATGAACCCATAGCAGCGGAAAACACCATCGATCTACCAGCACCCGGCGAGTCTCTCGACTGTTATTGCACGATCCAAACGTACACGAACAAGGCTTCAGGGACACCACCACCATCAGGGAAACCCAGGTATCCTCAGCGTCAAAAACCCAAAGAATGGGCTCCGGTGAGTTTGGTAGAGGACAGAGGAAAGGATTTCGTGTAGATGACAAGCGCACACAAGAAGAACACTACTATCGCATAGCGGGGACACTTATCGTATAGTAGAACTATAGATCGTTTAGGAAATACTAGACAATCATTTAGGAAAGTGGTATACGATCGTTTAGGGAACGCGTGAACTAGACGATCGTTTAGACGAATGAGAATTTATCGTATAGGCTCTCGGAGATCGCTCTTTCACAGTTTCTTTTGGGGCGCAGGATATCGAATGCACGAATTCAATTAGTTCTCAAAATGAAAACCATTTTCGATCTTTAACCTGCCGATTACCTTAACCTTCACGGTCCCCACGTTTCCACATTCATACGTGAATTAATTGGTTAATTATTAAATAATCAATCAATTAATTTATTTAATAAATATAATCATATTATATTTATATCCTATAGTTTGATATCATATATCTACTATAGTATTTTTCCTCTACTTGATATAAATCATATTTATATCTAATTTCCTCCAAAATAATGTATCTCATACATTTAGCCAATTATATCATATATAATTAACCATTCCAATTATATCATATATAATTGTACTTCCTCTTGTCAATTTGAACATTTCAAATTAACCCAAACACTGGTTCTCGACTTTATCCAAGCTACCCAGGTGACCTAATGAACTTGTGGCTCAAAGCTCCAACGGTACGTGAATAGCTGACTAAACTCTTTTGCCACGAGATTCACCATCTGTTAATTATCAGTGATTCCACTAACGACCAATAGCTAAACTCTTCTTACCACAGATATATTTCTGTGTCCATTGGATATAACCAATCATGAGTATGATGACACTTCACAGACGCTCGTAAGTACAACTGGGCTAATTTACCGTTTTGCCCCTATAGTTACATCTCACTCCTTAAGTACCATTGTATCTTCTAATGAACAATACAACATAGTCCAACTATGTGTGAACACCCTTCGGGCCAAGAGAAGGTATGTGACGCCACATCATTCAAGCCCCGAAATCAGCCCTTAAGGGAGTCATTTATCTACTTACCCCTGACTCAGGGAAGGAGTGAATTCCATCTTGTGTAGTTGAGTTCTCAGCTTAAAATCAGACGTATCCCCAAAAGGGTAGGTTTGAATCGACGACTTGGCCACTCGCACCCATACAAATCAAATGATCGCCCTCAATGGTAGGAGTTCCCAACTCACTCAGGATTGAGGTCATGTTACCTATGGTCATCCTAGTGAAGTGAAGTCTCTTCATGAATGGTGTTATATAACAAGGCATTTGCACTTCGTGGTCAGGTCTTATACAAACTCTTTGTATTGGAAGCCCCCGCTCGCATGTCCCCAACACGAATGATTAGGATCAGATCATCTGTGGCAAGTCACAACACTTGTGACCATTCCACATAGCGGGCCGTGTTCGTAGCATTACCAGGATAAGGTTTCCCTCTTATATCTTTATACTACAGACCATTTTGGTTATCACTCAAGACATGATCCACTTATATGTCACCACATACATGCTTCAGTCATATATAGATAACCAGGGATTTTATGTTTATTGGTTTGTGGTAAAGAAAATAAAACACGTAAATGAGCAAAACAACAAGATGTGAAGTAAATATTAAATATTAACAATCACAGGTGTTCATATATGCTATTTACAAACTACAGGACACGAGACTTTAGGGCATTAACCCTAACAATCTCCCACTTGTCCTAAAGCGAAGTGGGGTGTACAAAAACTGAGTACAAAACAATAAACTATGGCACATTAAAGCCCAGTATAATAAAATCTCCCACTTGCTCAAGTTCAGCCGTGGGCGATCCTGTAGACCCATGCTCCGTAGGTGACCCTCAAACACTGTAGCCGTTAGAGCGTTCGTAAATGGGTCAGCAACATTGTGCTCCGAAGTGATCTGCGTGACAATTACGTCCCCTCGATGCACTATCTTGCGGATCAGATGATACTTCTGCTCTATGTGTTTACCGCGCCGATGACTCCTTGGCTCCTTGGAGTTTGCCACTGCCCCACTATTATCACAATAGAGGGTAATGGGTCTAGATATATTTGAAACAGCTTCCAGGTCTATCAAGAACTTCCTGAACCGAACGACCTCCTTAGCAGCTTCACAAGTCACTACGTTCTCTGCCTCCATAGTGGAGTCGGCAATGCACCCCTGCTTAGTTCTTTGCCACACTACAACTCCTCCGTTAAAAGTGAAGACTGACCCTGATGTGGACTTGCGAGAGTCCTTATCAGTCTAAAAGTCAGAATCCGTGTATCCTGTAAGGATTAAATCTCTAGAACCATACATGAGCATGTAGTCCCTTGTTCTCTAAAGATACTTGAGGATGTTCTTCACTACGGTCCAGAACACATTTCCTTAGACAAAGTGACTCCATGCCTGAATGGCAGTAGGGCCCTCTTGGAGTCCTGCATCGAGTACTTGCGCAACATCTTGTCAATGTACGATGCCTGAGACAGTGCTAGCACTTTGTTCTTACGATCCCGAAAAATCTGGATCCCTAAAACAAATTGAACCTCTTCTAAATCTTTCATTTGGAATTGGGTCGCTAGCCAGTTCTTAACTGCAGTTAGTAGACCTATATCATTCCCAATGAGTAGGATATCATCTACATACAACACTAAGAAGACTACTGAAGCGTTGATGATCTTCTTGTAGACGCAAGGTTCATCAATGTTTTGGTCAAAGCCATATGACTTGATCGCAACATCAAATCGTATGTTCCAAGATCGAGATGCCTTTCAGTCCATAAATGGACCGATTCAGTTTGCAAACCTTTTGCTTTTAACCTTGGGCTATGAATCCCTCGGGCTGCACCATATAAATGGCCTCCTCAAGATTGCCATTCAGAAAGGCCGTATTGACATCCATTTACCAGATCTCATAATTATAATAAGCTGTAATGGACAAGAGGATGCGGATCGATTTTAACATGGCAACAGGCGAGAAGTCTCCTCATAATCGACTCCCTCTACCTGGGTATAACCCTTTGCCACAAGTCGAGCCTTGAAGGTCTGTACCTTCTCATTAGCACCCTGTTTGCGCTTGTAGATCCATTTACAACCTATAGGGCGAACCCCACTAGGCTGATCTACAAGATCCCATACTGAGTTGAAGTACATCGACTCCATCTCGAGATCCATGGCCTTGACTCATTCATCCCGGTCAACATCCTCCATTGCCTTCTTATAAGATAACGGATCCTCAACGTCGCCATCTTCTACCATAGCATGGATTTCCTTGAAACCCAGATAGTGAACGGGTGGGTTTGCAACCCTTCCACTACGTCGAGGTTCCCTCAACTCTTGATGTGGAACCGACCTACTGGATGAACTCCCATCAACAACTCTTGTTGATGTAGCAGGCTCTTTAACAACTCTTGTTGAAGTTTCAGTAGTTTCATTGGAAAGCTCATGTAACACGACTTTGCTTCGTGGACTGTGCTCCCTCATATGATCCTCCTTCAGGAAAGTAGCGTTTGTTGAAAAAAACACCGTATTTTTCGTCGGATCATAAAAATAACCCCCTCGTGTACCTTTGGGGTAGCCTACAAAGAGGCATAACCTCGACCGTGGTTCCAACTTTTTGGGATTAGCCTCAAACACATGTGTAGGGAAACTCAAAATGCGGAAATGACGTAAACTAGCTTTACGCCAATTC
The DNA here is from genome assembly GCF_027475165.1 of Benincasa hispida. Lineage (NCBI taxonomy): Eukaryota > Viridiplantae > Streptophyta > Magnoliopsida > Cucurbitales > Cucurbitaceae > Benincasa > Benincasa hispida. Next base: position 18,682,904 of record NC_143485.1, read on the forward strand.
CACAACTCCAGAGGTGTTCTTGTAACACTCTTGGAGGGAACACATTTGAGTATGTATTCCACAGTCTCCACTGCAAAACCCCAAAACGAGTTCGGTAAGGAAGCGTAACTCATCATCGAACAACCATGTCTAACAAGATCCTATTTCTCCTCTCCGCTACACCATTCTACTGAGGTGTACCCGACGTTAAGACTTGGGAAATGATTCCATGTTCTATCAAATAGTCCTAGAATGCAGAGTCCAAAAACTCTCCACCTCAATCGGATCAAAGTGTTTTAATCCGTCTATCCAATGCGTTTTCAACTTCAGCCTTGAACTCTTTGAACTTTTCAAAGGATTCAGACTTCCGTTGCAAAAGATAAACATATCCGTACTTGGAGTAATCATCAGTAAAACTGATAAAATACTCATAGCCACCCCGGGCTTGCACATTCATAGGACCACAAGGGTCAGAATGTACTAACTTGGTGACGGAAAATTAGAAGTCAAATTATTCAACAACTAAAATCCTTTGGATGCGGTTGCGATGCACGTCCTTAAGATATGTGTCGATGGTCATGCGTTGGAATGATAATGCGTTAACGAATGTATGCGATGACCATGCGTCCTGTCATAAGTTTTCTTGTGCTCACGCCAAGTATAACGCGAACACAAGTTTCTCAGATGATCCGAGGTCGAACTCAGGGACTTGTAGCAAAATGAATGTCATGATGTGCATGCGGCGGTTTAAATAAAAGAATGGAAAGGAGGTTGCTAAGTTAATCCTACTCCTACTTCTGTCAACAGACAACGCAATGAGAATATGCATGAGAGGTAGAAACACGACAACTCTTGACATGAAACAAATGAATGGTAAAATAGATCAAATGCGAAGATATTTTCATTGCAATACTTAAGAGTGACTGCAAGGGTAACCTTAATCAATGCAAGCCATGCGATCATGCAATACACATACAATAGTAAACCGTCTTTCATTGCGAATGCTACAGCTTCTAATGCTAGAATGCATGCGATGTACGTGCAAAGGTGCCTATAGGGCCTACACATAAGCCTCTAATTCCTGTCTATGCGATGATATACAAACAAGGCGACCACATATGATCATACCTATATCTAGGGTGCATGCGATGCATGTTGACAAACAGAGCTTATCTCTAAGTCTCTATCTCTTGCTTATGCAGGTCTAATCTTCCTCTCTCGAGTCTATATTCTAACCTAGCTCTCTCGAGTCATTAGGTTATTTCTTTAAACTCCCTCTCGAGTAGCTCTAAAGGGGTGTTGGGCACAACATAAAACAAGACAATCGCATGAACTTGGTTGACGCAAGATTATTCATATCTCTAGTGAACAATACAAACATTGCTTAACGCGACCAACCACTTACCCTTCCGGGCAGTTGGTTATTGCTGACTTTACTCATAGACAAGCAATACATTAGCCTATAGATAGGCATTGCCGCAGCTTCACACTAAGCAAATAAGGTTATTCACACACTCACGCAACGCACACCTCTCAATGGGTTGCTACATGATTCATATCCCTAATCCACATAACTAAGTATGCGATACCCAAGCAATTTCACTAAGTGTTGCAATGAAAGTAAAGATGCTAAGCAAAGAAGATGGAGATGGAGTCGAAGAAAACAGAGAAATGCATTGAAAACAAATTGTATTAATTCCTTAATCACAAAATATCATACAATACAATATGAGAAAAGAAAGGAAAATGAAATGACCGGCTGGAAGCAAAGACTTGCTTCCAGCGGATGTGCGTCAAGGCTGCCGGTGGTGCCATGGATGGGCGGTGGAGCTGACTCTCTCGAGATCTAGCTCCGGTTGAAGGCTTCGGTCATCACTCGGAATGGATGAAGGAGGTGAAGATCTCTCAAGCGTCTTCTCACACATTTTGTCTGGATCGCAGGGAAAACCCTGGGTTGCAGGGGTAATCCCCGGACTCATTGAATTTTTGCTCATCGGTTTCTATTTATAGAGCTTGGATCGCCGACAACATTAATGGACTGTTCTGATTCTGACATTCGGCGCGTTAGTTCTTTTCTGAACCTCTGTCGCTACCGGCGTGGTAGGTGAAATGTCAAAATCATCTTTTAATTTTCCCAAGGTAGATCCGTTGATGCGCTCATTCCACCAACCTTGTGTTGATCCCTTTATCATGCGTTATCGTGTAGTCGCAATCATTCAGTGACCGCATTTGCTAAATACCGTAACTCTACACGATGACCGCAATCGCTTGACGAGTACAACTCCCATGCGATGGACGCATACGGCTAATTACCACAACATCCATGCGTTGATCGACGCATTTGCCTTTGCAATGGAGAGTTTCTTCGCATGCGATCGTCTATGTGGTGGTTCGGTTTCCGCGTTTATGTCCACTTCCTGTATTAGCTACAAAAATAGAACATTGAACGCATAATAACACATAATAACGGGTTAGTCGAGATTTATCATGTTGATCGATGCAAGCTCACTTTCTCGTGAATTCCTAGCATGATTGTTGCATATTCTGCTTAACAACCTTCATAATTCTAAGTAAAAGGCCTAAGTGACATGCATTTCTGCATGTCATCATAACTCAAGAGGCCCTTTGCCTAAAAAACCTTTTCTATTAAAAGGTCGTTTAGTCATCTTACCCTCAAAGCAAGATTCGCACATAGGTAAAGAATTTTCTTCTAACCCACTTAGAAGTCCATTCTTCACAAATCTCTCAATCCTATTGAGATTGATGTGCCCTAAACATAGATGCCAAAGTTGGGCATTTTCTTTTGGAAAAATTTGTTGACGTTTTGATTGAGTTACGACAGTTCTGAACATTTCAGTATTATGAAAGAAATTAATGGCTAACGGCCTTAGCACATATAAATTTGATTCCAAATTTGCTGTGCAAATAAAGATACCATCTTTATGAATAAACGCTTTACTCAAATTGAAAGAAATAGTGTATTTACATTGCAATAAGCACTTTACAGAAATAAGGTTCCTTTTTAGTTCAGGAACAATATATACATCATTTAAATTTATAAACCTATTCTGTAAAGTCAATTGGATCCCTCCCACTGCTACAGCTGAGACAACATGCCCGATGCCTACTCACATTTTCATCTCACCAGCCTCTAACTGTCGCCAGGATCTAATCCCCTGAAAAGAAGAACAAACATGGTTAGTGGCGCCTCGCCAGGCAGAATCATCATTCTGCACTAAACAAGTTTCGAGTATAAGTAAATCATATTTACATTTATCCGCCATGGCCTTAGCCTTGGCTGTTTTCTTCTCCTTCAGATACCGAGGACAGTTCATCTTCCAATATCCATCTTGGTTGCAATGGAAACACTTTCCTTTAGCAACTGATGGACGCCTCCTGGGGGCGACAGGCGATAGGTTAGCAGGTGCCTTCCCTTTTCCCTTACCACCATTCTTCTTCTTCCCCTTTGCAGAGTTAGAAGTAGAAGATGCAGACTTCGTTCCTGAGGTCGAACCTCTATGGAACGTCTTTGAGGATGAAGGAACATTTGCCTCACCCTTCTGCCTTTTCTTACTTTTCAGTAAAGATTGGTATGTCCGTAACTCGTTGAGGAGAGTTATAAGGTTATATTTCACTTTGTTAAGAATCACATTACTAACAAAGTGCAGGAAGCTCTCCGGCAAAGATGCAGGATTATGTTAACCTGGCTGCCCTCATCGATGGTAGACTCATTCAACTCCGCCACATTGAAGTGGACCATCATGTTTAGCACATGTTCACAAACAAAGGCGCCTTCTTGCATTTTAGAGTTGAATATGTATTTAAGAGCCTCATGCATAAATTGTTCAGACGGTTGTCCAAACATCCCCCCGCAGGGACTCCATGATCTCACGGGCTGAGACCATAGACTCATGCTTCTTGGCCAAGACGTTAGAAAGACTTGTCAAGATATAGGCTCGAGCCTTCTCATTCGCCCTTGTCCATCGCTCGTATGCCTCCTGAACATTTCGAGCGACATTTGGAGCTGGAATAGAAGGACAAGCCTCCGTGAGAGCGAACATGAGATCCTCGATGATTAGGATCGTCGTGATCATATGTTTCCATGTTGAAAAATTTTCGCCAGTCAATTTTTCGGGGCTTAACAAAGATAAGGTGGTTGTAGCCATTTGAAAAAATTACTGAAAATATGAACAAATCTTGATTAGTTTTTGCTAAACTACTTTTAAACCAATTAGTTTTGCAAAACAGTTTCAAGTACCCTAAGTTATAGACTTCTATTTTGCAATGAGGCCCCAGTGAGTCAGGACAAACGCCAATGGTGGGGTGATCAATTGTCCCTTCACTGGGATGAGACATTCTTAACCATTAGGCAGAACCAACTCTTGGAACTGAACCTAACAACTACCATTTTTCGGTCTAGAATCGTTAACATTTAACTATTCTGAGTAAGTGTAACCCCTCGTTTTCTGTGCTAGAGTCCCGCCCTAAAGCGCTTACCGTAGGGAAAAGACAGATTAAGACAAGAAACTAAGTTACCTTATCCTCTTACAGGAGATCAAATAAAGAAACATGCAAAACTACCATCCTTTAGGGGGACACTCCCAGGGTGCCTCGAGGCGATGTGCAATAACTTTATTCAACCTAACGAGGGAGAGCGAGGGATATGCTGTCGCACTTCCTGCTCCCACTTACTATGAACATTCTCTCCATCCACCTTGATATTGACCTTCCCAAACACCATCCGTTGGGGGGACACGCCAAAGGTGCCGTGAGGCTGAGGATAGATCTCACGGTGTGGACTTTAGGAGAAAAATGAAAGGTTTAAGTGAAGCATCTTATGCCCCAAGTACTTTCCACTGAATGTTCTACCTAGGGATTCATTAACCTAGACAATCCGGCTGCTGATTTTAGTCTAAGTGGTCTTTTTAAAGTCTGCTCATAAACAACGTTTGTTTATGAAATATTAACAAGTTTAAATAGTCACATTTAAATACTTTAATGGACTATCCTTAACTTGCATGCATGCATCAAATCTATCTAATTCACCTTTCCAGGTAAGTTCCCAGGTAGGGGTGTTACGTTTCCGTCAACTTAAATACCCCAGCCTAGACAGAACCCGCCTTAGACAAAAGGTCCCTTATAGATAGATTTGCTACAATTTAACCTTTTATTAGCCAATTTATTCCTATTAAAATGATTAAAAGATTAAAGCCTTAGTGTTGCTAATCATATTAGAACCATGATCTTAAGTCTATAGATCCAAGTTTTAAACATTTTAAAACATGAATTAAACTTAAGTGAGCATGCATGTCTTTCTTATTTCTTTTAGTTCTAATTTCTCTTTAACTCTTAAAAAGAAACAACTAAAAAATAATTGCGCATAACGAGGCATTATATAACAATTATAAAGTAACCTATGTGTCATGCTTCATGCAATGTCCGGTCATTACTATATAACTTTTATATAACGCGTTATAACCAAGCAAACATGCTATCATTCACCCTTATACTATAACAATTATAATATAAAGATGATGCATGTCAATGCTTTTTATGCATGCATAAATATAATTCTTATATTAATGATGCATGAGCATGCTCTTACTTAATAAAATCATGTTTCTCTAAATTATAACAATTACAATAAAGAGGTGATGCATGATCAATGCATAACCTAAGGTGGGATTTATATATGTGCATACCATATGACATATAAAACATACATCGCATGTATTAAACAAATAGATTAATGGACCGGGATGAACCTTTAAACTAAAAAAGAACTGGAATGAAAAACCCTATTTATTACATTTGTTATCGAGCAAATTGGTTCACAGGAGAACCGGGTCTTGAACCGCCAGGAGGTCTCTATCGTGTAGCAATCTTTGGCAGGTAGATGATCGTTCAGCATACACTAGAAATAGGAACTTTAACAAACGATCGCGTAGACGAAAATGAGGTTGCGAAGCCTGATCGTCCATGCGATCGTGTAGCGTGACGATAGGTAAACGATTTACCTTGAGTTACTAAGCGATCGTTTAGTCAGTTTCTAAGAGATGAAGCTTGCTGACCTAAACGACTGTCTAGCGCGCTTTAGACGATACGCGAGCGTCTGATCGTTTAACCGATGCGTGCAACTTGGTAAACGATTTACCTTGCGATGCTAAGCGATCGTTTAGTCAGTTACTAAGCGATGAAGCTTGCTGAACTAAATGATCGTCTTGCTCATGCACGCATTAACCGATACTCAGTGATCGCATGCCTGATCGTCTTCCCGATATGACCAACGCTTGATCGCATACCCCATCGTTCAACCGATGTTTTCAACCACGACCGCTTAGTCCTTCATCTTCACGATGCGATGGACAGCGATCGCATAGAACTTTTTCTGCACGATGCGATCAACCCTAGATCATCTCCTTCCTCGAAGAGCCGCAACCTTTGCCCAGAACTTTGACGAACGACTCAAGATTTCAAACACTTTGAATATAGACTCGATTACGATTATATATGCCCAAAAAACGCTGGGTCCATTACATACAACCACAAATGTAAAAGGAATTTAAACAGATCGAGGCAATTCATCCCAAAAACTTCCATTAATTCGACATATCCACAACAGTATTAACACTTAAAACAACGTAGATATACACCCATCATGAATGTAAACTTATTTCGTTGTAACGAATGAAATCGGAGTATCAGAAACCTGGCTCTGATACCAATTGAAGGATCTCAATACGAGAGTTCCATGAGCGGGCTTAGATCGCTTCGATTTCATAGTGGCCGGAATATAAACGATATACATTCTATACTAACAGTTATGCATATTAAACTCATCAATAGCATGCTCAGAATACGATAAAACATAGAGAAAGGGGTTCATACCAGAGGAAGACGTTCTTCGTTTGTGTGAACCCACAGCAGCGGAAAACTCCACCGATCTACCAGCACCTGGCAAGTCTCTCGACTATTATTGCATGATCTGAATGTACACGAACAAGGCTTCAGGGATAACACCACCATCAGGGAAACCCAAGTATCCTCGACGTCAAAAATCCAAAGAGTGGGCTTTGGTGAGTTTCGTAGAGGACAGAGGAGAGGATTTCATGTAGACGACAAGCGCGCACAAAAAGAACACTGCTATTGCATAGCGGGGACACTTATTGTATAGTAGAACTATAGATCGTTTAGGAAATACTGGACGATCGTTTAGACGAATGAGAGTCTATCGGGTGATCGATCTTTCATACATATTATTTACAAATTTCAGGATACGAGACTGTAGAGCATTAACCCCAACACTCACTTCCTCCGAAACATGGGTACCCCTTGGGGCCTAAACCCAAAACACAAGATTGGAGTACATAAAAGAGACTTCCAACACCAAATTTTCCAATGTGAGATTCCCCAACCAAAAAAGTTGGTTCCCTCTAGTTTTGAAAGTTAAATTTTCACCCAACAATTAGCAATGCGTAGAGGCGCATCGCTATGAATGTCACGGTAACCATGTAGAGTTAAAAGTTTTAGTGACGCATTTTAGTACGTGCTGCAAAAATACGAATTTTACAGATACTAACACGTTATTAAAAGCGTACTTTTAACAACATGCAATTTGTTGCTATTTATTTTATATAATGACGTGACAAGTTTGTCTCTAAAAGTTAAATTTTAGCAACGTATAAGACTGTTGCTAAATGTGAATTTCTGGGCATTTCATTACAAACATCCTTTGCGACATTGACAAGTGTCAGTAAAATTATATTTTGTGTCATTATAAACTATAATTTTTTTTTAATAAAAAACAATGATTTACTAACGTTATATAAAGTGTTGCTAAAAGTATTTTATTGAACAAAAAAATAATGCTCAATTTAATATGTGAAGCTGTTATAAAATCTAAAATGTAATAATCTTGTAAACATTTTAAGAATTGACTAGTCATTTTACATTAAAACAAAAAATTATAAATGAAGATGCATACATTCCCAAACATCAAAACACTATCATTGAAACAAAATGAAATAATACCAACTTGATCACAAGTTTGGATGACAAAAATCCCAATGTAATAACAACCTACTTCAATCATTTCCTAAATGAGCTCAAAGTTATATCACCAAAATTAGTACCGACACTAGCAATGTAAGGGATTTAAAGCACAAAATGTCAGTTTGAAACTAAAATATAAAATACCCTTAAATTTTTTGTATTTTCATCTAAATTAAATTTTGTGAAATCTTGTACTAGCTTGTCACCATCAAGACATAAAATCTGGCATATAAAAGTTGAAATATGTAAGCACATTAGAATAAAAAAATTGAAGTAGGGGACATAATTACATTCACAAAGTCCAATTTCTTACAAACTATATGAAAATCATGCTCAATATTACAAAAGTAAACAAACCTCATTAACATAGAAACTATCATAAAAGGACCATCAAAATCACTATCATAAAGGGAGGAGGGAGGGGAGTTGAAAAGCATAACCATCTTCTATCAACATTAAAACATTTCCAAATTCCTAATATCAAGAGAAAGAGAAAAAATGAACACATGAAACCTATCCCGAAATCAAAGCAGAAACCCCTAATGGAAAAAGCATGTATGGATAAACACCAAAATCAATATGAACAAACACTTCAAAGCACAACCATCTTCTATCAACAAAATAACTCATTTTCATAGAATTCATGATCACTATACCAACAAAAGTAAACAAACGCCATTAACATAGAAACAATTATAAAAGGACCATCAAAATAACTATCATAAAGGGAGGGAGAGTGGGGGAGAAAAGTTGAAAAGCACAACCATCTTCTATCAACATTAGAACATTTCCAAATTTCTAATATCGGGAGAAAGAGAAAAAGAGAACACCCTATCCGAAATCAAAGCAAAAACTCCTAAAGGTGAAAGCATGTAAGGACAAATACCAAAATCAACATGAACAAATACTTTAAAGCACAACCATCTTCTAACAACAAAATAGCTCATTTTCATAGAAGTCATAATCACTATATCAATAAAAGTAAACAAATACCATTAACATAGAAATAACCATAAAAGAACCATCAAAATAACTATAATAAAGGAATGGGGGAGGGGGAGGGAGAGGGAGTTGAAAAGCAGAACCATCTTCTATCAACATTAGAACATTTCCAAATTCCTAATATCAAGAGAAAGAGAAAAACAAAACACCTTGTCTGAAATCAAAGCAAAAACCCCTAATGGCGAAAGCATGTAGGGACAAACACCAAAATCAACATGAACAAACACTTCGAAGCACAACCATATTCTATCAACAAAATAGTTAATTTCATAGAAGTCGTTATCACATTTAAACATAAAGACTACCATAACTCATGATAGTCAAAGCACTTCAACACACTTAATCTAATCCAAACACTTTAACAAACTAGAATTGTAAGAAGAATGTCTTATAAATATTACCTTTTAACTACCATTCGACTGTTTCAAACTCCTTGTTGTGTTAAATGTCCCTTCTGAGTTGCCAACCTTCTTAAGATTTCTTCAATTACGGCTTGTTGTGATTCAACTACACTTTGCAAATGTGCAACTTGAGCATTTATTTCTTTAGCATGCTGATAACTTGCATCATTCCTAGCATTTCTTGGTCTTGGTCCCCAACGTTTATCCCTCACATGCCCCGACTGTTTACCCAACACTCGTTCACATATTTTTCTATCTTCAATAGGTGCACCTGCTTCTTCTAAAGTTGTTTTTAATGGCATCATCTCATCCTATAAAATTGATATGCCATAGTATTAGTATGGTGTAAAATAAGAAAGAAAATATATAAAAACAAAAGTTTACTTACATTTTTTTTTGTCTCATCATTCACCCATCCCTTCTTTGCATTAGAATGATTGTGCTTAAATAATTCAATATCACTTAACTCTTTACCATTTTTTCCTCATCATTTGGACCATGCAAATCATAAATCATTTCTAGCATCTCATCTTCTCCATTATCTCTATCTCTATTGTTTTCTCTAAGATTTTCATTGTCTTCTCTAATTTCAACTGAATTTGTATCTCCATGGAATATCCATCGGCTATAAGTAAGAGACATGCCATATTTATATAAATGGTATTCTATGTCATCTAAGTTATTCCAATTGGTATTTACAAGGTTTGAACAAGGACATCTTGTTCTTCCTTCTTCATCTAAATAATTCTTCGCGACTTCGATAAAATTATCAACGCCGTTAGAATATTGACTAGACCTTCGATCTCTTAAATTTATCCAACTACAATCCATAACAAGTACAAAATGAAGTACCTAAGTTAGAAATCAAAGTTTTAAAATCTAAGTCTTAGGTAAATTGAAAATAGGCAATCAAATTACTAATCAAAGTTAGGTAGATCTTATTAGTGTCAATGTCATGTTAAGTGGAAAAATAACACTTATGATTGAAAACACACCCTTGATCTTCCAACATGGTGGTCTCCTAAATTTTCCTTAACTTCTCAATTGATTTGTTTATTTAATTTTTAAACCTTCCAACTATCTTCCACTTTCTTCCTTGCCATAACCTCCATGGTTGTGGGTTTCAAGAATTTCATTTTATTATTATTATTATTTTCCTAACATTTAAGCCCTTAAAAACAAATATCAACACATCTTCTACTCTCTTTCTTCCCCCATCACACCCAATATCAACCTAAGAAAGAAAAATAAAACACACAAACACAACCATGAAGATCATACTTGGAGTAGTTTTTTTCTATTTTTAGATTGAATGGTATGGTCTAGCCTTTATAGTTATAAACTATAATGCTCTTTGCCACAGTTCACTAGTTTAACACATTAAAGGAAGAAATTCAATCCCTATTATGAGATGCTAATGTGGTTTTTTTTTGCCTTTTGCAGAACAGTTTCTAGTGATATAAATGAAGGTCATGACTAATTTTTCTATCATGAAGATCTCAAAGATTGGATGCAACTACCCAATCTATCTCTTAATCACTCTTTTTCTCCCTCTCTCCTTTTCCCCTTAAATTTCAACTTAACTTTTTTATGTTAAATTAAGTCAAATTGAAAACACTTGACTTGAAGAAACAAATAGCAAACTAAAAGTAACAACATCTCATAATTTTCTTCTTCGAACCAATGTCTATTGAGAAGTAATAAGGGTAAAGTAAAGATAGCGAGATTGGGTAATAATCATACCTTTAAAGACTTGGCCACCTAACAGTGAAATCGGCATTTGGGAGCAGTAAAATCAACGTACACATCTAATCCATGGAGGTTGACGTTTGGAGCAGAGAAATCATACACGAGCAGTGGGGTGGCCGACGTTTGGGAGAAGAGGCCGGCATTCGGGTAGAATTCCCGACGTTTGCGTGGAGTGGCCGATGTTCACGTGGAGAAGTGTCGGCATTCACGTGGAGTGGCCATCGTTCGTGTGGAGAAGTGTCGTCGTTCACATGAGGAAGTATCGTCGTTTGCATAGGGAGTGGCTGTTGTTCAGCGTCGTTCGTGTGAGAAGTGGCCGGTGTTTAATATCGTTCGCATGGGAGCAGTGTCCTTGCCGTTTGCATGGAGAGCTTCTTGAGAGGCAAAGGTAAAGTAAAATTAAGGGGGGAAAAGGAAAAGTGAAAGTAAAAAACTAAAATAAAAGAGAAATGTAAAATTAGGGGGGGGGGGGAAATAATTTGGCGATATATTTAGCAACATTTTAATATGTTTATCAAAGTATTTAATATTTAGTGTCGTTAATTGACATGTTGCAAATTCTTTTAGTGAGTGGATTAAAAGTACGCTGTTGATAATGATATTTTATGACATATCTTTAACGCGTTGCTATAAGTCGCCTTTTACCAACAAAAATTGCTTGCACCACTAAAAATTTATCGTTAAAAATATATTTTCTTGTAGTGTAATTACGATTATTCTCTTTAGTCCAAAATTACACATAACACAGAAGAATTTGTCTCCAACATTTCTATGGAGACATGCGAGTGGGGGTATCCTATACAAAGAGTTTGTATAAGACTGGACCACGAGATGACTAGATTCTGTATATAACACCATTGATACTGGAGACTTACATCTCACCTAAACGACCATAGGTGACATGACCTCAATCCTGAGTGTTTTGGGAACTCTTGCCTTTGAGGGCGGTCTTTTGATTAGTATGGGTGAGAGTGGCCAAATTGCCAACTCAACATGTCTACCTTTTTGGGGACTTGTCTGATTTGGGAGCTGGAAACTCACTTGCACAAGATGGAATTTACTCCTTCCCCGAAGCAGGGGTAAGTAGATAGATTGCTCCCTTAAGGGCTGATTTCGGGGCTTGAACATAGTGGCCACAGCTTCTCTTTAGAAGAGAAGACTCAGTCATAGTAGGACTATGACTTATGTTCATTAGAGGGATCAATGGTACTTAAGAAGTTAGATGTAAGTACAGAGGCATAACGGTTATTGGCCGAGCTATACTTACGAGTGATCTGTGAAGGGTTTCGCACTGTTGATTGGTTAAGATGAACACATAATATATCTATAGTAAGAAGAGTTCAGCTGTCGGTCTTTAGTGGAGTGCCTGGCAGTTAATGAATGGTGGATCTCGTGACTAAAGAGTTTAGTCAGTTATTCACGTACCATTGGAGCTTCAAGCTACAGGTCCATAAGGTCCCCTTAGTAGCTCAATGGATTCAAGTTGAGGATCAGTTCTTGGTGTTGATTTGAAATGTTCAAATTGACAAGAGGTAATTCGATTATATATGATATGATCGGTATGATGTATGAGATACATCTAGTGGAGGGTTAATGTAAATGAGATTTACATTAAGTGCCATGGAATAGAAAAAGAGCAATGGTTTCTATGTTTCATGAGATGAAATATTAAAACTATAAGTTATAAATATAGTATGGTAAGTTAGTTATCATTTATATTTATAATAATATTAATTATTGGATAATTATCTCTTTTTCTCTAATAACCAATTGAGTGGGAGGTTATTGGTGGTTTCATGGTAACCGTGAGATAAAAGGAAAAATATTTTCCTTTTTTTAGTTGTTGTTGATTTGAGATATCCAATCTTAGAAAGTTCTCATAAAAGGTTTGTCAAGTAAATTAGATTTACTAAACGATAGCTTGGAGAGATTAGACGATCGTGGAGTGTTCCTACATGATAGACACTCAGCTAGCCGATGAGCTAAATGATTGCATAGTTTTTGATAAACGATTGGGGATCGATTTATACGATAGGCTTTATCAACCTATACGATAGGCTTTATCTTCTCCCATTTGCTCAATACACGATTGTTCTCCTCCAGTCTCATCCTCTAACCAAGTCCACACAGAGCCCACACTCTAGATTCTCACACCGAGAATACCAAGGTAACCTTTTTGGTGGTGTCATACTCAACTCGACACAGTCGAGGTTCTGTGGAGGCCATTTGTGGTGTTTGAGGTGTTCGTGATCTTGGAGATCGCGGTGTTCAAGTTCGTTGTGATCGTGTAGTATAGAGTTCGTGTTGTTCGAGCGTTCGTGATCGAGGGATCTTGAAGATGAGTCTTCAAAGGTATGCTAATTCTATCCCTTGATCTGTAGTAAAGCATGTTGTAATTTTTGTTTTGCATATAGCCTATTGTTTCCATTTGTGACTGTAATTGTGTATGTTCATATATGATTGAAATTTGGAAAGATCCTTCCGCTGTTCATGGAAATTCTCATGTCCGATTTCCTTCACAAACAACTAAGGTTTAAATACTACTTTGGTTCTTATACTTTGGGTTGTGATTCAATTTGGTCCCTATACTTTGAAAGTGTTCATATTTTGGTCCCTATACTTTGAACTTTAGTTCATTTTGGTCCTTATACTTTCAAAATGTTAATTTTGATCTTTGTACTCTTTACTTCGATCCATTTTGGTCTTAAACTTTCAAAAAGTGTCCATTTTAATCCCTAAAAAATGAAATGAAATTGAAAATAAAGAGACCAAAATGATCACTTTTTCTAAGTATAAGGAGCAAATGAACTGAAGTTAAAAATATAGGAATCAAAATGTGAACCAAAACTCTAAGAATAGGGACTAAGGTAGTATTTAAATGGTTAGAGAAGATGTGTTCTTTATAAAAATTAAAAATAATAATTAGAGATATGTGTTCATAAAAATCAAACAAATGGAAGAAGAGGCATGAAGCATGCTATTTCATCTCCATATCTTCTCATAGTCAACCACCATATCTACCTTAAATTAAATTTTATAAGCAAACTACATACTAGAAAACTATAGTACAACATATATTATTTTCATGAATATTTTTAATAAGGGCTATATTGGTTCAAATTTGACATTCAAAATCTCAAAGCTAATTCTTTAATTTTCTTTCTTTTCCATTTGTTAAGTTAAACATGTGTGGGTGAAAATTAAAACTTTTAAATATTTATTTGATGGTAATTAGCTCAACTTAGTTAAAATAATATATAAGTATTTCAATATTGAACAATCACTATATTCTAAAATGATTTTTCAAGATGTAGACTGATATCTAATAATGAACCACTTTAAAAAATTGCAATTAATTTATTGATTTAATGTGAAATTTAAAATTTAAATTGAAATGAACTATAATTGACATGTATTTATTTATTTTTTTTTTTTTTTGAGATTTTATAGGTCGAGATCTTTCATCCTTATCCTATTTGTTGTATTTAAAAAAAGAAATTTAAATTTTATTATTTAATTTTGCCTAAGGAAGACTTATATTAATTAAAACATTTGTAAAACTGATAATTATATATTACCCTTTTCAATTTATCTATGATTACATTGAAATTTATAACACTTATTACCATCAACGTTCGATCTATAATCCTTGCAAAATTAAGAAAATCTCTCTGACCAAATTTAAAATCCAACCCAATGCTTTATTTTCATCACAATAATGTTCAACATATTCTTTTTCAAGTTTCCACATGACAAACAATAAAAAGTTGAAACAAAAATATTTCTTAATAAACTTCGATCTATCGGAATTATATATATATATATATATATATATATATATATATATATATATAGGAAAAAAAATACATTTTTGATTCATAGGTTTGAAGTTTAGATTGCATTTGATCTCTAGGTTTTAAAATGTTAGATTTTTAATTCTAAAGTTTTGAGTTTGATTTCAATTTTAGACTCTAGATTTCAAAATGCTACAATTTTACGATTTAAATTTTGTTTCAATTTGGTCACTAAGTTTCAAGATTTCGATAAATACTAACTTTTAATTGTTAGTATTAAAATCTATTAATTAATTCAAAAGAAATAAAAGAATTATATTTAATTTCACTCTGTTAAAACTAATTTTAAAAATGTATTTCATAATTATTTTAAATTAATTAATAGACATTAATACTGAAATTGAAAATGAGAGTATCTAAGGAAAAATTAAGATTAAACGTATAAATCTTGAAAAGTAGAGACCCATTTAAAACAAAATTCAAAATCCAAGAAGAAAAAGTGTCACGTTTATATACAATAAACTTAAAACTTAAAAACAACAAATGTAACATTTTTATCTTATTTGTTAGAAAGAAAATATAACATTTTTAAACGCGAGGACAAAAACATATTTTCTCCTACATATAGTAACATGGAGATTTAGAGATATATAGATACTACTAAATATATAAAGGAAAGCAAAATTTTAAAAAAATTTAAATGTTACATTGACCAAAGTTAATATAAAACTTAAAGATTAGGAGTAAAACAAACAAGTAACCAATTAAGAAAAACAAAATCCCTTTTTTAATGTATATATTTCTCTAATTTGTACTACAAATAAAAGAAGTACAAATACATCAAGTATTAGTACAACCATATATATTAAAATTCAAAAATTCCATTTTTAGCTATAAAATAAGTGAATTTGATTATCATCTCTCACAAAGTCAACAAACAAAAAAGATAGCAAAATGGAAAAGACATCAACCTTAATTCTTTGTTTTGTAATTTGTTTGTCTGTCTCTTCCAAATCCAACGCTACCAATGTTTTTCCCACCCACGACGGCATGCACATGGACTCTCCGCCGCCCCCGATGGGTCCGACAAGCGGCGACTCCGGCGATGACATGCACTCTCACGAGATGATGTCGGCGGCGATGCACATGAGTTTCTTCTGGGGGAAAAACACCCAAGTTTTATTCTCCGGCTGGCCTGGCGACCGGTCCGGCATGTATGTGATTGCGCTGGTGTTCGTCTTTTTGCTGGCGGTGGTCGTCGAGTGGTTGTCGTATTGGCGGGTGATGACGGAGGCGGGGCCGAGAAATGTCGCCGCTGGGATCGTGCAGACGGCAGTGCATGGGATTAGAATGGGAATTGCGTATATGGTGATGCTTGCTTTGATGTCGTTCAACGGCGGCGTTTTTATCGTCGCCATCGCCGGACATTCGGTTGGGTTTTTGGTTTTTGGGAGCAGAGTTTTGAAGACGGCGAAATCGTCGCCGGACGATCAGGGTACTGCCGATCTTCCATCTAGGGTTTGCTGACCAAAAGATTCAATTTTTATTTATCTATTTTGGATCTATATTTCTCCTTTTTTTTCCCGTTTAATTGAAATATTTACATAGCTTTGTTGAGATTATTATTTTTATTTTTCTTTTCTACAATTAATCTTTTATCAATGTTTTTTTCTTATTTTTTTTCAAAATATTAGTAAAATTTTAAAGCAGAGATTTTGTCAGATCCCAATCTCACAATGTAAATTTGTAAATTTTGGAAAAAAGATATACAAAACGAAAAAAGGTTCAAATCCCAAAATAGAAGGAAGAAAATCATGTAAATTGAGCATCTCATATGAAGTCATAATGATGCTAAATTTATATGTTATTGGTCCCAGATTAATTGCCTTTAAATCACTAATTGGTCAACGGTTTAATTCATGTTTAACCTATTTTTCTTTATCATACCTTTGACTTATTTTGTCAAGTTCAAAATTACTCATAAAATTAGTCCTACATTATGACACTAAAATGGTTTTGGCTTTAGATATCCATGAGTTGGACTTTAAATAACTTGATTTTGAATATTATTAGGCTAAAAAGAGGAACATCGGATTTTAACTTTTCATTCATAAAAATAATTAAAAAACTATCCTCAATCATAAAAATGTGATGTTAGTATCTTATTAAGAAAGATTCTTAAAGAACAATTGTAATGGATATCAATTTTTTTTAGTAAATTATAAGTTTGGCAAATGATACCATTTTGACCCTTATTATTTAAAAGAAATCTATACTTTTCACGAGTAACGGAGAAAATTGAAAGGCAATTGTGATATTTCGATCGATAGCATGTTTGATGATTTTAAAATCATTCTCAAACATGTATTTAATGATAGTTAGATCATTGGATCATGCCTTTTTTATGTTTTTAACTTTTGTTTTGTCTAAATTAGTTTTAAGAAATACAAGTACATATAATTTGTAAATTGATATTAAATTGCGTAATCGTTAATCCTAAACCCTTTATTTTGCATATTATCAAAAAATAAAAAAAAAACCTTTATTTTAAGGGATTTCTATATAAAATATCTAAAGAATAGACACATATTACGAACATTTCATTTTTTACTTAAAAAAAAAACTATTGGCCTTTATATTTTCACTAATATAAGTGACTATTTATAATTTACCCTCACTTACGTTATATATATATATATATATATTTATTTATTTCTCTTCCCCATGCATATTCTCTCCCTTTCATGCATACTTTCGCTCCCATGCATATTCTCTCTCCTGCATGCATATATTCTCTCTCCCCAATAATATATTTCATATATTTTCTTCCCCATAACTCACACCAATTTCTTCCTCTTCACTCTCTTTTTTCCTTCCAGCGGTGTGAGTTACAAGTGGTAGTCGACATGCGTGGGGCGAATTGATGGCTCAACACGAGATGATACAAACAACTTGGGACGATTCAATGGCGTGGACGACGTGGAACGAATCGATGTGACGAGTTGAGCAGATTCGGTCGACAGCACAGTGGAGCGAGCTAATCCGATCGACAACGATGGGGAGAGGTTCGTGGCAGCCATGGCTGAAGAAGAAGAGATGAAGATGGAGGGTTATATATCATAAATCCATATGAAGATGAACTTTATTTTTTCCTATTTTTTTTATATATACTGTGATATATGCACTTTTTTTTTTAGCTTTTGTAGGAAGTTTGATATATACTGTGGTATATATATTCGGCTTTTTTATATAAACGAGAGTCTTTTTATTTAAACTTATTATATTATGATATATATATTGTGGTGTAAATGAAATTTATGAATATTTATATACTGTGGTATATTTCATATATTGGTTTATACTGTGATTTATGTCAAACATTAAGTCAATCTCTAATTTATAAATTGTAGTACATTCTTATATTGGTTAGAATATTTTTCAAATACCTAACAAAATATTCTAAGGTATATTTAAAATAATCATGAATCCGTCAAAATGTTCTAATCTAAGGTATATTTAAAATAACCATTAATCCGTAAAAAAAAAAACTAATAAATTGATATGTGAAAACCAACGTAAATAGAAAATAAAATTTCATTAAATGCATTTTTTTCCAAATTAAAAAATAGAAAAATTAAAATAAATTCATTTTCTCTCTCCAATTAGTAAATGAGAAAAACTATATTAAATACATTTTCTTTGTTTATAATAAATGTATTTTCTCTCTATATCATTAAAATAGCTCCAAAAATAGGAAAAATAATATATAAAACGAATATAAATAAATATAAAAAGGGTAAAATTTCCAAAAAATAATACTAAAAGACCTTGTTGAAAAATATCAAATTTAAAGACATTATGAAAATATATGGCCGAAGAAGACTTCTTATGTAAAAATCCCTTCTATATCCCCAAACCTAAATGCTCAGGGCCCAATAAATGCCTCAGTTTAGTTGGTTAGAGGGTTAGTCTAGCCTCGAAACATGAGTTTGGATGTCCTTAGGTTAATGATCTCTACCATATATAAAAATAAAGTTGGGAGAATCTTTACACTTGCACTTTTATCAAAACATATGAATATTAGGTTTAGTGGTCCATTGTTTGATGTTTTGATGGTAGGTTTAAATAGATTTATTAACAATGGACCACTAAAGCCGAGTGTATACTAATAGTCATATGTTTTTCTTTAGAACAAAACTTCATAGTAAATCATAATAAATCTATTTTTTTCTTTTAATAATGGTTGAAGATCTCGCATCTCTTCTCAATTCACATCATCCCAGGGGAAATCTTCCAGTTGTATCTTTAAACTCGCTTTGTTCATATATTTCTCACGGCTTAATTTTTTGTAGGACCCATGAATATGAACTTTCCTTATTGTAGTATATCTTGAAAATTTATGAAGCTGCCTCAGGAGCTCATATAAATCAAGCAAAAGCAGCAATCTTAGTCTCTTCTAGTTTTAATAATGACAAAAGCTTGTTCCTTTGTAGTATTTTGGCGATCCTAAGAGTTGAGGACTTGGGGTACTACTTAGGGCTGCCTTCACATCTATCAAGAAGGGATAGTAAGGACTTCCATTTTCAATTTTCTTAGAAATCCTCATTAAAAGTGTGGGTCAAGTTATTCCAACTTATGGGATGAGTATCTTGAAAATCCCTAAACAATTATGCGTGGAGATTATAAGGAATTTTTCACTTTTTTTTTTGTGGGAAACAACTTCGAAGAAAAAGAAAATCCATTAGATGAAATGGTCTGATCTTTGCCTCCAGAAAGTTCTTGGAGGTTTGAACTTCAGGGACCTTGAAGGATTCAATAGGGCGTTGGTTGCTAAACAAGCTTGGAGACTATTTTCAAATCCAAATCTACTAGTTTCAAAATATCCTTGAGGTAGAACCTAATAACAATGTTTCATATTTGTGGAAATGTATTTGCTGGGGTAGCTCCTTTCTTAAAGAAGGAATGTGTTTCAAAGTTGCAAATGGCTTATCAATCAGAATGTTTAAGGACCCTTGGATTCCTAAAAACTCCTCATTTAAACCGAGATGCCTGAATATGAATTACCACAGTGCAAAGGTTGCTGATTTTACTACTTCTGAGGGTGAATGGAATGTTAACCTACTCCTTGAAGCTACTACAGCAGAAGATTGTGAAATAATCAAAAGGATTTCCCTAAATTTAATATGGATGATAAGTTCATATGGCATTATGACAAATATGGAATCCACTCAGTGAAATAAGGTTACAATGGTATAAAAAAAATCCAAACTATGTCTCACTTCTTCAAGTGTATACAGTATGGAGAGGATTTGGATGAAAGTTTGGAAGCTTGGAGTTCCTTCCAAGATGAGACATTTTGTATGGCGAACTCTTAAAAATATTCTTCCAATCAGAGTAAATTTGTTGAAGAAATGGTTAGATTTAGTACCCATTTTCCCGTTTGTGGGAAGCATCGAGAGAGCATTGACCATGTCCTATTTACGTGCGAGAGAGCTAAAGCTATCTAGAACCAAATTCTAGATGATGAAGTTCTCCTCAATGATAGTTTTATTGATAGATGATAGTCTCTATTTTCTACATATAAGAGT
Organism: Benincasa hispida; assembly: GCF_027475165.1. Taxonomy (NCBI): domain Eukaryota; kingdom Viridiplantae; phylum Streptophyta; class Magnoliopsida; order Cucurbitales; family Cucurbitaceae; genus Benincasa; species Benincasa hispida. The sequence continues at coordinate 18,703,469 of NC_143485.1, forward strand.
GAAAAGATGAAGATTATAGTTGTTGAGATGTATACCGATCCAAGGTTATTTTATGTAACTTGAACAGTATATGGTAGACCTATATGTGGATCATGTTCAAGTAGTAACCTAAATGGTCAGTAATATATAGATAAGATTGGATGTCTTATCTTAGTGACACTACATATACGACACACATTGTAAATGTTACAAGAGTTGTAAATGTTACAAACGATTTGATCCAAATCGTTCACATGGAGACGTGCAAGTGGGGTATCTTATACAAAGAGTTTGTATAAGATCAGACCACAAAATGATTAATCTCTCTTTATAGTACCACTGACTAAAGATATTAACATTTCATAAGATGACCATAGTAACTCGACCTCAATCTTGAGTGAGTTATGAACTCCTGTCTATGAGGACATTCATTTTATTTGTATGGGTGAAAGTAGTCTGACTCGCCGACTCAATAAGCCTATCATTTTTTAAATTTGTCTAAGTAGAGAGCTGGGAACATAGATACACAAGAAGAAATTCACTCATTCTCGTTTTTAGGTTAAGTAGATGAATTGTTTTCTTAAGGGTTGATTCCAAGTCTTGAACAATGAGGTCTCACCCTCTCATTGGCCGAGAGGGGTTGAGTTTATAGCTGGATTATAAACTGATGGTTCACTAAGGGATCAACGATACTTGAGGAATAAAAGATAATTATAGGGATAAAGGGTAATTTGACCTAACGGTAATTACAAGCAATTCGTGAAGGGTTGACTTACTGATAATTGATTATATCCATTGACATATAAATATTCTACAGTGCGAAGACTGCAATCTTGAGTCTTTAGTGGAGTGAACCACAGTTAAGGAATGTTGATTAATTTAATTAACGAGTTTAATTTGATTAATTTAATTAACGAGTTTAATTAATTAATCTCGAATCATTAAAACTTTTAATCTGTAGGTTCATTAAGTCCCTCTGCTAGCTCACTAAGGATAAACACAAGGAATATTTAGTCATGGAAGAATTTGATTTGTTCAAATTCAAAGGAAATTTAAGTTAATTGTATATGATACAATTGATATATTGTATATAATACAATTGCTATAATGTATATAGACACATTATATTATAAAGTTAATTTTGAATGAGATTCAAAATTAAACTATATAATATGAGATAATAATGTTTTTGAATAAGATTCAAATATTAAATAATATGAATGAGATTCATATTATGACTATAGGTTAAATTTAGTATGAATGAGATTCATATTAAAACTATATGTTAAATTTAATATGAACGAGATTCATATTAAAGCTATAAGTTAAATTTAATACCAATGGGATTCATATTAAAACTATATTATATGAGGGGAAAATATATTTGAATATGATTCAAATTTAAAATTAATTAAATATATATATTTAATTAATTAGATTAATTAATATTTATTGAATTAAACTTAATTAAATATGATTAATTTAATCTAAAATTAACTCCCTCCTCACTGCATATTTAGAAATGGTTGTGGAGAAGAAGAAAAGTTCTTTTGGTTTAAAAAAGTCTCTATAACACTAAAAAATCTCTCGTCACTAAAAAATTACAGAGAAAAGGTTTCTCTACATAAATCTCTTCTCTTAATCTTTCAAAAAGATTCCCACAAACCTTTTCCTTGTCGAAGAATAGCAGGGAAGACATAATACAGTGTCCTTTCGTGAAATCATTGAAGAGTTGCTGAGATCGTGGTCATAATGTCGAATTAGAGAATATTGCAGAATTATCTTGAAAGGTAACTCTCTTCTCCTAGAATTTCTTCTATTCGCAGCATGGTTAAAAATATGTTTAAAACTTCTCTACCTTTTCTATTAATTCAAAATGTAAATTAAAAACTAGACACTTTTTACTTTAATTAAACCTACAAGATTTTAGGTGCTTTCAAACACTCACGACTATGGAGAAAAATCTTAGGTGTTCAAAAAATTTGATCAACTTAATCTAACCTATGCAATTTTGGTTCAGTTATTCCAATGTCCCCAAAGGGATGGTTTTGATTGTGTTATTAACTCATTTGAGTTGATTAGGTTTAAATAAATGAAAATTTTCTGGTTTGGAATAGTTCACGGATTCACTTAAAATAACCTAGACCAACCTAAACCAACCTGAATTTATTATTAATTTTAAAAAGTTTTTTTTTTTTTTTTTTTTTTTTTTTTTTTTTTTTTTTTTTTACTTACGATACTACATATATTGATTTTAATTTAATTTGATATCATGATTGTTTTGGATAATTTATTCTCTAACAACTTCTTAAAATAATTTTTTAGCACTTTGAAAAAAAAATTCATAATGTAAATTCAAATTGAGTTGTTAATCTCAATTCAATATATGAAGGTAATTAAATAAAATTTTTCATATTAACATTTTACTTATTTTTACAAAAAAAAATTAAATAAATGTCCCGAATAATCCAAATCAACTCAACTCAAATATTTCATGCTTCAATTGGGTTGGATCCAAGAGTGCTTCAACCCAATCCAACCCAACCCACAAATACCCTAGATAATCTCTCTTCCTATTTTTCCTCAAACATTTTATAAAATTCTATTTGTTTTCTTAAAATTCATCCTTACATGTAGGTGAGTGATTTTGACAATAAACATAGGAGAAAACATTAAAATAAAAACGGTTACTATCAATATTACAATACCAAAATTCATTATAGGAATATATTTATTTGATAATTTTAACACAAATTTTTACTTTGTACAACAATGTTCACATAGATACATATAATAGAAATACGAGAATAAAATAAAAACTCTATAATTTTTATTATATGCTAAAAATTTCATATATTTTTAAAACTTTTGATTAAAACTACAAGATTTCACGTGTATCGCGCCTGTTTTTTAACTAATATATATAAATACATCATAATGATGAAAAAGAAGTAAGCGCATTCTCATCTTCTAAACTCCTACATATTGCTGCACTTTTTTATGACTTAAGTAATCGGGTGTGTGTGTGGCATACAAACAATACACACATTTGTAAAAGATACTTCTTTTATCGAGTCACTATCTTCCCCTAAATCTACAAATTCACCATGAAAAGACCTTGAAGGTTAAGTGTGTGTTATCCTATTCAAAATTTTCTATTCGTAAAAGATTCAAAATTTCCCACCAATTTAAAAATCAGGTAAAAAGATGAACCTGAAAAAGAGATAAAATAAACTTGGTTAAACCCTCGATTTGAAGTAGATGGTAACACGTTTCTGTTTAATAATGGGGTGTCTTCCTTTTTGGTTTCCTTTTCCTTTTGTTTTTTTTTTGTAATATAGTCTAATCAAAGCCTCAAATGTCTCTAATGTCTTCATATTCATATTCCTTATTATATCTCTGTATCTAAAAAAGTGACTTTTCAAGATTGGTTTATGGGTCTCTCAAGCGATCATTTATAGAAGGGTATTGCTTGATAATGTGATTTTTGGGTTGGCAGTTGAAGACATGTGTAATAATGTATTTTTTTATATTAAGGTTTTATAGATTGATTTGGAGTGTTTATGCGTACTAATTTACGAGATTTCTAAATTGATGGAAATTGAAATGAAAGATAAATTAGAGATTTGATAAGAATGGATATTTCTATGAAAGAGTTATTGTTGAGTATGTGACAATTAGAGGTTATGAAAGAGAATGGGTGAATTTTGTGTTGGTAAATCTAATGTGTAAATTGTAAAGAAGCCAAGAAGGCAACCGAGAACGTGGGAGGTTGAAGGAGGGGTAATTTAGATTTTAACCAAATTGTTTCCGAAATATCCTATTCTCACTATTCCCATCACTTTTAGTATGGAGTACTTGTATAGTTCAATTGATGGTTTACTAGTATATAGTATTTACACTTACATGACTCAATCAGATAACTTATTATTTTAGTTATTACAAGGTATCAGTGTGGGATTTAAGTTATTTTTAGTATAAGGTGTGTGACAAAATATGACAAAATTTTAGCTATTATAATGTATTTGTATGGTTCAGACTAACAAAGATTTGTTGCTTTTATTATGTGTAATAACTGATATTTCTGGGATCTAGTATGAGGTAGACTTCATTTGATAGCTATTTTGAATACAAGGTATGTGTTTATCTTGCGGCTAAATTTTGAGTTACTAATTATTACTAAATATTTCTAGAGGATTTTCAACCATTAATTTCTAATTATGTTTGTTAGATTTTGTAGCTCTAAGTTATTTTTGTTTGTGTGATATGATTGTAGATATTCTTTTTTAAAACTATATTAGAATTAGTTGTTTGGCCTTTTTCACAAACAAAAAATTGTTGGATCATTTTTCTTAAAAAAAAACACCATTTCATTTTGGTCATTTATTCAATCACATCTATTTTTTTTTACAGTAATTGTAATAGGTAGTAGTATTAGGATTAATAATTATGTGCATAGTAACTTTGCAAATTCTTGTATATTGAGTTATATCTATAAATACTTTAGGCCTAATTGTTATATTTGTAAATGTCTCAATTTTATACCTTAATCTAAGCTCACCCATGTTCTTCTATACACTCAATTGCCTATGTTTCCTTAAATAAATGTAATATGCTATATATTTAAATAAACGTTATATGCTATATATTTAAGGATTTTCAAATATATATTACAAGTTTAATCTTTGAAATTTGAAGCTTGTGTTTATGTTAGATGATATAATAGTAAATTTATTTTCACCCATCAAATTAAGCATTTGGGTCAATTAGTACTTTAAGATGATATCAGAGCTGGTTTAAGAGGATCTTGTGTTCAAGCCCCACTACAATGTTATTTCCTCTCCAATTAAAATTGATTTTGAGCTCACAAGAGTTTAAGCTTTTGGGTGAATCGGCTATTTAAGAGTTTATTTGGTCCCAAAATTTCAGATTTTATTCTAATATGTCCTTGAATTTTCAATTTGTGTCTAATGGGTCCATACAAATTTAGTTTTTCAAAAAATTAATCAAATAAATGGAAATCCAAACATTTCATTTTCATCATATTGATTTTAAAAGAATTTAAAAATTAATTAACTATATACATAAATTTGAAAGTGCGAGTACTAAATAAACACAAATTTCAAAGTTAAGAGACTAAATTTGTAATTTAATCAATAAAAAATAATTAAATATTAATAAATATATAACAATTCATTATTTGATTTATGAAAAAAATTACCTTTTAGTCCATACATTTTTAGCAACCGATGTGTATTGTCCTTAAAATTTTAAAATATATATTTTTAGTCTCAAAGTTTCTAAAAGCATGTCTAAAATGTCTCCAGATGAGATGATATTTCCGCTCTATATGTTTGTCATGATTGTGACTCCTAAGCTCCTTGGAATGCACCACAACACCACTATTATCACATAAAGGGTGATAGGCCTAGACATGTCTGAAACAACTTCAAGATCAGTCAAGAACTTCCTAAGCCAAATGGCCTTCTTAGCAGCTTTACAAACCGCTACATACTTGGCCTCCATCGTGGAGTTAGCGATGCACCCTTGCTTAGTGCTTCGTCGTACTACAGCCCCTCCGTTAAGAGTGAACACTGAGCCTGAAGTAGATTTTCGAGAATCCTTAACAATCTGAAAGTCATAGTCCATGTATCCAGTAAGGATCAAATCCTTAGATCCATACATGAGCATGTAGTCCCTCGTTCTTCGAAGATACTTGAGGATGATCTTGACGGCGATCCAATGACCCTGTCCTAGATTAGACTGATATCTATTGACTATCCCCACAGCGTAGTAGATGTCAGGTCGAGTACATACCATCACATACATCAAACTGCCCACGGTAGATGCATAAGGGTTCCGTCTTAGGACACTGATCCTTAGACAATGTAACTCCATGTCAAAAAGGCCTTAAGCCCTTTTTAGAGTTTTGCATCGAGTACTTGATCAACATCTTATCAATGTACGATGCTTGAGACAGTGCTAGCATTTTATTCTTTTGATCCCAAAAAATTTGAATACCAAGAACAGACTGAGCCTCTCCCAATTCTTTCTTTTGAATTTGGGTCGCTAGCCAATTCTTAACTGATGTCAGTAAACCTACATCATTCCCAATGAGTAGGATATCGTCTACATACAACACTAGGAAAACTACTGAACTATTGATGATTTTCTTATAGACACAAGGCTCATCAATGTTTTGGTAAAGCCATAAGATTTGACCGTACTATCAAACCTAATGTTCTAAGATCGAGACGCTTGTTTCAGCCCATAAAATGGATTGATTCAGTTTGTAAATCTTTTGCTCTTGACCTTGGGTTATGAATCCCTCAAGCTGCACTAAATGGTCTCCTCAAGATTACCATTTAGAAAGGCAGTCTTGACATCCAGCCATATCTCATAGTCATAATATGAGGCAATGGACAGGAGGATGCAGATAGACTTTAACATGGCAATAGGTGAGAAAGTCTCCTCATAGTCAATTCCCTCCACTTGGGTATAACCTTTTGCCACAAGTTTAGCTTGAAGGTTTGCACCTTCCCATTAGCACCTCGTTTCCTCTTGTAGATCCATTTACAACCTATAGGTTTTATCCCATCAAGTTGATCTACAAGATCCCATACTGAGTTGAAGTACATAGATTCCATCTCGAGATCCATGGCTTGACCCATTCATCCTAGTCAACATCCTCCATTACCTTCTGATAAGACAATAGATCCTCAACCTTGCCATCAGCTACTATAGCCAGAATTTCAGTGAAACATATATAGTGAATAAGTGGGTTCGCAACCCTTCCACTACGTCGAGGTTCCCTCAAATCTTGAGGTGGATTTGACCTACTCGGTGAACTTCCATCAACAACTCTTGTTGATGGAGCATGTCCTTTAACAATTCTAATTGAAGTTTCAGTAATTTTGTTGGAAAGTTCGCGGAACATAATTTACTACGTGGATTGTGCTCTCTCATATGATCCTCCTCCAGGAAGGTAGCGCTCGTCGACACAAACACTTTATTTTCATTAGGATCATAAAAGTAACCCACTCGTGTATCTTTGGGGTAGCCTACAAAAGACATAACCTCGAACGTGGTTCTAGGTTCTTAGGATTAACCTTAAGAATATGTGTTGGGCAACCCCATATGCGGAAGTAACACAAACTAGTTTTATGCCCATTCCACAACTCCAAAGGTGTTCTGGCAACACTCTTGGAAGAATCACAGTTGAAGATATAAGCTGCAGTCTGTTGGGGATGATGCCTTAAACTCTCGTTGGATTCTGTAGTTTGTAAACACTGTATTGAACAAACGCTTGTGATGTAATAATATATGATATTTTTCTTCACTATTGTCTATGAAACTTAGGGTGTTTTATTTGCTTTACCACAAACTACTAAACTAAGATCCCTGGTTGTCATTGTAACTTAAACATGTATGTGGAGACATGCAGGTGGATCATGCCTTAAGTGATAACAAAAATGGTCTGTAATATATGGATATAGGAGGAAAACCTTATCTTGGTGACACTACGGATGCGACCCTCCTTGTAGAATAGTTACAAGTGTTGTGACTTACTATGATGATCTGATTTTAATCATTCATGTGGAGACATGCGAGCAGGGGCGTCCTATACAAAGAAGTTTGTATAAGACCACACCACGAAGTGTTTGTTGGGGATGATGCCTTGAACTCTTATTGGGTCCTGTAGTTTGTAAACACAATTTGAACAAACACTTATGATGTAGTAATATATGATATTTTCCTCACTTTTGTCTATGGAGCATTGGATGTTTTAATTACTTTACCACAAACCAATAAACTAAGATCCCTGGTTGTTGTTTGTAACTTAAGCATGTATGTGGTGACATACAGGTGGATCATGTCTTAAGTGATAACCAAAATGGTCTGTAGTATATGGATATAGGAGAGAAACCTTATCCTGATAATGTTATGGATATGGCCCGCTTTGTAGAATAGTTACAAGTGTTATGACTTGCTACAGATGGTCTGATCCTGATCATTCACGTGGAGACATGTGAGCAGAGCGTCCCATACAAAGGAGTTTGTATAAGACTAGACCATGAAGTGTAGTCTTGTTATATAACGCCGTTCATGATAGAGGATTCACTTCACTAGGATGATCATAGGTAACATGACCTCAATCTTGAGTGAGTTAGAAACTCCTGCCTTTGAGGGCAGTCCTTTGATTTGCATAGGTGTGAGTGGCCAGATCGCCAACTAAAACCTACCATTTTAGGGATTCATCTAATTTGGGAGCTGGGAACTCAGCTACACAAGATGGAATTCACTCCTTCCCCGAAGCAGGGGTAAGTAGATAGATTGCTTCCTTAAGGGTTGATTCCAAGACTTGAACGATGTGGCACCTGTTGGGATTGATGTCCTAATTCTCCCAGAGTCTCGTTATTTTGTAAAGATACACATTGTTCAATGAATAAAACAAATGTTATTTAATTCTGGCATTTACTCACATCCAATAAACAAAGCTCCTTGGTTATCTTATGTGAACTTAAGCATGTATATGTGATATATAAGTGGATCATGTCTCAAGTGATATCCTAAATTGGTATGTAGTATAAGGATTAAGGTGGGATACCTGATCCTAGTGACATTACGGATACGACCCGCTTTGTAGAGGTTTGCAAGTGTTGTAAACTATTATAGATGGTAGATCCTGACCATTTGTGTGGAGACATGGAGCGAGGGTGTCCTATACAAAGAGTTTATATAAGACCTGGACCATGAGATGACTAGACTCTGTATATAACACTGTTGATATTAGAGACTTACATCTCACCTAAACGATCATAGGTGACACGACCTCAATCCTGAGTGTTTTGTGAACTCCTGCCTTTGAGGTCAGTTCTTCGATTAGTATGGGTGAGAGTGGCCAGATTGTCAACTCAACATGCCTACCTTTTTGGGGACTTGTCTAATCTGGGAGTTGGGAACTCAATCCACAATATGGAATTCACTTCTTTCCCGAAGCAGGGATACGTAAAGAGATTGCTCCCTTAAGGACTGATTCCGGGGCTTGAACATAGTGGCCACAACTTCTCTTTGGAAGAGAAGATTCAGTCATAGTAGGACTATGATTTATGTTCATTAGAGGGATCAGTGGTACTTAAGGAGACAGATGTAACTACAGAGGCATAACGGTTATTGGCTCAGCTGTACTTACGAGCGATCTGTGAAGGGTTGTCGCACTACTGATTTGTTAAGATGGACACATAATATATCTGTAGTGAGGAGAGTTCAGCTGTTGGTCTTTAGTAGAGTGCCTGGCAGTTAACGAATGGTGGATCCCATGACTAAAGAGTTTAGTCAGTTATTCACGTATCGTTGGAGCTTCGGATCTACAGGTCCATGAATTCCCCTTGGTAGCTTGGATTCATGTTTAAGGATCAATTCTTGGTGTTGATTTGAAATGTTCAAATTGACAAAAGGTATTTTGATTATATACGATATAATCGGTATGATGTATAAGACACATCTAGTGGAGGATTGATGTAAATGAGATTTACATTAAGTACCATGGAATAGGAAAAGAACTATGGTTTATATGTTTCATGAGATGAAATACTAAAACTATAGGCTATAAATATAGTATGATAAGTTGGTTATCATTTATGTTTATAATAATATTAATGATTAGATAATTAATACTTTTTCTTTTAAATAACCAAAGTAGTGGGTGGTTATTGATCATGGTAACCGTGAGTTTAAAAGGAAATAGATTTCCTATTTTGAAAAAAAAGGGTTTTCACAAAAGTTTGAAAAGTTTTTTGAGTTTTTTTTTCTCTGATGAAAAGAAACTAATGGAAGTCGTCAAGTAAATACAAATTTAATAAACGATGTCTAGGCGAGCTAAACGATCGTGCAGGTGTTAGCTAAACGATCGCATAGCTTTGCTAGACGATCGCTGGCCCAAGGTAAACGATCATGTAGAATCGATCGAGCTAGATGATAGAGCTAAACGATCGCATAGTTTTATCTAAATGATTGGGCAGCAACCTATACGATAGGTCTCTGACTTCTCCCACTTGCCTAGTCGTGTACACGATCTATCTTTCCTCCGTTCGTCTGCCTCACACCAAGTCTGAACACAGCCTACCCTTTGGATTCTCACACCGAAAATACCAAGGTCGCCTTGTTTGTGGTGTCAGAATCAACTCGACATCGTTGAGGTTTTCTGAAGGACGTTCGTAATGCTTCGGAGGAGTCCATTCGTGGTGTTGCGAAAGAATTCGTGTTGCAAAGGAGATCTTGGAAGAAGATCTCTAGTGAGACTAAGACTGCTGAGGGTTCAACAAGAGTTGTTGAACAGGCCGACAAATCAACAAGAGTTGTTGAGGTCGAGACGTCTAGTCAACCAGGTCAAGAGTTGAGACTGCCTTGATGTAGTGGGAGGGTTATGAAGCCACCGGATTGCTACATGGGTTTGACTGAGGCCCAAAATGTCATTATGAATGATGGGGTCGAGCATCCATTGTCTTTTAAGAAAGCAATGAAGGATGTTGACAAAGATGAATGTGTTAAGGCCATGAACCAGGAAATAGAGTCTATGTACTTCAATAACATCTGGGAGCTTGTTAATCCACCTGATGGGGTAAGACCTATTGGGTGTAAGTGGATCTATAAGTGAAATAGAGGTGTAGATGGAAAGGTGCAAATCTTTAAGGCTAGGCTCATGGCAAAGGGTTATCCCAGGTTGAGGGAGTTGACTATGAGGAAACTTTCTCACCTATTGTCATGCTTAAGTCTATCAGGATTCTCCTGTCCATAGCCACATTTTATGATTATGAAATATGAAAAATGGACGTCAAGACTGCCTTTTTGAATGGTAATCTTGAAGAGACCATCTATATGACTTAACCAGAGGGGTTCGTAATTCCAAATCAAGAGAAAAGAGTTTGCAAGCTTAATAGGTCCATTTATGGGCTGAAACAAGCATCTCGATCTTGGAACATCAGATTTGACACTGCTGTCAAGTCGTTTGGCTTTGACCAGAACGTTGATGAGCCTTGTGTTTACAAGAAGATCATCAATAGCTCAATAGCTTTCCGGGTACTCTATGTGGATGATATCCTACTCATTGGGAATGATGTAGGATATCTGACTGACATTAAGAGTTGGCTAGCTGCCCAGTACCAAATGAAAGAGTTGGGAGAGGCATAGTATGTTCTCTAGATCCATATCATTCGGGATCACAAGAACAAATGGTTAGTCCTGTCTCAGGCATCGTACATTGATTAAATGTTGATCAGGTACAGGATGCAAGATTCCAATAGGGGTTTGTTACCTTTCAGGCATGAAATCATTCTGTCTAAGGATGAATGTCCTAAGACACCTCAAAAGGTCGAGGAGATGAGACGGATTCCCTATGCTTCTGCTGTAGGAAGCTTGATATATGCAATATTGTGTACCACACCCGATATTTGCTATGCAGTAGGGATTTTTAGTCGGTATCAGTCCAATCGAAGATTTGATCACTGGACGGCGGTCAAAACAATCCTCAAGTATCTTCGGAGAACGAGGGACTACATGCTTGTGTATGGAGATAAGAATCTGATCTTTACAAGATACATAGACTCTAACATTTAGACCGATCGAGATTCTCATAAATCGACATCGGGTCAGTGTTTACTCTGGATAGAGGGGCTGTAGTTTGGCGAAGCATCAAGCAAGGATGCATCATTGACTCCACTATGGAAACCGAATATGTAACAGCTTGTGAAGCAGCTAAAGAGGCTGTTTGGATGAGGAAGTTCCTTACAGATTGAAAGTTGTTCCAAATATGGATTTTCCTATCACTCTATATTGTGATAACAGCGGGGCTGTGGCAAATTCGAAGGAGCCTCGGAGTCATCGTCGAGGTAACCACATAGAACGGAAATATCACCTAATCAGGGAGATTGTGCATCGCGGTGATGTTAAAGGCGAGCAGATTGCATCAGAGCACAATGTTACTGATCCCTTTACAAAAGCGCTCACAGCTAAAGTGTTTGAGGGTCACCTGGAGATTCTGGGTCTACGGGACATGCGACATCTTATCTAGGGCAAATGGGAGATGATACTGGGATATGCACTAGTTTATTTTATATTGTACATTTTATATTGTCTTATACATTAGTCTCCCGAGTTATTAGAACAAGTGGGAGATTGTTGGGATTGGTGTCCTAATTCTCCCAGAGTCTTGTTGTTTTGTAAAGATACACATAGTTGAATGAATAAAATAAATATTATTTAATTCTGGCATTTACTCATATCCAATAAACAAAGCTCCTTGGTTATCTTATGTGAACTTAAGCATGTATATGTGATATACAAGTGGATCATGTCTCAAGTGATAACCTAAATTGGTCTGTAGTATAAGGATTAAGGTGGGACACCTAATCCTGGTGATACTTCAGATATGACCCGCTTTGTAGAGGTTTGCAAGTGTTGTAAACTACTACAGACGGTAGATCCTGATCATTCGTTGGAGACATGGAGTGGGGGTGTCCTATACAAAGAGTTTGTATAAGACCTGGACCACGAGATGACTAGACTCTGTATATAACGTCGTTGATACTAGAGACTTACATCTCACCTAAACGACCATAGGTGACACGACCTCAATCCTAAGTATTTTGTGAACTCCTGCCTTTGAGGGCAGTCCTTTGATTAGTATGGGTGAGAGTGGCAAGATTGTCAACTTAACATGCCTACCTTTTTGGAGACTTGTCTAATCTGGGAGCTGGGAACTGAATCCACAATATGGAATTCACTCCTTTCCCGAAGCAGAAATAAGTAGAGAGATTGCTTCCTTAAGGGATGATTCTGGGGCTTGAACATAGTGGCCACAGCTTCTCTTTGGAAGAGAAGACTCAGTCATAGTAGGACTATGATTTATGTTAATTAGAGGGATCAGTGGTACTTAAGGAGACAGATGTAACTACATGGGCATAACAATTATTGGCCCAGTTGTACTTACGAGTGATCAGTGAAGGGTTGTTGCACTGCTGATTTGTTAAGATGGACACATAATATATCTGTAGTGAGGAGAGTTCAGATATCGATCTTTAGTGGAGTGCCTAGCAGTTAACGGATGGTGGATCCCATGACTAAAGAGTTTAGTCAATTATTACGTACCGTTGGAGCTTCGGATCTACAGGTCCATGTGGTCCCCTTGGTAGCTTGGATTCATGTTGAAGGATCAGTTCTTGATGTTGATTTGAAATGTTCAAATTGACAAGAGGTATTTTGATTATATATGATATAATTGGTATGATGTATAAGATACATCTAGTGGAGGATTGATGTAAATGAGATTTACATTAAGTACCATGGAATAAGGAAAGAACTATGGTTTATATATTTCATGAGATGAAATATTAAAACTATAGGTTATCATTTATAGTATGATAAGTTGGTTATCATTTATGTTTATAATAATATTAATGATTAGATAATTAATACTTTTTCTTTTAAATAACCAAAGTAGTGGGTGGTTATTAATCATGGTAATCGTGAGTTTAAAAGGAAATCGGTTTCCTATTTTAAAAAAAAAAGGTTTTCACAAAAATTTGAAAAGATTTTTGATTTTTTTCTCCGACGAAAAGAAACTCATGGAAGTCGTCAAATAAATACAGATTTATTAAACGACAGCTGGATGAGCTAAAAGATTGGGCAGGTGCTAGCTAAACGATCGTGTAGTGTTTACTAAACGATCGCATAGCTTTGCTAGACGATCGCTGGCCCAAGGTAAACAATCGTGTAGAATCGACCGAGCTAGACGATAGAGCTAAATGATCGCATAGCTTTTGCTAGACGATCACATAGTTTTATCTAAACGATTGGGCAACGACTCTGACTTCTCCCACTTGTCTAGTCATGTACACAATCTGTCTTTCCTCCGTTCGTTTGTCTCACACCAAGTCCAAACAGAGCCCACCCTCTTTATTCTCACACCAAGAATACCAAGGTTGCCTTGTTGGCAGTGCAAACTCAACTCAAAATCGTCGAGGTTTTCTGGAGCCATTCGTGGTGCTTTGGGGAAGTCCATTCTTGGTGTTGCGGAGGAGTTCGTGATGCGGAGGAGATTGTGACCGAGGAGATCGTTGAGGACGAGTGCGAAGTGTTAGTGCGGTGTTGCGGTCGTGTAGATCGAGCGCTCGTGGTTGCTGTTGTTCGATCAGAGTGCGCATCGGATCGTGGAGATGCTTCTGCCATTGTTATTACAGTTTTCCCTCTGTACATTTGATGTTAATGCTGTAATTTCTCTGTATATTTGCATAACCATTTGTGTTCAAGTCGACTGTAAATGTATTGTTGATTCATGATTGTAATTTGGAATAGTCTTGCTTCCACTGCTCACGGAAATCCCGCTTCCACTACTCGTAGTGTTATCGGGATAAGGTCTCCAACCTTACATGTTGATTCATGATTGTAAAACATGATCCACTTGTATGTCTCCACATGCATGTTTAAGTTACAACGATAACATAGATCTTAGTGTATTGGTTTATGGTTAATGCAACTGAAATATCAAATATTGCATAGACAATATGAATAAAATATCATATATTATAAATCAAAAAATGTTTGTTCATACAAATGTTTACAAACTACAAGACCGTACGAGATTTAGGGCATCAACCCCAACATGTTGATCTTCAACCTCCTAGACATAAATGAAGTGCATTGACTCTATTTTTTGATTCATGGCTTTAGTCCATTCATCCTTATCAATATCTTCCATTGCTTGTTTATAAGACAATGAATCCTCAACACAATCATCAATTATGATGTTTTGGACTTCTGTTAAACCCATGTAGCATATAGGCAGGTTCATAACCCTCCCACTACGTCGAGATAATCTCAACTCTTGAGATGGATGTGTATGAATAGATGAACCCACATCAATAACTCTTGTTGATGTATTAGCTAAAGGATCTCATTACAAACAGAATTAGTGAGTGGAAGTAAGATCGTTCCAAACCCCATTGTGATAGAACATACACAGATCGTTCCAAACCCCATTGTGATAGAACATACACATTTCCAATCAAACAATAATAGTTATGCATACTTTAAATTACAGCATGTTTCAAAAGAATATCACTAAAGATCAAGTAAACATACCCTTGAAGAACTTTTCTTCTCCTATTCGTCGATCAAACAACACGAATGTGTTGGGGTTGTTGCCCTAAAGTCTCGTGTCTTGTAGTTTGTAAACAGTATGTACGAACACTTGTGTTGTTAATATATGATATTTACTTCACATCTTGTATTTTGCATGGTTAATTGTTTTATTTGCTTTACCACAAACCAATAAACATGAAATCCCTGGTTATCTGTATGTGACTCAAGCATGTATGTGATGGCATACAAGTAGATCATGTCTTGAGTGATGACCAAAATGGTATGTAGTAAATGGATATAGGAGGAAAACCTTATCCTGGTAACGCTACGGACGCGACCCACTTTGTGGAATGGTAACAAGTGTAGTGACTTGTCACAGATGGTCTGATCCTGATCATTCATATTGGGGACATGCGAGCGGGGGCGTCCTATACAAAGAGTTTGTATAAGACCTGACCACAAAGTGTTAACGTTTCGTTATATAACATCGTTCATGACAGAGACTTCACTTCACTAGGATGACCATAGGTAACATGACCACAATCCTGAGTGAGTTGGGAACTCCTGCCATTGAGGGCGGTCCTTTGATTTGTATGGGTGCGAGTGGCAAGGTCGCCGATTCAAACCTACCATTTTGAGGATTCGTCTGATTTGGGAGTTGGAAACTCAGCTTCACAAGATGAAATTCACTCCTTCCTCGAGGCAGGGGGTAAGTAGATAGATGGCTCCCTTAAGGGCTGATTCTGGGGCTTGAACAATGTGGTGCCACACACCTTCTTTTGACCCGAGAGGTGTTCACACATAGTTGGACTATGTTGTATTGTTTATTAGACGAATCAGTGGCACTTAAAGAGTGAGATGTAACTATAGGGGCAAAACGGTAAATTGGCCCAGCTATACTTACGAGCATCTGTGAAGGGTCATCGTACTCATGATTAGTTATATCAAATGGACACATAAATATATTTGTGGTAAGAAGAGTTCAGTTGTTGGTCTTTAGTGGAATCACTGACAGTTAACGAATGGTAAATCTCGTGGCTAAAGAGTTTAGTCAATTATTCATGTACCATTGAAGCTTCGAGCCACAGGTCCATTAGGTCCCCTGGGTAGCTTGGATAAAGTCGAGAACCAGTGTGTGGGTTAATTTGAAATGTTCAAATTGACAAGAGGAAGTTCAATTATATATGATATAATTGGACTGGTTGATTATATATGATATAATTGGCTAAATGTATGAGATACATTATTTTGGAGAAAATTAGATATAAATATTATTTATATCAAGTAGAGGAGAAAATACTATAGTAGATATATGATATCAAACTATAGGATATAAATATAATATGATTATATTAATTAATTGATTAATTATATGTTAATTAACCAATTCCTCCATGTTCGGACGTGGGCAGTGGGCAGCGTTGGTTATGATAACTAGCGAATTAAAAATGGAAAGAGTTTAATTATGTATTGTGCATTCATTATTTTCAACTGCCTAAAAAAATTCGTGGAAACGATCGCCCGAGAGCCTATACGATAAAAGCTCTTTCGACTAAACGATCATCTACCTCATGATTTCTCTAAACAATCGTATACGTTTTTCCTAAACGATCGTTTAGATTTTCCTACACGATCGTATAGCTCTTCTATACGATAAGCACTTCAGTTATACAATAGCTCTGTATTATCTCCCTCTTTCTTATCGTCTACACGAATCGTTGTCCTCCGTGTTATTTATTTTGTTTTGAGCATGTTGATAATTAGATTTATGTGCATAACTGTTTGTGTTGAATGTATATCATTTATATTTTGGTCACTGTGAAATCGGAGCGATCTGAACATGCTCATGGAACTCTTGGTATGAGATCGTTCAATTGGTATCAGAGTCAGGTTTCTGATACTCCAATTTCATCTGTTGCAACGAAATAACATATACATTCATGGTAGGTACATTTCTACGCTGTTTTAATTGTTAAATCTACTGTGGTTGTGCCAGATTAATGGATGTTTTCGGGATGAATAGCCTCAGTTTGTTTAAATCTTTTTATATTTTCGGTTGTTTGTAAAGGCCCCTACATTTTTAGGCTTTAATAATCATTATCGAGTCTGTATTCAAAGTTTTTTTTGAAGTTTGAGTCGTTCGTCGAAGTTCTGGGCAAGCGTTGTGGCTCTTTGAGGAAGGAGGCGGTCTAGGGTTGATCGCATCATGCAGAAGAAGTTCTATGCGATCGTTGTCCATCGCATCGTAAAGATGAAGAAGTACGCGATTGTGATTGCATCGGTTAAACGATGGGGAATGTGATCAAGAGTTGGTCGCATTGGGTTGACGATCGGGCACGCGATCGCTGAGTATCGTTTAATGCACGCGCTAGACGATCGTTTAGGTCAGCAAGCTTCATCGCTTAGTAACTAACTAAACGATCACTTAACATTGCAAGGTAAATCATTTACCAAGTTGCACGCATCGGTTAGACGATAAGACACTTGCGTATATTTTAAAGCGCGTACGCTAGACGATCGTTTAGGTCAGCAAGCTTCGTCTCTTAGTAACTGACTAAACAATCGCTTAGTAACGAAAGGTAAATCATTTACCTGTCGTCGCGCTACACGATCGCATGGACGATCAGGCTTCGTAGCCTCGTCGTCGTCTACGCGATCGTTTACTTATGCTGCTATCCTCTAGTGCGCGCTTTACGATCGTCTACCTGCTGGAGTTTGCTACACGATGAAGACCTCCTAGAAGTTCAAGACCCGATTTTCCTGTGAACTGGTTTGCTCGATGAAAAATGTAATAGATAGGGTTTTTCATTCTGGTTTTTTGGTTAAAAGGCTCATCCCGGTCCATTAATCCTTTGTTTATTACATGCGATGTATGTTTTATATGTCATATGGTATGCGCATATAGTAAATCCCACCTTAGGTTATGCAATGATCATGCATCATCTCTTTATTGTAATTGTTATAATTTAGAGAAGCATGATTTAATTATGTAAGAGCATGCTCATGCATCATATAATATAAGAGTTATATTATACATGCATAAAAAGCATTGACATGCATCATCTTTATATTATAATTGTTATAGTATAAAGGTGAATGATAGCATGTTTGCTTGGTTGTTACGTGTTATATAAAAATTATATATAGTAATGACCAGACATTGCATGAAGCATGACACATAGGTTACTTTATAATTGTTATAAACGCCTTGTTATGCACAATGTTTTTTAGTTGTTTCTTTTTAAATATTAAAGAGAAATTAGAACTAAAAGAAATAAGAAAGATAGTACATGCTCACTTAGGTTTAATTCATGGTTTTAAAATGTTTAAAACTTGGATTACATAGACCTAAGATCACGGTTCTAATATGATTAGCAACCCTAAGGCTTTAATCTTTTAATCAATTTAATATGATTAAATTGGCTAATAAAAGGTTAAAGTGTAGCAAATCTATCTATAAGGGACCTTTTATCTAAGGCAGGTTTTGTCTAGGCTGGGGTATTTAAGTTAACAGAAATGTAACACCCCTACCTAAGAACTTACCTAGAAAGGTGAATTAGATAAATTTGATGCATGCATGCAAGTTAAGGACAGTCCATTAAAATGTTTAAATGTGACTACTTGACCTTGTTTATATTTCATAGACAAACGTCGTTTATGAGCAGAGTTTAAAAAGATGACTTAGACTAAAATCAGTAGCCGGATTGTCTAGGTTAATGAATCCCTAGGTAGAACATTCAATGGGAGGTACTTGGGGCATAAGATGTTTCACTTAAACCTTTCACTTTTCTCCTAAAGTCCACACTGTGTTTGGGTAGGTCAATATCAAGGTGGATGAAGAGAATGTTCATAGTAAGTGGGAATGGGAAGTGCAACAACATATCCCTCAGTCTCCCTCGTTAGGTTAATTAAAGTTACTGCACATCGCCTCGAGGTACCCTGGGAGTATCGCCATAAAGGATGGCAGTTTTGCGCGTTTCTTTATTTGATCTCCTGTAAGAGGATAAGGTAACTTAGACTCTAGCCCTAATCTATCTTTTGCCTATCGTAAGCGCATTAGGGTGGGACTCTGACACCTAAAATGAGGGGTTACACTTACTCGAAATAGTTAAAAATTAATGATTCTGGACCGAAAAAATGGTGGCTGTTAGGTTCAGTTCCAAGAGTTGGTTCTGCCTAATGGTTGAAAATGTCTCATCCCAGCGAAGGGGCAACTGATCATCCCACCGGTGGCGTTTGTCCTGCCTCACTAGGGCATCATTGCAAAATAGAAGTCTATAACTTAGGGTACTTGAAACTGTTTTGCAAAACTGATTGGCTTAAAAGTTGTTTAGCAAAATCTAATAAAGTTTTGTTCGTATTTTCAGCAAATTTTTCAAATGGAACAACCACTTTATCATCTCAAGAACGAAGTCTGCACCTTCTACTTCTAACTCTGCAAAGGGAAAGAAGAAGAAGGGTGGTAAAGGAAAAGGGAAGGCACCTGCTAACCCACCGCCTGTCGTCCCAAAGAGGCGTCCACAAGTTGCTAAGGGAAATTGTTTCCATTGCAACCAAGATGAACATTGGAAGAGGAACTGTCCTCAGTATCTAAAGGAGAAGAAAGTAGAAAAGGCTAAGGCCAAGGCTTATAAAGGTAACTGTGATTTACTTGTGCTTGAAACTTGTTTAGTGGAGAATGATGATTCTGCTTGGATAATTGATTCAGGCACTACTAACTATGTTTGTTCTTCTTTTCAGGGGATTAGATATTGGCGACAGCTGGAGGCTGGTGAGATGACAATGCGAGTAGGCACCGGGCACGTCGTCTCAACTGTGGCAGTGGGAGGACTCCAGTTAGCTTTATAGAATAGGTTTCTTATTTTAAATCATGTATATATTGTTCCTGAACTAAAAAGAAACCTTATTTATGTAAAGTGTTCATTGCAATGTAAATACACTGTTTCTTTTGATTTGAATAAAGCGTTTATTCATAAATATGATGTTTTTATTTGCATAGCAAATCTGGAATCGAATTTATATATGTTAAGGCTGTTAGCCATTAATTTCCTCTATAATACTGAAATGTTCAGAACTGTCGTAACTCAATCAAAACGTCGACGAATTTCTCCAAAAGAAAATTCCCATCTTTAGATCTACGTTTAGGGCACATTAATCTCAATAGGATTGAGAGATTGGTGAAGAATGGACTTCTAAGTGAGTTAGAAGAAAATTCTTTACCTGTGTGTGAATCTTGCCTTGAGGGTAAGATGACTAAACGACCTTTTTACTGGAAAAGGTTCTAGAGCCAAGGAGCCTTTTAAGTTAGTACATTCTGACCTTTGTGGTTCTATGAATGTGCGAGCTTGAGGTGGCTATGAGTATTTTATCAGTTTTACTGATGATTACTCCAGGTACGGGTATATTTATCTTATGCAACAGAAGTCTGAATCCTTTGAAAAGTTCGAAGAGAAATAGAACCTTGTTAGACATGGTTTGCTCGATGATGAGTTACGCTTCCTTACCAGACTCGTTTTGGGGTTTCACAGTGGAGACTGCGGTGTACATACTCAACTGTGTTCCCTCCAAGAGTGTTACAAGAACACCTCTGGAGTTGTGGAACGGGCGTAAAGTTAGTTTACGTCACTTCCACATTTAGGGTTGCCCTGTGATAACGGATAGAAATGCACGTTATTACAGTGCTAAGTTATTAAACAATGCAGGTTTGCATTGATAAAATATATAAGATTGCGTCCAAAAAACATTAAGTTTATAACATTGCGATCGCATGCATTCATCGCATAAAAACAGTTAACTTTTGTATTTTTGTGCAGAATATGCGTTGACACAAAGCGTAAAATGCAATCACAAGAAAGCAACGTTCGAGTACAGCATTACTGTACGGCTTTACAGTGATTTATGCTTGCAATCATCTACTCAAGAAGGATTTCCGCATAGAGCCGTTGCAACTTGGTAGGCGCATCTAGGTGAAAAGCATAATTAATCACGATGGGACAGAAAGCTAATGACGATCGAGTCTGAATTAAGTTGACAAGCCGCTAACGATAGCAAGTACAATAAGCTTTTCGGTGACAAATATTCGGTGCATCAGACAGGGAATTAAAGCCATCCCATCAGTGCAATCATAAGAGAGATGATGTCTTTCACCCCAAAGCTCTATAAATACAGAAGGCAACCTTCAGAAGAGGAGTTCGGACAGTTAGAGAATTTCCCTTAGATAGAATAGCCTTGTTCATAGTGTGTGTGTCATTTTGTCATTGCATAGATAAGAATAGAGGCTTTTTTGTAGGTCCTGTAGACTCATCGCATATATCACATGCATTCTAGTACTAGAAGCCGTAGCATTTGCATCGGGAGATGATTTGCTATTGTATATATGTTGCATGATCGCATAACATGAACACAACCTAGGGAGTGTTAGTTGAAACCCTTCTCAACCCATTCCCCGCATATTCATCGCATCTTCTATATTATTAACTCTTTTCATAACTCCACCGCATACATTTATTTACACCGCAAACAACAACCCAAAACAACTATTTGAATTATTTGGTTACCGCAAATCTTCTTGAAAGTTATCACCGCAAACCATTTTCCTTAGTCCCTGAGTTCGACCCTGGACTTACCAGGAAACTCAGCGGGGTTTTTACTTGGATTTCGGTGAGAAAACTTGTTGCTCAACGCATTTCCATCACCGCATTTCATTCCATAATTTCACCTCATAAAATAATGCATCAAGTTTTTGGCGCCGTTGTTGGGAAACTTCAGCAAATCAGTGTGCTAACGGTAATTTTTATGATTTCTTTGCAGCTCTCAATCTCTGACGAATTACGATCCAGAGATTGAGAGGACGTTCCGAAGAAGATTAATAGACAACCGCCAACAATAACAACCAGACAAAGACGATATGGTAGAGTAGTCTGGAAACGAAGCATCAAATGAAAAAAATGTCATGGCGAATCCAATCCTACTAGCTACGATCGCAATAGGCCCATTTGAAACTATGCATCGTCAAAACTCTACGATTTCTCTCCATGAATCATGAGGCATGTACTTGATGGATCCTGATTCGAGATGAAACCGGTGATGCTGCAGATGATCCAGATTGTAGAACAATTTGGAGGATGGCATGGCGAAGACCCACACGCCCATTTCCGGAGCTTCATAGAAATTTGCAAAGAGTTATACCCATGTAGAAGAAGTCGACTATGAGGAGACTTTCTCGCCCGTTGCCATGTTAAGGTTGATCCGCATCCTCCTGTGCATTGCAACTTATTATAATTATGAGATCTAGCAAATGGACGTCAAAACGGCCTTTCTAAATGGCAATCTTGAGGAGACCATTTATATGGTGCAGCCTGAGGGATTCATAGCTCAAGGTCAAAAGCAAAAGGTTTGCAAACTGAATCGGTCCATTTATGGACTGAAATAGGCATCTCGATCTTGAAACATATGGTTTGATGCTACGTTCAAGTCATATGGCTTTGACCAAAATGTTGATGAACCTTGTGTCTACAAGAAGATCATCAACGATTCAGTAGTCTTCTTTGTATTGTATGTAGACGATATCCTACTCATTGGCAATGATGTAGGTCTACTAACTACAGTTAAGAAATGGCTAGAGACCCAATTCCCAATGAAAGATTTGGGAGAGGCTCAGTTTGTTCTAGATATATAGATCTTTCGAAATCGTAAGAACAAAGTGCTAGCACTGTCTCAGGCATCGTACATTGACAAGATGTTGCTCAAGTACTCGATACAGGACTCCAAGAGGGGCCTACTGCTGTTCAGGCATGGAGTCACTTTGTCTAAGGAAATGTGTCGTTGGCAGTTTGATGTACGCGATGCTCTGTACTCGTCCAGACATCTGCTATGCTGTGGGCATAGTCAGTAGGTATCAGTCTAACCCAGGCCAGGGTCACTCGACTGCAGTGAAGAACATCCTTAAGTATCTTCAGAGAACGAGGGACTACATGCTCGTGTATGGTTCGAGGGATTTGATCCTTATGGGATACACAGATTCTGACATTCAGACTGATAAGGACTCTCACAAGTCCATATCAGGGTCAGTATTTACTCTTAACGGAGGAGCTGTAGTGTGGCGAAGCACTAAGCAGGGGTGCATCGCCGACTCCACTATGGAGGTGGAGTACGTAGTGGCTTACAAAGCTGCTAAGAAGGTCGTCTAGCTTAGGAAGTTCTTTACAGACCTAGAAGTTGTTCCAGCTATGTCTATACCCCATTACCCTCTATTGTGATAATAATGGGGTAGTGGCAAACTCCAAGGAGCCAAGGGGACACCGGCGCGGTAAACACATAGAGTGAAAGTATCATCTGATCCGTGAGAAAGTGCATCAAGGGGATGTGATCGTCACGCAGATTACTTCAGAGCACAATGTTGTTGACCCGTTTATGAAGGCTCTCATGACTATTGTGTTTAAGAGTCACCTACGGAGCATGGATCTACAGGATCGTCCGCGGCTGGACTATGGCAAGTGGGAGATTTTCTTGTACTAGGCTTTTATGCCCTAGTTTATTATTTTGTACTAAGTTTTTTGTACACCCCACTTCGCTTTAGGACAAGTGGGAGATTTTTGGGGTTGATGCCCTAAAATCTCGTATCCTGTAGTTTGTAAACAGTATGTACGAACACTTTTGTTGTTAATATATAATATTTACTTCACATCTTGTATTTTACTCGGTTAATTGTTTTATTTTATTTACCACAAACCAATAAACATAAAATCCCTGGTTATCTGTATATGACTCAAGCATATATGTGATAACATACAAGTGGATCATGTCTTGAATGATAACCAAAATGGTCTATAGAAAATGGATATAAGAGGAAAACCTTATCCTAGTAATGCTATGGACGTGGCCCGTTTTGTGGAATGGTCACAAGTGTTGTGACTTGTCACAGATGGTCTGATCCTGATCATTCATATTGGGGACATGCGAGTGGAGGCGTCCTATACAAAGAGTTTGTATAAGACCTGACGACAAAGTGTTAACGTCTCGTTATATAACACCGTTCGTGACAGAGACTTCACTTCTCTAGGATGACCATAGGTAACATGACCTTAATCCTGAGTGAGTTAGGAACTCCTGCCATTGAGAGCGGTCCTTTGATTTGTATGGGTGCGAGTGGCAAGGTCGCCGATTCAAACCTACCATTTTGAGGATTCGTCTGATTTGGGAGCTGGGAACTCAGCTTCACAAGATGGAATTCACTCCTTCCCCGAGGTAGGGGTAAGTAGATAGATGGCTCCCTTAAGGGCTTGAACGATGTGGTGCCATACACCTTCTCTTAACCCGAGAGGTGTTCACACATAGTTGGACTATGTTGTATTGTTCATTAGACGAATCAGGGGTACTTAAAGAGTAAGATATAATTGCAGGGGCAAAACGGTAAATTGGCCCAACTATACTTACGAGCATCTGTGAAGGGTCATCATACTCATGATTGGTTATATCTGATGGACACAGAAATATATCTGTGGTAAGAAGAGTTCAGCTGTTTGTCTTTAGTGGAATCACTGACAGTTAACAAATGGTGAATCTCGTGGCTGAAGAGTTTAGTCAGCTATTCACGTACCATTGAAGCCTCGAGCCACAGGTCCATTAGGTCCCCTGGGTAACTTGGATAAAGTCGAGAACCAGTGTTTGGGTTAATTTGAAATGTTCAAATTGACAAGAGGAAGTTCAATTATATATGATATAATTGGATTGGTTAATTATATATGATATAATTGGCTAAATGTATGAGATACATTATTTTGGAGAAAATTAGATATAAATATGATTTATATCAAATAGAGGAGAAAATACTGTAGTAGATATGTGATATCAAACTATAGGATATAAATATAATATGATTATATTAATTAATTAATTATATGATAATTAATCAATTCCTCCACATTCGGACGTGGGTAGTGGGCAATGTTGGTTATGGTAACCAGTGGGTTAAAAATGAAAAGATTTTTCATTTTGTATCGTGCATTCATTATTTTCGACCGCCCAAAAGAATTTGTGGAAACTATCGCCCGAGAGCCTATACGATAGAAGCTCTTCTCTAAACGATCGTCTACCTCACGATTTCTCTAAACAATCATATACGTTTTTCCTAAACGATCATTCAAATTTTCCTACATGATCATGTACCTCTTCTATACGATAAGCAGTTTCGCTATACGATAACTCTGTATTATCTCTCACTTGCTTATCGTCTACACGAATCGTTGTCCTCCATCCTCTACCAAACTCACCAAAGCCCACTATTTGGGTTTCACACCAAGAATACCCGGGGTTCATTAGTGGTGGTGTCGTCCCCACTATATTGTTCGTGTTCATGCTGACCATACAGTTGTAGTCGGCGTTCCCGTCGGGTGTTGGTATTGGAGGGATCTGCTGCTTGAGGTTCAGAAGTTCGATGAGAGTCTTCGACTGGTATGGAACCCTTTCCCTGTTATTTATTTTTTTTTGAGCATGCCGATAATTATAATTATGTGCATAACTGTTTGTGTTGAATGTATGTCATTTGTATTTCGGTCACTGTGAAATCGGAGCAATCTGAACACGCTCATGGAACTCTCGGTATGAGATCCTTCAAAACGTTCAACAACATGAATGCTCAACAACATAGTAATATCCCCAAACAGTAGCGAGTAACACTCGACCCTCAAACAGTAAACAGACACTACAACGAGGCTACCTTGGTATTCTTGATGTGAGAATCCAAGAGTTGTGGGCTCTGTATGGATTCGGTAGAGGGAAGGAGGAATTGAATGATCGTGTAGACGATCGAGTAAGTGAGAGACAACTGGAGTCTATCGTGTAGACTGGGTACTTGATCGTTTAGAAGCGAGTGCATATCGTATAAAAAATCTCGATACACAATCGTTTATCTCAAGTTATCGTATAGTTCTTTCTTTATACAAGTTCACTTATCGTTCAATTATTGAAAAAATGAAACCGATTTTCATTTTATCTATCAGTTATCATAACTGATCACAACTTCCCACTAAATTGGTTATTAGGAGAAAAAATTGAAACCAATTATCCCATAATTGATTTTTCTTCTTTATTCATTTATTATAAATCACACGTATATTAATTCCTCCAATTAATGTATCTAGTACATGAAATCATTTATATCCTATATAATTTAATCAATTTAATTATATCATGTATAATTAAATTCCCTCTTGTTAATTTGAACACTTCAAACTAACCCAAAAATTGATTCTCAACATGAATCCATTGAACTACCAAGGGGACCTTATGGACCTATAGCTTGAAGCTCCAATGGTACATGAATAACTGACTAAACTTTTTAATCACGATATCCACCATTCGTCAACTGTCGAACACTCCACAAAAGACCAACAGCTACAGTCTTCACGCTACAGATATATTTCTATGTCCATTGAATATAACCAATCAACAGTACGATGACCCTTCACAAATTGCTCGTAAATACAGTTGGGTCAATTTACCATTTTACCCCTATAATTACATCTAACTCCTTAAGTACCACTGATTCTTCTAATGAACTATACATCATAGTCCTACTATGAGTAAATACTTTTCGGGCCAAGAGAAGGTGTGGCGCCACATTGTTCAAGCCCCAGAAACAACCTTTAAGGGAGGAATTTATCTATTTACCCCTACTTCGAGGAAGACTGAATTCTGTCTTATGTAGCAGGAGTTCTCAAATCAGATAAATCCTAAATATTGTAGGTTTCAGTCGGCGATCTAGCCACTCCCACCCATGCAAATAGAAGGACTGCCCTCATAAGCAGGAGTTCCCAACTCACTCAGGATTAAGGTCATGTTACCTATGGTCATCCTAGTGAAATGAAAGTCTCTGTCATGAACGGTGTCATATAACAAGACTAAACATATTGTGGTCTGGTCTTATACAAACTCCTTTGTATAGAGCATCCATGCTCACATGTCTAATACATGAATGGCCAGGATCAAACCATTTGTAGCACTTTACAACACTTGAAACATCTACAAAGCGGGTCACACTCATAGCGTCACCAGGATAAGGTTTCCCTCCTTTATCCATCTACTACAGACTATTTAGTTTGTCACTTAAAGCACGATCAACTTGTATGTTTCCACATACATGCTTAAGTTACTTCGACAACTAGGGATCTTAGTTTATTGGTTTGTGGTTAATGAAACTAAAATATCTTATATTTCATAGACATTAGTGAATAAAATATCTCATATTGTCACATTACATAGAGTTTGTTCATATTGGTGTTTACAAACTACAGAACCCTATGAGATTTAGGATGCAAGAGGGAATTCACTCGTACCTGCTTTAGGGATAGTAGAGAGGTTGTTCCCTTAAGTGCTGATTCTGGGGCTTGAACAAGGGATCCCGCCCTCTCATTTGGCATGAAAGGGACTCGGTTTTGTGATTAGATCACAAAATAATTGTTCATTAAAGGATCAGTGGGGACTTAAGGAACAAGAGGTAATTTCGGGGGTAAAACAGAGATTTGACCCAGCCGTTATTATGAATAACCTGTGAAGGATTAACTTACTAATGATGGTTATATCGAGTGGACATAATATATCTACAGTAAGGGGAGTTCAACTATGGGCTTTAGTAGAGTGACCCATTAGTTAACAAA
Organism: Benincasa hispida; assembly: GCF_027475165.1. Lineage (NCBI taxonomy): Eukaryota > Viridiplantae > Streptophyta > Magnoliopsida > Cucurbitales > Cucurbitaceae > Benincasa > Benincasa hispida. The sequence goes on from NC_143485.1 coordinate 18,731,242, forward strand.
TGGGGGTTAGATCAGTCTAATGAGTTTAGCCAATTAATCTCGGATCGTTGGAGCCCATGATCTATAGGTCCATAAGGTCCTTCTACTAGCTCGGAAATGGATTAGCTCTAGAGTAGCGTGATAAGTTAATTTGAAACGTTCAAATTAGAATCAAACAGAATTGGAGAAAATCTATTTAAATATGATTTAAATATATGAAGATGAATTTGTGTAAAAAAAAATTAATATTAAATATTAAATTAATTAGAATTATTTAAATTATTTAAATAATTATTTATTAATTTTATTAGAAAATTAATTTATGAAATTAATTTGTAAAATTAATAAATTTTGATTTTAGAAATAAAATATGACTTTAAAATCAAAATGGATTTTTGGAAATTGAAAAATCACACAAACTTGAAAAAAATGGGTTTTTCAAGTCATCTTCAAAGTTGCTTACAAAGAACCCACCACTTCTTCTTTGGTTTATTCCAAGCATGAGTTACATCCCATGCAGCATATCTCTTTGCATGATAGTCTGCAATATATTGAAGAGATTGGAGTGAAGAAAAGGATGAAAAAATCGACTAAATTTTTGTTGAAAAATTCGGATGAAGAAGGTGTTCTTCAATGGGTTGGTTCAGTGAGCTTTCCACATATCTTCTTTGATTCCAGCTTATTTTGAGTCCCACAACTCAATCTAGAGTACCAAGAGGATAGTAAGAAGATCTTATGGTGGTCTACACAAGGATTCGGAGGATTTTGTAGCTGGAAATAGAGATTTCGTTGGTTTAGCCAAGGTATGTTCTTGAAACCCATTAAATTCTGTTTTTAGCATGTTTTTGTTCAACCAAAATTAATGAATCGGAATGCTTATGGATCCTGATTTCTTTCGCTGCGTGCTGGTGTCGATCTAACAGCTTGAGACAGTGCTAGCATTTTTTCTTTTGATCCTGAAAGATTTAAATTCCAAGAACAAACTGAGCCTCTCCTAAATCTTTCATTTGGAATTAGGTCGCTAGCCAGTTCTTAACTGAAGTCAGTAAACCTACATCATTCCCAATGAGTAGGATATCGTCTACATATAACACTAAGAAAACTACTGAACTATTGATGATTTTCTTGTAGACACAAGGCTCATCAACATTTTGGTCAAAGCCATAAAATTTGATCGTAGTATCAAACCTTATGTTCCAAGATCGAGATGCATGTTTCAGTCCATAAATAGACCAATTCAGCTTGCAAACCTTTTTCTCCTGACCTTTCAAAAAGGTGGTCTTGACATCTATTTGTGATATCTTATAGTCATAATATGAGACAATGGACAGGAGGATGCAAATAGACTTAAGCATGGCAACCGATGAGAAAGTCTTCTCATAGTCAACGCCCTCCACCTAGGTATAACCCTTTGCCACAAGTATAGCCTTGAAGGTTTGCACCTTCCCGTTAGCACCTCGTTTCTTCTTGTAGATCCATTTGCAACCTATAGGTGTAACCCCATCAGGTTGATCTACAAGATCCGATCTTGAGTTGAAGTACATAGACTCCATCTCGAGATCCATGGCTTTGACCCATTCATCTCTGTAACATTTTTCATTGCCTTATTGTAAAACAACGGATCCTTAACCTCACCATCGGCTATCATAGCCAGGATTTCAGTTAAACCCATATAGCGAACAGGTGGGTTTGCAACCCTCCCACTATATTGAGGTTCCCTCATCTTGAGGTAGATTTGACCTATGAGAAGAACTCCCATCAACAAATCTTGTTGATGTAGAAGGCTCTTCAACAATTCTTGTTAAAGTTTTAGTAGCTTCTTTGGAAAGTTTACACAACAAAATTTTACTTCTGAGACTATGCTCTCTAATATGATCCTCCTCAAGAAATGTAGCATTTGTCAACACAAACACCCTATTTTTCTTAGGATCAGAAAAATAACCCCCTCGTGTCCCTTTTAGGGTAGCCTACAAATAGGCACAGCCTCAAACGTGGTTCCAGTTTCTTAAGATTAGCCTCAAGCACATGTGCTGCGCAACCCTAGATGTGGAAGTGATGCAAACTAGCTTTACGCCCGTTCCACAACTCCAAAGGTGTTCTGGCAATACTCTTAAAAGGAACACATTTGAGGATGTAAGCTGCAGTCTCTACTGTAAAACCCCAAAACGAGTCTGGTAAGGAAGCTGGATCTCTTTACAAAGAGAATTAGTGAGCAGAAGCAAGATCGTTCCGAACCCCATTGTGATTGAACATACACATTTACAATCATACAGTAATAATTATGCATAAACTTTAAATTACAGCATGCTTCGAAAGAATATCACTAAAGATCAAGTAAACATACCCTTGAAGAACTTTTCTTCTCGTATTCCTTGATCAAACAGTAAGAACGTTCAACAGCATGACACTCAACAACATAGCAATATCCTCGAACAACAACGAGTAATAGTTGACCCTTGAACAGCAAGCAGACACCACCACGAGGCTACCTTGGTATAATTGATGTGAGAAACCAGAAATTGTGGGCTCTGTGTGGATTTGGTAGAGGAAAGAAGGAATTAAATGATCGTATAGACGATCGAGTAAGTGGGAGACAACTGGAGTCTATCATGTAGATTAGGTACTGATTGTTTAGAAACGAGCGCGGATCATATAGAAAATATTGATACACGATAGTCTACTCTTTCAAGCTATCGTATAGCTTTTTCTTTATGCAAGTTCACATATGGTTCAATTATTGAAATAATAAAACCGATTTTCATTTTATCTATCAGTTACCATAACTGATCACAACTTCCCACTAAATTGGTTATTAAGAGAAAAAACCGAAACCAATTATCCCATAATTGATTTAATTATAAATAAATAATATATCCATAATCTAGTTTTAATATCACATCTCATGCAATATATAAACTATAGTACTTTTTCTTCTTTATTCATTTAATATAAATCATATTTATATTAATTCCTCCAATTAATGTATCTAATATATGAAATCAATTATATCCCATATAATTCAATCGATTTAATTGTATCATATATAATTAAATTCCCTCTTGTTAATTTGAACACTTCAAACTAACCCAAAAATTGATTATAAACATGAATCTATTGAGCTACCAAGGGCCCGTATAGACCTATAGCTTGAAGCTCCAACGGTACATGAATAACTGACTCAAAACTTTAATCACGATATCCACCATTCGTTAACTGTCGGGGACTCCACTAAAGATAAACAGTTATATTCTTCGTGCTACAGATATATTTCTGTTTTCATTGGGTATAACCAATCAACAGTACGATGAGCCTTCACAATCACTCGAAAATATAGTTGGGCTAATTTACTATTTTGTCCCTGTAATTACATCTAACTTCTTAAGTACCACTGATTCCTCTAATGAACAATACATCATAGTCCTACTATGAGTAAACACTTCTCAGGCTAAGAGAAAGTGTGACGCTACATTGTTCAAGCCCCAGAATCAGCCCTTAAGGGAGCAATTTATCTACTTACCTCTGCTTCAGGAAAGGAGTTAATTTCGTCTTGTGTACCTGAGCTCCCAGCTCCCAATCAGACGAATCCCCAAAGTTGTACGTTTGAGTCTGCGATTTAGCCACTCGCACCCATGCAAATCAAAGGACCGCCCTCATAGGCAATAGTTCCCAACTCACTCAGGATTAAGGTTATGTTACCTATGTTCATCCTAGTGAAATGAAAGTCTTTGTCATGAACGGTGTTATATAACAAGACTAAACATTTTGTGGTCTCGTCTTATACAAACTTCTTTGTATAGATCATCCCCGCTCGCATGTCTAATACATGAATGGTCAGGATCAGACCATTTGTAACACTTTACAACACTTACAACATCTACAAAGCGGGCCACATTCGTAGCATCATAAGATAAGGTTTCCCTCCTTTATCCATATACAACAAACTATTTAGGCTGTCACTTAAAGCATGATCCACTTGTATGTCTCCACATACATGCTTAAGTTACTTCGACAACCAGGGATCTTAGTTTATTGGTTTGTGGTTAATGCAACTAAAATATCTTATATTTCATAGACATTAGTTAATAAAATATCTCATATTTTCACATCACATAGAGTTTGTTCATACTAGTGTTTACAAATTACAGGACCCTACGAGATTTAGGGCACCAACCCCAACATTAGCCTCTTCAACAACTCTTGTTGAAGTCTCAATAGATTCATTAGAAATTTTACCTAAAACGATTTTACTTCGTGGTTTATGATCCTTCATGTGGTCTTCTTCTAAAAAGGTAGCGTTTTTCGAAACATACACTTTATTCTCACTTGGATCATAAAAGTATCCACGTCTCGTTTCCTTGGGTAACTTACAAATATACATACTTTTGAACGAGGTTCCAACTTTTTGAGATTTTCCTTAGCAAATGGGTTGGACATCCTCAAATTTTGAAGTAGCGTAAACTACCTTTTACGACCTGTCCACAACTCAAAAGGTGTTTCAGAAATACTCTTTGAGGGAATGTTGTTCAAAATATAGATAGTAGTCTCTACTGCATATCCTCAAAATGAGTCAGGAAGTTGAGACTAGTCATTTCGTGGTCCAATCTTATAAAAATTCCTTTGTATAGAATACCCTCGCTCACATGTCTCTACATGAACGATCAGAATTAGATCATTTGTAACACTTTACAACAATTGTAACATCTATAAAGTGGGCCTCGTAGTGTCACCGGGATAAGGTATCCAGCTTTATCCATCTACTATAGACCATTTAGGTTATCATTTAAACATTATCCACTTGTATGTATCTACTGTTGGGGTTGATGCCTAAAATCTCGTAGGGTCCTATAGTTTGTTAAATTTGTATGAACAAACTCTTATGTGATTAATAATATATGATGTTTTTATTCCCTTTGTCTATAGAATATGTGATATTTTAGTTGCATTAACCACAAACCAATAAATTAACATCCAAGGTTATCAATGTAGCTTAAACATGTATGTGGAGACATACAAGTGGATAATGTTTAAGTGATAACCTAAATGGTCTGTAGTAGATGGATAAGGATGGGTACCTTATCGGGGTGACATTATGAGTATAGCCCACTTTGTAGGTGTTACAATTGTTGTAAAGTGCTACAAATGATCTGATCTTAATCATTCATGTATTAGATATGCGAGTGGGGATATTTTATACAAAGGAGTTTGTATAAGACCGGACCACGAAATATTTAGTCTCATTATATAACGTCGGTTATAATAGAGACTTTCATTTCACTAGGATAATCATAGGTAACATGATATTAATCCTAAATGAATTGTAAACTTCTGCCTATGAGGGCGGTCCTTTGATTTGTATGGGTGAGAGTGGTCATTACCATTTTGGGGATTCGTCTGATTGGGGAGCTAGGAACACAGCTACACAAGAAGGAATTCACTCCTTCCCCAAAGCAAGGATAAGTAGATAAATTGCTCCCTAAGGGCTGATTCCAGGTCTTGAACAATGTAGCACCACACTAGAGAGATGTTTAGTCATAGTGGAATTATAATCTATTGTTCATTAGAGAGATCGGTGGTACTTAAGGAGTTAGATGTAACTATAGGGGAAAAACGGTAATTTACCTAGCTGTACTTACAAGCAATTTGTGAAAAGTCATTGTACTGTTGATTGGTTATATCCAATGGACACAGAAATATATCTGTAGTACGAAGAGTGCAGATGTCAGTCTTTAGTGGAGTGTTCGATAGTTAACGGATGATAAATAATGTAATTAAAGAGTTTAATTAATTATTCACGTACCATTGGAACTTCAAGCTACAGGTCCATAAGGTTCTCTTGGTAGGTCAAAAGGATTTAGTTGAGAATAAGTTTTTGGGTTAATTTGAATTTTTCAAATTAATAAGAGAGAATTCAATTATATATGATATAATTGTTATAATGTATTTGATACATTGTAGTTTATTTTGGAGGAAATAAATTTTTGAATGAGATTCAAATAGTTGTTAAATTATATTTAAATATGATTTATATTAAATGCCATAAAATTAAAAAAAAAAAAAAAAGAACTATAGTTTATATTGTATATGATACAATATTAAAACTATAGGTTATATGTTATATTTAATATAACATATAGTTTAATATAAATAAAAGATGATAAATTAGTTATCATATTTATTTATATTGTTTTTATTATTTTGAATAATAATTCTTATTTTGTCTCCAACCACCTTTGTGGGTGGTTAATTAGTTTTATGGCAAAAGTAATAGAAGAAATTAGTTTCTTCTTCTTCCTACAACACACGACATACATATTACACGATAGAATGAACGGAATCGTTCTGTGTTCTCAATCTCCTTCCTCCTTCAAACTCAAACAAACCCTCAAAACCAAAATAGTCAAAGCCCACCGCTCTTGGGTTCTCACCCTGAGAATACCGAAGGCTCCCTGTGGTAGTGTCTCCTTTTGGTTTGAGAAGTTCTTGAAAAAGGTCTTCAAGTTTTTGCTGAGTTCGAGGTTGTGACCATTCGAGGGATTTACAAGAAGAAAAGTTCTTTAAAGGTAATATCTCTTAAACCTTTTTCTTTATAAAAAAACATGCTGCAATTTGTTTATGAATGAATATCTTGTATGTTTACTGTAAATTTTGTTTTCAAGCAAAATAGAATTTGAACGATCCGCTTCTGCTCAAGGATTTCTTTAAAACGAGTTACATCATCTACATACATGTTTAAGCTACAAATGATAACCTTGGATGTTAGTTTATTGGTTTGCGGGTTTAATCTACTAAATGTCAAATAAAACATCTCATATTTTATTAAATAAACAAAATGTTTGTACAATACAATTACAAACTACAGGACCCTACAAGATTTAGGGTATCAATCCCAACAATCTCCCACTTGTCCTAAAGCTAGTGGAGTGTACAATATACAAGTACACAAATCAATAAACTAGGGCATAAAACACGTCCAATACAAAATCTTCCACTTGCCCTGGACTATATGTGGCCTGTCCCGTAAACCCATACTCTGCAAGTGACCCTCAAATACCTTAGCCGTGAGGGCCTTTGTAAATGGATCAATAACATTGTGCTCCGAAACTGTCTTCATGACGATCACATCCTCTCGATGCATAATTTATCGAATGAGATGATACTTCCGCTTTATGTGTATCCCGCGTTTGTTACTCCGAGGCTCTCAGGAATTAGTCAGAGCACCACTATTATCATAGTAAAGGGTGATGAGCTTTGGCATGTCTGAAACCACTTCCAGGTCAGCCAGGAATTTCCTAAGCCACACAGCTTCTTTAGTAGATTCACAAGCCACTACGTACTCAACCTCCATGGTGGAGTCAGCAATGCATCCCTGCTTGGTGCTTCTTCAGACTACTGCTCTTCCGTTAAGAGTAAACACTGATCCTGATATGGATTTCCTAGAATCTTTATTAGTCTGGAAACCAGAGTAGGTGTATCTTGTAAGGGTAAAATCCTAAGAACCATACACGAGCATGTAGTCCATCGTTCTCTTAAATACTTGAGGATATTCTTAACAGCGATCCAGTGATAATATCCTAGATTAGAATGATACTACTGACCATCCCCACCACATAGTAGATGTCAGGTCTTGTACATAACATCGCATACATCAGGCTACCAACAACCGATGCATAGGGGATCAATCTTATTTTCTCAACTTCTTGAGGTTTCTTAGGACTCTGTTCCTTAGACAATATAACTCCATGCTTGAAAGAGAGTAAACCCTTATTGGAGTTCTGCATAAAAAAACTTGTCAAGCATTTTGTAAATGTACGATGCCTGAGACAAAGCTAGCATTTTATTCTTTCGATCTCTAAAAATCTGAATGCCCATAACAAACTGCATCTCTCCCAAATATTTTGGAATTCCTCCCAAAATAAATTTTATTTTATAAAATTTAATAATATTTGAATCATATAAACTGTGCCTCTCTCTCATATTATTAATATTTGAATCATATTCAAATATTTAATTTCCTCTCTATCATTTATTATATTTAACATAAATCATATTTATATTAAAATTTAATTATATGAAGCTTATACATATAATTAGTATTTGAATCATATTAAAATACTTAGTTCCTCCCAAAATAAATTTTATATTATAATGTATCAAAAATATTATATTAATTTTATCACATATAATTATTTTAATTAATTATATCATATATAATTAATTTCCTCAATTAATTTAATAAATTCAAATTAATCTAAAATTAATTCTCAATAATTCTTGTTGAGCTACAAAAGTGACTTTATGGATCTATAGATTGAAGCCCTAATGGTACTTGGATAATTAATTAAAATTTTTAATTAAATTACCTAACATCCATTAACAGTCGATCACTCTACTAAAGACAGACAAATGCACTCTTCGAACTAAAAATATATTTCTGTGTCCTTTGGATATAATCAGAAAACAACGCGATGACCCTTCATAAATTGCTCGTAAGTATAACTGGCCAAAATTATCGTTTTGCCCTTGTAGTTACATCTAACTTCTTAAGTACCACTGATCCCTCTAATGAACGATAATTCATAGTCCAACTATGACCAAGTCCCTCTTGGGCCAAAAGATGGCATAGCCACATTGTTCAAGTCCTAGAATTAGTCCTTAAAGGAACAATCTATCTACTTATTCCGATATCAAGGAATGAGTAAATTCTATCTTGTGTAGCTATGTTCCCAACTCTCTAATTAGATGAATCCCCAAAATGGTAGGCATATTGAGTTGGCAATCTGACCACTCTCACACATACAAATCAAAGGATTGTCTTCATAAGCAGGAGTTCATAACTCACTCAGGATTTAGATCATGTCACCTATGATCATCCCAGTGAAATGTAAGTCTCTATTATTCACGACGTTATATAATGAGACTAGTAATTTCTGAAGGAACCCTGTTAAAGGTCCTTGAGCAGAACACAGGACCACCCCAATTTCCCAATTTTCAAAGAACTTAGATTTTACAAAAAAAAAAAAAAAAAAAAAAAAAAAAAAAAAAAAAAAAAAACACAAAACAAACAAACAGTAGATCATGCATTTAATTCAGAAATTACAGTATGTTCAACAAAAAAAATAAAACTAAAGAATAAAAATGGGTTTGAAACTCTTACCTTTTAAGAATGTTCTTCAATGGATTCCCTCAAACAATACAGACATTACCACGAAGACTACTTTGGTATTCTTTAGGATGAGAACCTACAAGTTTGTGGGCTCTAGCTATTTTGACTGAGAGGAAATAAATATTGATTGAGAGGAGAGAAAGAATAGAGGATGAAGATCTCACATAATCTTTTCTGTAGAAAATTTTTTTCTATATCTTTCTTTGTTTTCACACTCCGCAGAGAAAAATGGGAATCAACACATCTAAGAGAGTAAAAAGTTAACTCCCTCCCAAAATTAGTTTTCTAAATAAATTAATTATTTTTGTTAATAACACATTTAATATATATGTCTGTGTGTGTGTGTATTTTAACTACCTTATCATAATATCTATATTAAACTATATGTTATATCAAATACAACATATAACCTATAGTTTCAATTATCTCTTACGAATGACTTTTAATATAAATCTCATTTATATTAAATTTAATTATATGAATCCAATTCATATAATTAATATTTGAATCATATTCAAATATTTATTTCCTCTCAAGTATACTTTATATTATAATGTATGAATACATTATAGTAATTAAAATTAAATTAATTATATCATATATAATTAATTCCCTCAATTAATTTGAACAATTCAAATTAATCCAAAATACTTGTTCTCATTGATTCTCGTTGAGCTACTAAGGGGGTTTCATGGATCTGTAGCTTGAAGCTCCAAAGTTACATGACTAATTAATTAAACTCTTTAATTAAATTATTCACCATCCGTTAATTGTTGGGCACTCTACTAAAGACCGATAACTACCTCTTCGCACTACAGATATGTTTCTATGTTCATTGGATATAACCAATCAACAGTACGATGACCCTTTATAGATTGCTCATAAGGATTGCTGGGCCAAAATTATCATTTTGCCTCTATAGTTACATCTAACACCTTAAGTACCACTGACCCCTCTAATGAACAATAAATCATAGTCTAATTATGACTAAACCCTTCTGGGGCCAGGAGAGGGTGTGGCACCACATTTTTCAAGCCTCAGAATTAGCCCTTAAGGGAGCAATTTATATACTTACCCCGACGTTAGGGAAGGAGTAAATTCCTTCTTGTGTAACTGTGTTCAATTCCTTCTTGTGTAACTATGTTCAATTCCTTCTTGTGTAACTATGTTCCCAGCTCCACAATCAGACGAATTCCTAAAACAGTAGGCTTATTGAGTTGGCAATCTAGCTACTCTTACCTATATAAATGAAATAATCGCTTTCATAGGCAGAAGTTCACAACTCACTCAGGATTCAGGTCATGTTACCTATGGTCATTCTGCTGAAATATAAGTCTCAATCGTGGTATGGTCTTATACAAACTCCTTTATATAGAATATCACCGCTCACATGACTCCACATGAATGACCAGGATCAGAAAATTTGTAGCACGTCACAACAATTGTAATATCTACAAAGGAGGCCATACTCGTAGTGTCACCAGAATAAGGTATCTAGTCTTTTCCATCTACTACAGACTATTTAGGCTATCACTTATACATGATCCACCCGTATGTCTCTACCTATGTGTTTAAGCTACTAGATAACCTAGGATGTTAGTTTATTGGTTTGTGGTTAATGCAACTAAAAATGAAATAAAACATTACATATTTTATTACATAAATAAACTGTTTGTACATTACAATTACAAACTATAGAACCCTACGAGATTTAGGGCATCAATCCCAACAATTTCGTGGTTTGGTCTTACACAAACTCTTTGTATAGGATACCTCGCTCACATGTCTCCATATGAAATATCATGATCAGATCATTGTTACCACTTTACAACCCTTGTAACATCTACAAAGCAGGTTGTATCCTTAGTGTTACTAGGATAAGGTATCCAACATTATCCATCTACTACAGACCGTTTATGTTATCATTTGAGCATGATCCACTGTATGTCTCTACATACATGTTTAAATTACATAAAATAACTTAGGATCTTAGTTTATTGGATTGAGCGTATGCTCATAAAATAACAATTATTTTATTAATAACAATTTGTTTATACAATGTTTACCAACTACGAGAATACAAAAGAGATTTAGGACACTAATCTCAATAGAAGTATCATATACCCCATTTTCCTCTCACTGAGTGTTATACCTAGGGTTATTTAACTTAGGAAAATCCGACTACTGATTTTTAACTAAGTGTTTGTTTAATTTGCCCAAAAGTAACATTTACTTTTGATAGTTTAACAATTTTTATTAATGTTTATTAAACATTTTAATAAACTCCATCATCCATTGCATGCTTGTAACAAATCTATTTAATTCATCTTTTCATTCCTAGATAGAGGTGTTATGTTTCCGTCAACTTAAATACCCCAGCCTAGACAGAACTAACCTTAGATAAAAGGTCCTTTATAGATACATTTATTACAAATTTAATCTTTTGATTAAGAATCAATTTAATCCTATTAAACTGATTAAAAGATTAAACTTGATTTATAATCTTATTAGAAAAGTGATCTTAGGTTTATTTGAATCATATTTCAAAACTATTTTAAAAAATGATTTTAACCTAAGGTTTACATAGAATACCCCCACTCACATGTCTCTACATGAATGATCAGGATTAGATCATTTGTAGCACTTTACAACAATTGTAATATCTACAAAATGGGTCATATTCATAGTGTCACAAGGATATGGTATCCAGCCTTATCTATCTACTATAGACCATTTAGGTTATCACTTAAACATGATCCACATATATGTCGCTACATACATGTTTAAGATACAAATGATAACCTTGGATGTTAGTTTATTGGTTTGTGGGTTTAATGCTACTAAATGTTGAATAATACATTTCATATGTAATTAAATAAACAAAATGTTTGTACAATACAATTAAAAACTACAAGACCTTACGAGATTTAGGGCATCAACTCCAACAAATAAACCCTTCTTAGAGTTCTGCATCGAGTAAATATTTTGTCGATATAAGTTGCTTGAGACAGAGTTAATGTTCTGTTCTTACGATCCCTAATAATTTAGATCCCAAGAACATATTGTGCCTCTCGAAATATTTCATTTGGAATTGGGCTACTAACCATTTTTTAATATTAGTAAGGTACCCTACACATTTCCAATGAGTAGAATACCGTCCACATAAAGTACCAAGAAAGCTACTTTGCCGATTGATGATTTTCTTGTAGACACAAGGTTAATCAATACTCTGATCAAAACCAAAATATTTTATTACAGTATCAAATCTAATGTTCCAAGATCTAGATGTCTGTTTCAACCCATTAATGGATCAATTCAGCCTTCAAATTGCTTTTGACCTTGGGCTATGAACCCCTCGGGTCGAGACATAAAGATACTCTCTTCAAGATTGCCATTCAGAAAAGAAATCTTGACATCCATTTGGCATATCTAATAGTCATAATATGTGGCTATGGATAAGAGAATTCTTATAGATTTAAGCATAGAAACATGGGAAAAAGTTTCCTCATAGTCAACCACTTCCCTCTAGATCTAACCCTTTGCTACAAGTCTAGCTTTGAAGGTCTATACCTTTCCAGCTACATCTCTCTTTCTTTTATACATCCACTTACTGAAGGAACTCTTAAACAAGAGAACCATTGAGCGGAAGCAGATAGTTCCAAACCCCATTGTGAAAGAACAAGACATTTACAATCAAACAACAATAATAATGCATCAACGAGTAAATTACAGCATGCTTCGAGGAATAAACAAAAAGGGATAGAGTAAACATACCTTTGAAGAACTTTTCCTTCAAGTATTTCCTTGAACAATCAACACAGCGTTCAAGAAACTTGATCGAGCATACGAACGCAATGAACAAACGCAACAAACTGAAACTGGCAGATACTCGAATCCAATTGAATAAAACTCGATCCTTGACCTCGAACAAGAAACTGGACACCACCACTCGATTACCTTGGTATTCTCGGTGTGAGAATCCAGGAGGTATAGGCTCTGTATGGATTTCATAGAGGGAAGGAGGAATTGAACAATCAAGTAAGTGGGAGAAAGGAAAAGTCTATCGTTTAGACGGGGTACTCGATCGTTTAGTATCGAGGAGCTATCGTCTAGCAAACTCGATCATTGATCGTCTTCTCTCTCAAAGCTATCGTATAGATTTTTCTCTTTTACGTGATTGGAATGTGTTGAATCTAAAAAAATGAAAACCATTTTCATTTTATACATCAGTTATTAAAATTGAATATAACTTCCCACTAATTTGGTTATTGGAGAAAACCTCTCATAATTGATTTAATTATAAATAAATACAATAATTAATTTATCGTATTATATTTATAACCTATAATTTTAATATCACATCATATGCGACATATAAACTATAGTTCTTTTTCTCCTTTATTGCATTTAATATAAATCATATTTATAGTAATTCCTCCAATTAATGTATCTAGTACTTCAAATCAATTCCATCACATATAATTGAATTAATTTGACTATATCATATATAATCAAATTCCCTCTTGTTAATTTGAACACTTCAAACTAACCCAAATATTGATTCTCAACATGAATCCATTGAGCTACCAAGGGGACCTTATGGACCTATAACTTGAAGCTCGAACGGTACGTAAATAACATACTAAACTCTTTAATCACGATATCTGCCATCCATTAACTATCAGGCATTCCACTAAAGACTGACAGTTGCACTCTTCAAACTACAAATATATTTATGTGTCCATTGGATATAACCAATCAAAAGTACGATGACTATTCATAAATCGCTCGTAAGTACAGTTAAGCCAGTTTACCGTTTTGCCCTTGTAGTTACATCTAACTCCTTAAGTACCACTGATTTCTCTAATAAATAATACATCATAATCCTACTATGAGCAAGCACTTCTCGAGCCAAAAGAAGGTGTGGCACCGCATTGTTCAAGCCCTGGAATCAGCCCTTAAGGGAGCAATTTATCTAGTTACCTTTGCTTCGGGTAAGAAGTGAATTCTGTCTTGTGTAGCTGAGTTCCCAGCTCCCTAATCAGACGAATTCCCAAAGTGGTAGGTTTGAGTCGGCGATCTAGCCATCCTAGTGAAATGAAAGTCTCTGTCATGAACGACATAATATAACAAGACTAAACATTTCGTGGTCCGATCTTATACAAACTCCTTTGTATAGAGCATCCTCGCTTGCATGTCCAATACATGAATGGTCAGGATCATATCATTTGAAGAACTTTACAACACTTGTAACATTTACAAAGCGAGCCACACTCATAACGTCACCAGGATAAGGTTTCCCTCCTTTATCCATATACTACAGACCATTTAGGTTATCACTTAAAGCACGATCAACTTGTATGTCTCCACATACATGCTTAAGTTACAACAACAACTAGGGATCTTAGTTTATTGGTTTGTAGTTAACACAACTAAAATAACTCATATTTCAAAGACATAATGGAATAAAGTATCTCATATTATTATATCACAAATGTTTGTTCATATATGTGTGTACAAACTACAGGACCCTACAAGATTTAGGGCATCAACCCCAACACTTACACCCTATGGGTTTAACCTCTTTAGGTAGATCCATAAGTTCCCATACTGAATTGAAGTACATACACTCAATTTCAAGGTCTATGGCTTTGACCCATTGATCCTTTTCTACGTCATTCATTGCTTATTTATAAGACAATGGATCTTTAACACCATCATCTAGTATGACAACCTGAGGTTCAGTTAGATCCAAGTAATGGCCAGGTTGTGATATAACACTTCCACTGCATCGAGGCACTCTCAACGATTGAGAAGGACGAGACTGATCTGAAGTATTGGCTTCTTCATTAACTCTTGATGAAGAACCAGTTTCATCAACTCTTATTGACTCTTCAGCAGCTTCATTTAATACTAATTTGATCCATCATTTATAATCTCTCATGTAGTATTCCTCCAAGAATGTAAAGTTTGTCGATACAAACACCTTGTTTTCTTGAGGATCATAGAATAAATCACTTCTTATTTTGTTAGGGCAACCAAAAAATTGGCATAACCTTGAACGAGGTTCCAATTTCTTAGGATTTTTTTACTAGCACATGTGCAACACAACCTCAGATTTTCCAGTAACGTAAACTAGGTTTACACCCCTTCCATAACTCAAAAGGTGTTTCAGAAACACTTTTTGAGAGAACAATGTTCAAGATGTGAACTGCAGTCTCTACTGCATGCCCCTAAAACGAGCTAGACAATTGAGCATAGCTCATCATAGAATGAACCCTGTCTAACAAGTTCTATTTCTCCTTTTTGATACACCGTTTTGCTGAGGTGTACCAGGTGCTGAAAGTTGAGATTAGATTCCATATTTTATCATATAGTCTTGGAATACTAAATCCATGTACTTTCCACCCCGATTAGATCGAAATGTTTTAATCGTTTAATCTAACAGGCTTCAACCTTATACTTCTTGAACTTTTCAAGGGCTTCAAACTTATGTTTCATTAGGTATAAGTAGACATATCCACAGGGCGGGGTCGGGGTCGGGGATGCCATTCCTCATCCCCGTCTCTGCTCCCTATTTCATTCCCCATCCCCATGAAATTCTCCATGGGGATCGGGACGAGGATTCCCCACGGGGAATTCGCGGGGATCATGTTAGTTTTATATGACAATTTGAATTCGGGGGGATTTCCCCGTTACTTTTTTTTTTTTTTTGTAAAAAGCTAATTAATTTAAATTGAGCAAATTTTAATTAAATAATTAACTTTATCACTAAATTGTTTATTATGGTTAGTTATATATGAAAATTTGAATTTAAACATAAATTACTCAAATTTTGACCTAAAAAAGCTAATTAATTCTTTTAGTAGAAAGAAATAGATATAAATCAAATTATTCACATATATAATTTAAATTTAAACATATTCATTATGTTTCTTAATAAATAATTAAATTTGGAATTTAAATGTAATATTTATATAATAATAATAATAATATATTAGATAATAATACTAAATAAATATGTAAAAGCTAATTGGGACAAGGACGGGGAACGGGATGGGGGCGGGGGCGGGGGCGGGGATGGAGAATGCATTCCCCATCCCCGTCCCAGTTTAGTTCACGAAAAAAATTTTCCCCCACTCCCTCCCCCATTCCTCGCCTAATCGGGGAATCTCTGTCCCCATGGGGAAATTGGACATCTCTAGGTATAAGTAACCATAACTCTAATAATCATCTATGAAATAGATGAAGTATTCGTATCTTCATTGAGCTTTTACATTCATTGGACCACAAAGATCTGAATGTATGAGCTCTAAGGGCTCTTTGGCTATATAACCTTTTCAACTAAAAGGTCTTTTAGTCATTTTTCCTTCAAGATAGGATTCACATTGAGGTAATGAATCATCTTCTAACTCACTTAGAATTTCATTCTTTACCAATCTCTCGATCCTATCGAAATTTCTGTGACCTAATCTCAAATACCAAAGATATATCTTATTGTTACTTGGAGAAATTTTTTATTTGAGTATTAGCAGCTTTAAACATCTTGTGATTTAAAAGTTCTTTTGCTTCAGTTCGTCTTAACACATATAAGTTGTTTTCTAATTTAGATGAACAAATAATCACACCATTTTTCATAATGCACACTTCATTTAGGAAAAATAAACTTAATACATTTGTTCAATTAAACAAGAAATAGATACAAGGCTCCTTTTAATTTTAGGAACTATATACAAGTTTTTAAAAACAAGTATTTATTTCCCAAAAAAAAAAAAAAAAAAAAAAAAAAACTTTACAGCTCCTACTGTATAAGTTGAAATGGCGTCTCCTTTCCAACCTTAAGTGTCATTTCACCTCCTCAAGCTATTGGATAAGGAACTAATTCCCTGTAAAGATGAAGGAACATACTTAGTTCCAGAGGATGAACCCTTATGGAACTTTTTGGAATGGGCAACATTTGCCTCTCCTTCTATCGGTCCCTTACTTTTCATAAGAGGCTGATAAGTCAACTCATTTAGGAGGATAGTTATGGTGTACTCTATTTCATTCATAAATCATAACTGTATTGCTACAGAATAGAAGGAACTCTCTAGAAGAGATTCTAGAATAAAGGACACTTGACTTTGCTCATCAATGACCACGTCGTTCATCTCGGTGACATTGAAGTGGACCATCAGGTCAAGAACAGTTCTCTCACTAATTGGTCTTCCTTCATTCACACATTATAAACGAATTTGAGGGCCTCGTGTCGAATCTGAGAGGACAGTTGATAACATGTATAAATACACATTATTGTTCTTTCAAAGTTGAAATAATTAGGATCTTTAGTAATATAAACGCATTCATTATAAATAAAAATGCATGAAATTCCATATATAGAGTAAACTCATACAAAAATATCCTTTTAAGTAAAAAGTTGCTTCATTAACATATTTCAACGCAAGAATCAAAGAAATTTACTAAGTGTTGCAGCCAAAGCCAATGCAAAAAGTATGTGTCCAAGAACATTCGATGCATGAAGGATACATTGGTTCGTGCATTTCATGTTAAATCACCACTTCTAGGCATAGGCATCTGATTGGCAGTATTGGAACATTTCAGAAGTGGCAAACAACTATTCCAGGGTATAGAATTTAATGCAAGTCTAATCACCAAGTTGTTGAGATTTGATTATAAAAGGAGAATCCACCTTTAGAATCATGGTTAGACACCTCTAGAGCCCAAACAATTAGAAACTTTCTTTAGCACCAATAGATAAATTCTATCGTTTGCAAGCAAGAAGTAGGAGAGAAGACACCATTTCACCGTTGATCAAGAGGTGATGTTGGAAAGAAGCTTGAGAGAGATATCACTCTCCATTTGTTTACCTTTGAAATTGTATGTGTTTGTGAATTTTCTAACTTAATGAGAGCATGAAATCTATAGCTTAAATCTCCCTGATCAGTTGATTAAAGTGATTAATAAGTTAAGTCGCTCGAGAGAGCAATTTAACTATTGAACGCATTAAGTCAGGGTATGAAGTAAGTCTAGAGATAGAGTTGCTCACGTCTTTTACCTGTTCTTTATGACCAACACATGCACCCTAGAGATAGGATTATATGTGGCTTGTTGGAGTTAGCATGCACTTAGCGGAAGTAAATAGAATCATTAAGCACTCTAATTAATCAATTTTAGCAACTAAGAAACATGTTCATACAAAAAAAAAATTAGGGTTTGAAGATGTACCTTTGAGGACCTTTTTCAATCCACAAATTCAGCTCCAATCTTCACACCAAAAGGATGTAGACCACCACTTGATCTTCCCTACTATTCTCTTGGACCTTAGATTGGGTGGTGGATCCTAAAATAAGCAGGAAATTTAGGGAATATTGAAGAGCAAGGGACTGCTTTTCCAACTAAAGTTGAAGAGCACCTTCTTCAACAAAATCTCAACAAAATTCACTCTGCATGGCCTCCTCTCTAAGCTAAATGAATTGAGTTTTTTCAGCTTAATTAATGCAATCAAATTGCACAAAAAATTGACACCAAATCCACATCAAGTGAGTAGATTAAAATGGATTGTTAGTGTCAAAAGATGGAGAAACCCACTAAATTGGGTCTTTTCGAATTTTTAATTTTTAAATACAATTTTATTTAATTAAAATTTCAAAAAAATTAATTAAAACTAAAATTAAATGAAACATTTGAATTTTCCAAATAATCAAATTTCTAATTTTAAATAAAATTAATTCAAATAATTAATTTTAAATAAAATTAATTAAATAATTCAATATCAATATTAAATTATTTACACCACTAATTCCACCAATATGAATCCCATTAATGTAATTTTAAAATTTAAATCATTTAAATATTATTCGATTCTCCAATTTCATATAATTCGTTAATTATATAGTATATAATTACTAATTCCCTTAATTTGAATTTGAACGTTTCAAATTCTCTTTTCACGCTATTCCAAGGTTTAATCCGTTTATGAGCTTGTATGGGGATCTTATGAACTTACAGATTATGGACTCCAATGATCCGAGATTAACTGATTAACCTCTTTAACCTAATTAACTAACATTCGTTAATTACCAGGTCACTCCACTAAGGCCCAGTAGTTGCACTCCCTTCAATATAGATATATTTGTGTCCACTCGATATAATCATAATCAATAAGTCAACCCTTCACAGGTTGTACGTAATAACGGCTAGGTCAAAAAGTTGTTTCACCCCCCGATATTACATCTTATTCCTTAAGTCCCACTGATCCTCAAATGAACAATTGGTTTATGATTCAATCACTAAACCGAATCTGTCTCGGGCCAATGAGAGGGTGGGATCCCTTCTCAAGACTCGGAGTCGGCACTTAAGGGAACAACCTCTCTACTATTCTTAAAAGCGGGTAGGAGTGGATTCCATCTTGCACCATATGTCCCCAGCTATCTACCTAATCTTACCCTTGAAATGGGAGGCTTATTGAGCTGGCACAGTTGAGCCAACCCTCACCGATGAAAATCTAAGAATAATTTCAAATAAACAGAAGTTCATAGTTAACTCAGGATTAAGATCAAGTTACCTAGGTCATTGCTTTGAAAAAAAACGGTCTTAAACAGTAAACAACGTTATAAGTAAGATTGACTTATTTTTTGGTATGATCTTATACAAACTCTTTGCATAGGACACCCCCACTCGCATATCTTCATATAAACGAATTAAAATCACTTCGTTTGTAGCACTTTACAACAATTGTAACATCTACAAAGTGGGTCGCATCCGATAGTGTCCCCAGAATAAGGTATCCAACCTTATCCGTATACAATAGACTATTTTGGCTATTTACTCAAATTTGATCCACTCTTATGTCTCCACATAAGGTTCAAGTACTCGTGTAATAGCCATAGATCTTAGTTTATTGGATTTAGGTTATTTCTAAAATGAAATGAGCAATTCATGCATTCAATAATAACTTTATTGAATCAAACTTTAATAATATTTATATTGATTAATAGAATAAGTTTATTGTTTACAAACTACGAGTTTCAGGATATAAAACCCAACATGGCTTTCGCATCGAGAGATGTTGAACTTAGCATGAACTAAAGAATAAAATTTTCAACGCATAACACATACATTTAGATTGTAAACAAGCATCTGTATCATCTTCATCTCATCTTCAGTGTGCTCACATAGGCTTGTTAAACTTGCAAGGAAATCAACGAATACCACTTACACTTAAAACTATTCATCCATAAATCCCTTTCTCCCTCTGAATTTCTATTTCTTCTTACATGCGTGCAATTAACTTAATGTAAATAACCAACATTTCTCAAGTTAATTAGAGAACATCTGCATTAGATCCAAAAACAAGGTCTATGTTAGAACATTCTAGAGTTTCTGCGTTCACCCTGGACTTTCCAGGAAACTTAGGTTCGATTTGTACTTGGATCTAACTTAAGAGAACTTGTATGCATTCACAAAGTGTGCACACATCCACTACCAATGCATCCCCTGATTTTCTTGCTAAGAGAGAAATCAATCCATCAACCGACTCCATCTATTATAATTATTTCACCTCTTCTTCATCATTTTAAGCACTTTTAGAATCAAAATTATGAGGCAAACAATGGTTATCCAAACATCTCCTGTAGAGACTCCATGATCTGACATGCAGTAATCATGGCCTCATGTTTCTTAGTAAAAACTGTTGGATTTTATATCCTAAAACTCGTGGTTTGTAAACAATAAGCTCATTCTATAAATCAATAAAGTTGTTATTGAAGTTTGATTCAATAGAGTTGTATTAAATATATGAATTGCTTATTTCATTTTAGAAATAAATCCAACAAACTAAAAGATCCATGACTATTACATGAGTACTTGAACTTTATGTGGAGACATAAGAGTGGATCATATTCGAGTAAATAGTATATGAATAAGGTTGGGTGCCTTATTCTGGTAACACTATCGGATGTGGTCCACTCTGTAGTTGTTATAATTTGTTGTAAGATGCTACAAATGAAGTGATCCTGATTCGTTCATGTATTGACATGAGAAATGAGAGTGTCATATGCATGAGTTTGCGTAAGATTGGACCAAGAAATAAGTCACTCTTACTTTATAACGTTGTTTACTATTTAAGACAGACTATTTCATTTAGATGACCTAGGTAACTCGATCTTAATCCTGAGCTAACTATGAACTCATGTTTATTCGAGATTATCCTTAGATTTACATAGGTGAGGGTTGGTTCAACAGCGCCGACTCAATAAGCCTCCCATTTCAGGGTAAGACCGGGTAAATAGTTGTGGATATAGGGTGTAAGACGAATTCACGTCTACCCAATTGAGGAATAGAAGAAAGGTTGTTCTCTTAAATGCTAAATCCGGGTCGTGAACAAGGGGCCCCACCCTCTCATTGGCCTAAGAAAGATCCAGTTCGGTGATTGGATCACAAACCAATTGTTTATTAGAGGATCAATGGAACTTAAAGAGCAAGACATAATTTCGGGGGTAAAATAGCATTTGACCCAGTCGTTATTATGAACAACCTTTGAAGGGTCGGCTTACTGATTATGGTTAAATCAAGTGGACACAAATATATCTACAGTGAGGAAAGTGCAACTATCGAGCTATAGTAGTGTGACTTGGTAGTTAACGAATATTGATTGATACGGTCTAAAGAGTTTTAGCCAATTAATCATGAAATCATTGGAGCTCATGATCTATAGGTCTATAAGGTCCCTCTACTAACTGATAAAATATGAACATCTTGAGTTAGTAAATTGAATGAATTTGGAATGATATCAATCTGAAGTGTTCAAATTGAATTTCAATTTGAAATGTTCAAATTGAATTTAGGGTTTGAATTTGAATAGTTCAAATTCAAATTAGAGTTTGTATAATTATATTTGATATAACTAATAACGTTTAATGTATTGAAACTAAACGAAATTGGAGAATTTATAATATTTAAATATTGATTTAAATATTAATTACAAGAATAGGATTCATGTTTAAAATTGGGTGTGTGATAAATTTAATATTTGATATTAAATTACTTTTTAATTAATTAAATTTGTTTAATTAATAAAAAATTAAAATTAATTTTCATTTTTATTTCAATTTCAGAAATTGAAATATTAGTTTTGATTTTAATTCATTTTGAATTATTAAAATTAAAGATTGAAAATGGAAATTGGAGTTTTGAACTTAGATAGTGGATTTTCCACTATTTGTGAAGTAAGGAGGTGTTTCTCCTTAATTAACACACCTAGCCCATTTTTTTCATACAAATGAAGTGTCAATGGGACTGCACTTCAGTGCTTGCATGAAGTGGAAGGATAAAAACTCTTTGAATCAGTAAGATGGAAGGGGATGCTACGGGAAAATGGTTTTTGCAACAGAGATTCTTCTTCATCTAAAAACCCACTAAAAATTCCTTCACAAATTCAGCTCAATTATGAGTTCCACCACTCTAATTCAAGGCTAAGAATAGTAGAGATCTTTTGGTGGTTCATTGAAGATTTGGAGCTGAAATTTCGTGAAGAGCAGCTTGGATCGGAGAGGAATTCTTCAAAGGTATGTGTTTCTTGAAACCATCTTATTACCCTATGAACATGCTTTTTAATGTCAAATTTAAGGAATTAGAATGGTTAATGATCTTGTTTTCTTCCGCTGCTTATTTCTATAATCCAACAAGAACGTCAAACAGATTTGCCAAGATGTAGACCCGGTCCTTGTCATTAGCCTTTTTCTAATGGTCATGAGCATCCTTTATTGCTTGGTGCATTTCAAACAGGGATTGGAGAACACTCCTCCATTATGACGAACTTTAGATCATCTATAACTAGAATCGTATTCAAGTTAGATTTCCACGTCGCATAGTTTTCACCGGTTAGTTTTTCATTCTTTAGCAAGGAAATAACTGTGGAAAACATATTGAAACGAATAATAAATAATTAACCATATCAGTTATATTTGTCTTAAACCATTACACAAAATACAAGCATCCAATCAATTCAACAAAACCAAACAATCAAAGAATCCTAATTAACTATTGATTTCGTTTTTGTAATGATACTTCAGAAGTTTAGAGCAACGACCACCAAAGGGTGATCAACTACCCCTCCCCTGAATTGAGACAATCTTAGCTAATTACTAATATCGGAATAACTCTTATTCTTATAGTTCTTAGCTAACATTTTTCAGTCAAGAATTCATTAACTAGCTTAATTCATCCCGTAAGTATGACCCAACCATTTTCGGATTCCAAAGGTATGCTTCAACAGGCTACCGTAAGGAAAGAAAACTGTTGAAAATTAACCTAAAAAACTCTATCCATTACTGAAGTTTGCATTGTTTCGAATCCTATGATCAAGCCCTTCGAAGAGGTGGTCACTCTAGGATGATACGCATATGGATTATAGAAATCTCACAGTGCAACCTAATGGAGGAGACTGTAGGATACGTTGACGCACATCCTTCTCCTACTTACTATGAACACTTTTCCTATTCACCTTGGTATTGATCCATGCAAACACTTTCCGAAAGGAGGCAACACCCAGGGCAATACGAAGCCAAGCATGGATCTCACGGCGTGAACTCCTAGGGACATGAGAACTAAAAATTGATATATTCCATATATCATTTCTCCCACTAAAGTGTGATACCATTTTAAGGTTTTATTATAGTTAGTTAAATTCTGGCTAATGAATCTATCTAAATCTATGCCTATTATAACTCTTATAATAAGGTCTTTACTCTGATATTTTAGGTAAATTAAACCATTATTAACCTAGTGATATTGCATGATTCAACTCAACTTCCAGGTCAATTCCCACGTAGGAGGTGTTCCCGTAAACCGTCATCTTAAGTACTCCAACCTATTAAGAACTTCAATGGTAGAGTTCTCTTATAACTTAAAGTTTTGTTTGTCCTATTTAGTCATATTTTAAATCTATTAAAAAAAATAGGATTTAATTCTAATCTTATTAGAATTAATGTGATCTAAGGTCTAAATTAATTTTAAACATTTTAAAATTAATTCAAATTCCCTAAGATCCTAAGTTTGCATGCAACTCTTTATTATAGGTAAACGATTACTAAATATTAATTTTATAACTACTGAAAAATTAATTATTAGCTCTATAATCATGCTTTTTATGGTTTAATTAATTAACAATCAAATTCTAATTAATAAGAAAACCATATTATATGCATTTCATGACTTTAATATAACAATTATATTAAACTATGGATGTGTCATGCTCAATACAAATTCATTTTCAACTTTATTAACACTTATATTAAACAATTCATGAAAAATCAACCATGTATACACAAAAACATTAATAAATATAACCCTTTATATTTACCTAAGTAATGTCACGTATCATGTTTTTTTCAATTTCATATATTTAACATATCAAAATATATTAAATAACACATGAAATTATATATATCATGCATTAATACCATACATTATAACCTTTATAACATATTAAAATGCATGAACATGATTAACCTATGGTGAGATTTATCTAAATGACAATTAAATAGCAAATGAACTGGTAATTTTGCTCATAGGATAAAATAAAGCAATAAATAAAATAATTTACAAATTTTCTCCTAAAACAGTTTTTGTTGCTCCAGAACCAAATAAAACCAACCCAAATCGCTTCAAGCCAGACCTCAAAATCACGAACCAAGCCAACCCAGCACAAATCCGAACTAGACCACCTTGAACTAGTCGAATTGGATTGGACCACCCTGAACCGCACACAATGAAATTCTAGTGTCACACGTGTCGTAGTATTACAACGCTGACGCTACGACACCATAAAGCAATTATGGGCAGTTCGTCGATTGGTCTTGATATTCATCGTTAACAGCCCTAATTCTAGATATGAACTTACAGAAGACTCGAATTTCAAGATAAGATGCCCAAAAATGCAGGGACCTTTACAAATTGATCAAATCAAACATGTAAATCTAAGGCAAAAAATTTACCGTAAACATTCATTCACAAACCACATTCATAATGCAATTCAATCCACAACCCGGTGGAAATTTCAAAATTCTAAATTAATTCTACGAGTTGGCTCTGATACCAACTGTAGATATAAAAACCCTAGCATGGCGAAATTATCAGGACCTTAACTTGCAATTAATTGAGAAATTGAAATAACAATACACTGTGAAAATACAGAATATCACAGAGACAAGAAAAAAACCAGCCTACTATAAAAATTTTAGGTTAAGTATACATAACAATTAGGAATTCAATCCTATAGAGAAAAGAAAAGAAGCACTTACTCTCATTGACGACTCAGATGAAAGGGTCAATTCTCCTTAAGATTGAAAACACGAATACTACTAATTTGAAAACCTTCCTATTCTCTGAGAATATTGGTATTGGTTTGTGGGAACCAATTTCTAATTGAAATGAAAATGGAGAATTTTTTGAGAGATTTTGTTTTTCCACAGAACCTAAAAAATTCGTTCTTGAAGAAAACCCTTAACCTTCTTCATTCTTTTGTAGATCTTTCTAACTAATGGAGAGAAGAAACGTGGGTGCTATCCCACGTTTCAAATAACTCCCCTGAAACCCCTACATGGGAGTTATTTGATTTAATAAAATCAAATTTTTTATTTAATTAATTAAATATAATTTAATTAATAATTTCATTTAAATCATATTTAAATAAAACATCTCTCACATAAGATATAATTTTAATTCAATTAATTTAATTAAATCAAATCAAATTAAATTAATAATTAATCAATTATCAAATTAAATATCAAATATTTAATTTAGCCTACATTTGAATCATATTCAATTGTATTTCTCTCATAACCTATAGTTTTAATGTGTATCTAATGTGCATTAATTTTAACCTATAGTTTTAATATGAATTCAATTCATATTAAATTAATATTTGAACTCCTTCAAATAATTAAATCACTCATAAATTAATTTTGAATCATATCCATAATTAAATTTATATTATAAAGTTTAATTAAATCTCCCATAAATTAATTTTAACCTAAGTGTGTGAGACTCCCTCTCAATGGAACTTAGACTCCTCCTATGTGTGAGAAAATTAGTGAACAATTACTTAGCCTCCTAAGTGTGAAACTCCCTCACAATGAACCTTAGGCTCCTATTTAATGTGAGACTTCCTCTTACCAAAACTTTTATCTTTCTACCTTCAAATGAGAAAACCTAAAAGTTTAGAGAGATCAAAGGAGGATGAATGGTTACTAAATTAAGAGGATTTGACTTTCAACTTGTTCCAAATCAAAGCTACTTACTCATAAGAGAAGAGCAAGGTGTGTATAATTCAATCTTTAGGAGCATCAGGGACAACGGGAAGATATTCTCATAAATATTAGAACTATGATTCATACTTATCAATTATTCCGCATTCACTCAGTTGACTAAGATGAAACCATTTTTTCTTGTTGTGGTATTAAAAAAAAAACGATTTCTTGCCAGTGAATACATGCACAGTCGATCCAAACAATTATTTAAATGGTCAATGGATATATTATGTCCATGTAAATATTCACATATCAAGAGTCTATTATATTCAAATCAATACCAAATACAAAGGTAATAACTTATCTGAATGTGATTTTTTATATAGTAAAAAAATACATGGACAAATATGGTTATTTTACCTCTCTTTTAACAAATATTCAGATGCTATATCACATTCATCAAGAATATTTTTATCTATAAAAGAATCGCTATAGTGACAATTTATTGAGTTGGAATATTAATTTTAGATGATCCATTCGAATTTTGTATAGATAACTTAGCTAGTCTCCTAGTGTTCATAAATGTTGTATAAATGCATCTGACATTTAATTTGAAATATTTTGCAAAATCATTTGAACTTCTAAGTCTCATTAATCTATATGGGTATCTCAATGAGACAACAACAATGTATTTCATGTAATTTTATTGCAACTTCTTAATTTCTCCCAAAATTAAAAAAATTTGTCTCATTAGTGATACTTAACAACTTGTGCAATAAAGACGTTGTTCATAAGGGGTTCAAAATATCTAATAATATAACCTCATTTAAGGACTTAACTTAGTACGTTGTGGTGGAACAATTTAAACACTTACTGTACATTTTATATTTTGCTTCTGCCTATAAGCTATTTATAATAAGTTTCCTAGCTTAAAGTGTATAAAGAAAGTTGCATAAAAAAATAACACAACTCCATACAATTCTTAGAACTTTTGCTCTCCTAAATGGTTTCGCTAAACCATTTAGTTGTGTATGAACATAAACTTCATGATGTTTTAAAGTTAGCTCAATCGTATATAATAATTATCAAATATTTGAGATATAAACTTACCACCATTATCAAGATTAATTTTTTTAACATCAAAATCAAGAAGTTACACTATCTCAACGTTATCAATGGTCTTTGGAAAACCGTCGAGATAACCTAGAAACAAAAAAAAGGGTTAAGTTACCTATTAAGACGTAGGAAGAAGATGGTGTCGAGAAACATCGCTTATCTCAACGCCTCTAAACATAGCATCGCGATAGTATCCCCACAACTTTCTTCCTTCAACTATGCCTGACGCCTAAAAAGATGCGTCGGGAATAACAATCTATCCTAATGGTCTTAAAAAAAATCATCGAAATAACTCTTTTCTCTTGATGGCTATTAAACGATTGGGAAAAGTAGCTTTTACCGATACCAGTAATAATAACACCGAGAAAAGTTTCATCGAGAGATGAAGTTTCTTATAATGTGTACATTTATTGCTATATTGTTAAACAAATTTGAAAATACCAAAACATAAACCTCTCTCCCTAGATATATACACTTACATGTAATATTTATGATTTTCGTTGTTCCACAAATTGCATTCAACTTACTAGATAAACAAATTTACTTAATAATAATGTATATCGATCAAAAGAATCCTGGAATCTCTCCATAAAACTGAACTATATTGCTTCTTACCTACCCTTAAAGTGACCTTCAAGATTAGAAAACAACTCAGAATGACCTAGAAGTATCTAATCCACCACTCAAAACCTACAAAGTGGCTAAATCCCACTTTCACTTTTAAAACGACCTAGAAAGTGACTTAAGTGGACCTAAAGCCTCTAACCCAGCTCAAAAGTTACAAATGTTCTTAAAGGGGCTTAAGGAATCTATAAAGCAACTCAAAACGACATAGAAGTATCTAGCTCACATTTCGAAACCTACAAAGTAGCCAGATTGCGGCTAAGCGTCACTATGACGCTCCTTAATGAATAAAACAATAATAATTCTATCTTAAATATGTATTTGAGCAAATAAAGCCAAAGTAAATAGAGCAACATATATGCATATGGACAAACTAACTACATAAAACATTGTAGGCTATTCCGTTGTTACTCTCATGTGCTTTATTGTTCATTTTGTAGAAATTGACTAATTCAAAGCCGTTCGAGCTTCAATTGAGTAACCGAGGTTCAAAAGACTCAAAGACATCTCAAAGAACAAATAATAGAGAATAAAAACGAAAGAAATAATCTGTTCAAAATATATGTGTGTGTTAAAGAGAATCAAATTTAATGGAATGACAACTTGAGCTCATCAGAAAGAGCATACATATGAGGTCGGTCTATTGTTTACGTGTATGTACTATCACTTTAAATTTTTTGGCCAACAAATATATCCGAAGTGTATGATATTTTAAACTATTATGTTTTCTCTCGCATCAAGAGATTATCTTTTCGTTTCTTTTCTAGATTTGTTCAAGTTGTGAAAGGGACCGTTCCCTTTCTCCATGTAGAAAGATTATGACGTTTTTTGTCACAATGTTTTCAACTTTAACCCTTTTCATTAGTACAATTTTACAATTAGGCCCTTTATGCTTTTACTTCATCATATCATAATATCAAACATATGCAAACACAACATATATATATATATACACACACATACACGTTTAGATTTGATGGCCTCTGATACCATATTAAATAAATGAGAAATTTTTTATTTCAAAATCAATTGATAATGAAAAAATGATATACATATATATATATATATATATATTATAAAGATTGTGAGGCCTTTTTTCTTTTTTTTTTTAACTTTGCTATTTGAGCTTTTTAACCTCAATCTAATGTAGGACCATTAAACAAAAAAACTTTTAGTTAAGATTATTAGAAAGAACTTTAACGTTTTGGATGGCAGTTAAAAACTAGTTAAATGAGGGAAAATGTCAAATTAATCTCCTCTAAAATAAGTATATGTTGTCAAATGATATAATATTAAATTTGCATTCACCTATCATCTTAAATTTTTAGGTCAATCGATGATTTAAGATGGTGTCAAAACAGGTAGTCTCTGTTCAAATATATGCAATGTTATTTTTTATTTAGTGATTTATTTTGAAATAGTTTATTTCATAATCACTCCCAAACCTCATAAAAAAAAACTTTCAAAAAGTTGATTTGAGATAAAGAGAATATGGAGATGGAAATAAAGGTAGGAATCAACAAGGGATTATGTATCCCTTATTTAGTACAAGTTGACATTGACAAATGAGTTATTCCCATGATTTTTGTATGCCCACGAGTAAGGATATTTGATATGTCAGCATCAATAAACTCAAATGCGAAAACGATTATCATCATTTGATTCTAATAGAATAATTCAATCAACCAAGATACATATGGTAAAGGAACGAATACTTACCTGATGATTCTAGGATGAATGTCTAAACATTTTTATATCAATGTTCACCAATCTCAAGACCATATATTCTTTAATTCACCCTTTGATGATATAAGAACTCAATACAAGAAACATGTGATCTCCCCATGTTAAAAACATCATCGGGAGTCCATTAGTCGAGAGATATGCTATCTCGAGACGCTATAAAAACACCATCGGGAGTTATAAGTAACTCCCAACGTTGGTTACACTTCGTCAGGACTTCTGTAAAAATGTGGCATAACTCCTGACGGGTTAATCAGCACGTCGAGAGTTATGCGTAACTCTTGACGTCGATTCTACTACGTCGGAAGATAGGTCGTGAACTCCCAACGAATGAATTTATTTTTCGGGAGTGTTGCATATCTCTCGACGCTTACATTTTTAAGCATCGGGAGATAGCCTTCAAAACTTCCAGACCAGATTTGGAAATCGATTCCGCAGTACAGTTAGGGTTTGTGCGTTGATTTCTCTGTGTCAGATTTCGTTGCCTCTCGTTGTTCTTCTGTTTTGTTGCCTCTCGCCAGTGCTCATCAGTCGCCATCGCCCGTCGATCTTGAAGGTAGGGATCTCTTGGTCATCGATTGAGCATCGTCGTTGAGCTTCTGATGTCGGATTTCGTGGTGGTAAGTAGGGTCATTAAGCTTCGGTTGAGCGCCACCGTTGAAGGTAGGGTTGTCTTGGTTTGTATATCATGTTGTATGTTGAATTATGTTATTGGTATCTCATTGTAGTTTTTGTGATTTAACTCAGAATTAGTTTTGTTCATTTTCCTTTTTTGCAGATATAGAGTCATTCTTGAAATTTTGTAGGGGCGGAAAGATTTGTTGGAGAAGCTTAAAGGGGGCATTATTGATTATGGAGGAGTTGATCTGTTGAATCCTCAAATTTGTGAACTGATAGTTATACAACATTAGAACAATGCTTCACCAATGATCTGAAGATCAATTCTAGATTATTTACTGCTTTCTTTCAACTGTTGAAAAAACACCTAGCATGTCAAATTGTCAATGAACTTTCGTTCATCTTTGAAATTTGCATCTTTGAAGTTTGCATTCTGATGTAGGATTTAAAGGTAAAAATTTAGTAGGAACTAGTTATTGCATTTCAAATATCATATGATCTCAACTTCAATATCTAAACATCCTTTTGATCCCTCTTTCTTTCTTTTTCTTTTTTTTTTTTATCTTTCATGCTTTAGTTCCAAATTGTTTTGATTAGATTGGAATGATTGTATCTGAAAGTTTTCTTCTTGATTATGATATCCAAGATCACATTGAAAATTTTCAATTTGATCTTGGCTGCCATCACTATTTGCATGTTTAATTATAGATTTTGGATTTTTCATGTGGATTTTTTAAGTGATTAATGGACTTTTTAGAAACTTCTCTCCCTTTTTATTAATAAATTTCTTTGTTCCCCTTTAGTTTCTTGTTCTTGATGTTTTGTTTTCTATAATTTGTAGTTGAGAAATGCATCCATAAGTCTATAATAATTTCATTCTTAGTTCTATGGGCATATATAAGCCACTAAAAGTTAACCACCATTCATTATATACATAGCACAGGCTATAATTTGTTTTGGATTACAAATTGGGTCAGAAAAGGTACTTGTTTAATTAAACGAATTATACCATGAATTAACAGGCGGTGTGTTATTCTTTTGGAATTAAAAAAAAAAAACCACGCAGAGATTGAGAGAGTCCACAAGAGAAGAACTATCTATCACCTATATATATAGGTAGCTGCCCACATTTCGGGCAAGTACTCACTCACCACTAACTTAGGTAACTGTCCAAATTCTGGGTAACTACCAACTCACTCCTTCATGGATAACTACCAATGATCTTGGATAACTATCTAGGATTAGTTTTTAAAAAACACAAAAAAAAAAACCAAAAAACCTCTATTTTTCCAATTTCATATAACACCACTCAAACTTATAAATTTCAAAAAATGGGAAAGAGGGATTTAGTTAAACCCGATAATTGTCACTTCAATATTATATTAATCATCATCGTATGTACAACAATAACAATTATCGATTACCTGAATTATATGAATCAATATTAGAAATCAAAATTATTTCTAACATCGCAAAAGTATTGAATTTTATCCATCTCATTCTTCTTTCTCTCTCTCTATCTCTCTCTCTTTTTTTGGGGGTTAATTTTCATTTTTCCTTTTAGAGTCTTTATTTATTTTATTTAATAATTATATTGTGAAATTTAACTTTTATGCTCAATATTATGTAAAATTTATTTTATTATAATACATTCAATTAACTTAATTAATTATTCAATTGTGAAGAACGAGACCTAACTAATAGCTTGATTGAAAATATACCAAATGAATTCTCATTTATAAATTTAGGAAAATGAAACTTATTTACAAATATAACAAAATGTTAATGTCTATCATTGATACAGTGTCATTTTGTTGTATTTGATAATATTTTCAGTAATTTTGTCATCTAAAAAAATTATCCTTCATAAAAAGGAGAAAAATCTATCCGTGGTATATTTGTATATCAATGTCTATCACTGATAGACAGTAACATTTTACTGTATTTGATAATATTTCCAACAATTTTATTATTTAAAACAATTGCCTTTTATAAAAGGGAAAAAATCGATTTTTTTCACCAAAATTTGTCCAGCTATATAAATTAATCAAATTATACCTAATCTACACTTAAAAAGGATTGCAATTTGTATCCTCCAATAAGTTTTATTTTGATAATTAATAAAATACAATTTCCATACGCTAATTTCAACTAATTATTAAATATATGTGTGATAAAAAAATAAAATAAAATTTCAAAGAGAAAACAACATCTAGAGCTACATTCTATTAAAACTTAAAGAGTTTTGGTAAGGTTATTCCTTAGTTAATTTGTGGATAAACAAACTTAAAACTTTTGAAAATTTTGATATTATTGAAACTAGTGAGTTTGTGGATATCTTTACATTATTTTATGTTAAAATTAGTGAAAATTGAATCAATTGTAAAAACATATTTACAGGTAAAATTTGAATTTTGTTCATTTATAAAAATATATTAAAATTATTTTAATTGCGTATTTATTGAAATTATTAATAACCTAGTAATCGATTAAATATATCTACTTAATTGTAATAAACTAGTATAGAAAATCTATTTTTATATGATTATTAATATAATTGGGAGAAAATCGAACCTCAAACCAATTGCATGGAGATCTGAAGTTCGTCGTTTGTCGTTCGTCCAGATCAGTATGCTCTTCTTCTCTTTCCTCTTTTAAACTCACAGCAATTTTTGTTCTTATGTTACACCTCTCAACTGTTTGTGTAAATGTCTCAATGAAAGCTAGTTGCGGTTTCACTTCAATATGTCTCTCTACTCCTAGATTTGAGCCTTTTTATGTGTCTATGGCTTTGAAATTCGATTTGATTAATGGTTTTGTTGTATATGATACATTTGTTGAAGTATTGGCAAGAGGCGTTGCCAAGAGTTTCTCCTGCTTTGGGTATGCGTGAGCAAGAGCAGTGAAAGCGAAATGTTTAGCTCAAGGCGCTAGGTAGACGATCGTGTAGCAAATGGGTAGCTCTACACGATGAGGTAGGCAATCGTGTAGGCGGGCGCTGGACGATCGTGTAGCAATGTGGAGGAGCTAAACGATAAGGTAAGCGATCATGTAGGCGGACGTTGGACGATCGTGTAGCAATGCGGGGAAGCGGGTGCTGGACGATCATGTAAATATGCGCGGGTGCTGGACGATCGTATAACAGATGTGCAGGCGCTGGACGATCGTGTAGGCGGGCGTTGGACGATTGTATAGTAGATGCGTGGGCGCTAAGCGATAGACTACACGACGACGCTACGTGATGGGCATGAGCGCTAGACGATAGCCGTGTTGTGCTAGATGATGAGCAGACACGCTACACGATAGGTGAAATGCTAAGCGATAGGCGATGACGTTAAGCGATAGGCAAATGCGTTAGACAATAAGGCGTTAGCGCTAAACGATGGAGGTAAACGATGGGCGCGGTAGCTAAATGATAGCCTATACACGAGATCGTTTACTAAACGATTGAGCTACACGATGGGTTGAGGGAGCTAAGCAATAGATGCAGGAACTAAACGATTGATTGGATTGAGAACATGTGCATTATGCTAATTAAATACACTAAAAGAATGTTTGACTCATAGTTTTAATAAGTTTTAGTTGATGACTCACAGTTTTAAAAAGAAGATTTTCTCATTTATTCAACTATTGAGTTTTTTTGTTTTGCAGGTGCAACAAAGGAGTAAAGATTTGGTATCGCAATCTCTTTATGCTTTTGCTTGGGGAACTCTAGTAAAGAATTTTGCCTTGAATGTACCATTTATACACATTCCCAATAAACACGGTTAGTTGAATATGAATTCTGATCACATTTTCACTTTCAATATTTTGTCTTAAACCTTTTTCGTTTATGATCCTTTGAACAACAATGGTTAGACAAAGATGCCTATAACCAGACACTGCTGTTAGCTTTAAGGCTTCAATCAAACCAAGTATTTTGATGATAACAAACTCAGATTTTTTGTACTAATATTTTCAATGTTTCAGAGTCGCTATCTAGTAGAGCTCGAAAAGACAACTCCAACGCAATTTGAATTGCTCAAATCGGAGTTCAAACGAGAAGGTTAAAAGCAAAAGAAAATTGGAGAGGAAATCCAACGTGGCAGTGACACGTGGCACCTTGCTGACGTGGCATCCGACGTGACGGCTGACGTGGCATATAACGGTTAATATTGATGCCATGGCGCTCCAACTGGTCACTTTTTGTTGACGTGGCAGTGACATGGCGACTGTGGACGAATGAGATAATGACAAGTGGTGGTCACCTAACTTCACGCGCTGCACGTGCCTGCGGTTTCTTTACAGAATGCAGCACGTGACGCTCAATCTCCCCCCCTGTGCGTGTGGTGACCATATCATTTGGCTATTTTTTATTTTTATTTTCTTATTTTTCTTTAATTTTCTAATCCAATTTTCTCCAAATTCTCACCAAATTTCAGCCTTTTCAAATTTGATTTCCTTCCTAAATTGTCATCCTTCAAATCTTTTTTATTCTCCAAATCTCAATAATTCCAATCTTTCAAAATTTCTCTCTTAATTACAAATCCTTTCCTTTTTCTATTTTTGTTCAATCTCCACCCTTCATTTGCAATCATATCCAATGGCCAAAATTTATCCCCCTTGCCTATAAATTCAACTTGATTTTACTCTTCATTGACACACCAAAAGGCTATCAAGTCTTAAACTTTCAATTCTCTCTACTCTCAAATTCTTGTCCTCCTTGCTCCTAAATTGGCCTAGAGTTTTTTTTGTGAGTTTTTTTTTTAGTGCTCAACTTGTGTATTTAGCCTTCAAGAGGTAATATTATGAGGTTTTCTTTTAATTTTTGGGAATTGTATTAAGGTGTGGGTACACCTTGGGTTGTGAGAAAAAGAAATTGGTTTGATCCTCAACCAGTAAAAAGGATCTTGGGTTTCTCTTTAGCCTAAGAAAAAGAGGGTCGTGTGTCGGTTTGGTCCTCACATCACTTAGTGAAATACCCAAGAAGCAGTCTTGGAGAGTGGAGTAGGCAATTTGCCGAATCACTATAATTCCCGGTGTTTTCTCTTCCTCTTTCTATTTTATTTCTTATTTTCAAATTTTTTTGCTTCTTGTCTTAGTTATTTTTTTAATCTTTCCTAATTGCATGATTTAATTTTTAGTGTGTTATTTAAATTTATCCTTGATTAAATTGTCTTTAAATTTGAAGTTATCATAGCTTGCATGATTTAAGTTTTGTCTTGCATAAATTTTCTTTAATCAAATTAGTGGGTTAACCTTATTGAGCATTGCTTGAAGATAAAATTATTTTTTAAAAATTGGTAGTCAACCCTATTCACCCCTCTAGTGTTGCCTTTAGATCCTACAACTGTTGAAGCTGGGGGGGTCTGTTCAAGAAGAATTATGAAGGGATCCATACTTACCAATTGGAGAGGGATAGTAAACTCATAATGTTTGTAAAATCATAATGTTTGTATTACTTGTAATTTGTGTTTTCAAGAGTTGAATTATTGTACGGCCTTTTAAATTATAATTTTAATAAATAATATGTCATAGCCACAGTGTTCGATGATGATGATGTGTCATGTTATACTTTTTGACCAAAAAAATGGATTCGGCAATGAAATTTAAAAAAAGAGGACAAATTTTGGGCTTTAATGTCGGTTGTAAATTTCATTAAAGGGCTTTAATGCCCGTTGCAATTGACATTAAAGACAATGTTATTAAAGCCCTTTAATGTCGGTTTTAAGACAATCGACATTAAAGGGCTTTAATAACACTATCTTTAATATCGGTTTAAAACCGACATTAAAGCCCGAAATTCTTTTAGTGGCAATCTAAAACAAAATCTTGAAAATCGGGGATTTAAAGAAAACATAGTTGTATTTCATATTTTCATATATATATTTAGTAGCAAATTCAGAAATAAATTAATTTTTTTAAAAAATTAAAATATATTTAATATATATATATATATATTATAAAAACTAATTATTATTACCCACAAAATATTCTAATTGATATAAACTTTTATCAATTAATTTATCAGTTTGTTTTATGTAATAAAATTGTATGATTATATTATTTTGTAATATCATATAATATATAATATAATATATTACATATTGTAATTTAATAAAAATAAATAAATTTACATATACTTATGATAGTTTTTAAAATTTTTAATATAATTTTGCATTTTAAAATTTTGAATTCAACCTCTAGATGCACTTAAAATATAAAAAAATATTTTTAAAATTTATACTTCAACACAATAAATCTAAAAATGTAAATAGATTCTGCATTATCTATCCATTAGATGCTTAGATTTCCTAAGCAAGCCACCTTATTCTTATCTCGAAAGGGGGGAAAAATCTTTTTAAATTATAGATAGAAAAGTGAAAGGATTGACAATAAATAATGTTCCAATTATTCAACTACAAAAGATAAAAGAAATATCGATTTTTTATTTTTTATTTTTTTTAAAAAAAGAAATTTCGATTTTACTACAAACATTTATTATTTTTTTTTAAAAAAATATCAATAGATGAGGTTGGTCCCTATACTTTCAATTTAACCAATTTAGTCCTTCGGTTTTGAGAATAGATTTAAAATATTCCTACTATAATAGTTAAGTATTTTTATATTATTAAAATAATTTTAAATTAGAAAAATATTGGGAAAAAAAAAAAAAAAAGTCTTCCTCTGGCCTCTCTCTCCCTCAGTCTCCACCATCATTTTCACCCAATGTTTAAAAGAAAAAAAATATATTTTAATAATATAAAAAACATAAGAACTATATATATATATATATATATATATATATATTGTTTTCTCTTTAAATATCAATTTAAAATTTTGGTAATCACCTTTCCGTAAAATAAAAAGATCTTTTTTTTTTCCTTTTTTTTTTTTTTTGTTCTCTCTTTAAATATCAATTTAGCTCTGGTATTTTTTAAAAAAGTCTAAAATTTGGTAGTCACCTGTCCGTGAAATAATAAATTTACAATATTCACTTTTTCTTGTCATGGAACTTTTTCTTTTTATTTATTATTACTTTTTTAAAAACATGGGAAATTATTACCATATTTAATCAATTTCCATAAAATTGACCTCAAACTAACCCATAAGAACTAATTTAAAGATGGATTAAAAGTAGGGATGATTGCATGAAGAGAATAAAAGGAAATGGAAATTAAAGGCATGTCTCCAATGTTTTTTCTTTTACAAATGTAGCAAAACAAAGATCCAATCTAATCATTAATAAGCTAAAAGTTCAAAATATTCTTATACTCCATTTTAGATCATCAAGTAATGATATATTATCAATACATTAATAATATATTTGAAATTTTTATTTTTATTGAGTATTGATGTTTTGTTGATATATCCTTCTGTTATTGATATACTTCAAGAATTTATTGATTGACTTTTAATACATTCGTATTTTATATCTTATATACTATTAGTACACTAGTATATCTAGTTAAACGACGAAACATGTATGTTTCACTTCAAAATAAATTATTGATTAAACGTTGATTGTTATTAAATATATTGCTGATACAATTGGAATATTGATTGTCGTTAGATATATTGTTGATATACTTATATCTTAACTTATTGATGTTTGATATACTTATGTCTAATATATGATATGTTATGATACATTTGGAATATTATGCTTATAAAAGAAAAAACACTCATGTTCTACTTTAAAATAAGTTACCGGTTGATGTCATATATACTATTGATAGCTTTGGAATGTTTATTGGTGTGTTTGATGTAATATTGATACACTCATGTCTTACTCCAAGTACTCACTGATTGATGTTTGATACACTCATGTCCTACCATCTAACGTATACTATACTTATATATTTAGAATTTTGTGTTTATACAATGAAACACACATGTTTTACTTCACAATTAGTTGTTGATTAATGTTAGATATACAGTCGATACATTGAAAAATTTATTGATGTTAGATATATTGATGATATATTATTAATAGATTTGAAAGTTGTTTGATATTTGATATAATACTAATACACTATTGATAATTTTGAAAGTTGATTGGTATGTGATATATTGTTAATATTCTGACATTCTTAAAAGTTGTTTGATGTGTATTGATATTTACTACTTATATAATGTTGACATACTTAAAAGTTAATTGGTTTGTGATATATTGTCGACATACTATTTACTCGAAACTTGATTTATGTTTGATATACTCATAATATACTTGATTAAGATATCTCTTGAAACCTTTGACTATTGATATATTATTAAAAAAAAATACTTACTTGATGATGATCACGAGAGATAATTGTGAGAGAAGAAAGAAAATTTAAAAAAAATGATATTTAGGTATATCAATCAAGTAATATATTTAAAATGATGTGTATCAGTTATGTGATTCTACAAAAACTGAAAGCAGAGAAGAAAAATAGGAAAATATTGTTTACTAAGAAGGGCAAAATTGGAATAAAGAATAAACAAAAAAATTAAAAAGAAAACATTTTTTCATATTTGCAATTACAAAAAACTTGAAGTCACGATCTTGATTTCTTAAATTGTATTTGCCACCCAGTACAATTTTTCTTAAAAATACATAGACTAAAATGAAACAAGACTAAAAAAAAGTAGGAACCAAAATGATATTTTAACATTTATTTTAGTATAAAAGTGTATGATTCGGAGATCAAATACATTTAACTTCTTAAAAGGTAATAGGTACCTTTTTTTAATACAATAGTGAGTGAAGATATTTTAAACCGCAAATCTCATGATCTCTTACACATGTCACATATCAATTGAACTATGTTCGATTTTGACAAGTAATATGTATCTTTTTTTAGTACAACTACTAAAGGTAGAGAAAAGATTTGAACCTTCAACTTCACGAGATATAATAGGAATACTTGATTTAATTACTCAATTTTAATTTTCAAAAATTACAATTTTTGTCCCTAAAATTTAATTTAGATTACGTCGGTTCTTTGAGTTTTCAAACTCAACAATTTTACCCCTACCTAAGATTTACATTTGATAGCATTCTTGATCCTCGTCCTCCGGACTCCTCTTATGACTTCCACCATATGCCGCTAATTAACGTTTGCCGCCACCTTCCATTATCATGGATTACACATTTTTGTATCGATCCAGATCTAGCAAGAACAAAATCTATCCAAATTTAAAACGCATATCTCATTTGAGATCTAGTCGAGTAATTTCATTTGGACAAAATATGTGCATTCTAGACTTTCGATTTAATATTTTTGAAAACGTAGAGAATAAAGTAGATGATGATGGCGATGGACGGTAGCAACAAATGCTAATTGGCAGCGTTATGTCAACCGTGAGAGGGAGAAGGTTGGAAGAAGGAAGGAAAAACAACAGAAAAGAGAGAAAAAATATATATATAGTATTTTTTTAAAAAAATAAATTATATTTTAAATAAAAATAAGTATCGTGTCAGCTATCCTATGTAATTAACGAAAAGAAAGTACTAAAAAAAAATACTAAATTCAAACTTGAAGAACAAAATTATAGTTAATGGTTGGACTTAATTCCTTTTGGCTAAATAGATGTAGATGCTTTTGTTGCTTGATATAGATTTTTTTTTTCATTGATAATGTAATAATGGCTTTTAATTAAAAATAAATAAACAAAATTTAGACTAAGAAAAATAATTAAATTTGTTGAACAATTATTGTAGAGTATACAATACAACTTTGTTTGACAAATTATTACCTAAAAGGATTGTCATCTAGAAAAATCCCCTTTCTTCCCATAACAAATATTAATTTCCCAAACATTATTTACGCTTTTGCCCCTAATCGACAGTCAAAGAAAACGACATCGTTTTCCTAACCCCTAATTCCATTTCGTCTTCTCCTCCGTCTACCTGTGGGCTTTTATTCCATTCCATTAACGTCATCCCCATCATCTTCTCTCAGAAAACCGCCAAAAAGCTTCAGATTTGTGATCCAGAGAAGAAATGGCCCCCTCGCCAGTTGTTGACGCCATTAATATGTCCATTCTTGAGGAAGGCCCACGTCGATTTGACTTGTCGACGTCGTCGCCGTCGCCGCCACCGCCGCCGCTGAAGCTCCCGAATGACTTTTCTTAACTGTATGTGATGTGGTTCTTGCATTAGCCGCAGCTTCTGTCCATAAAGTAAATAGGAATCTGTTGTTAGATTAAAAAGAGAATCACCCAGATCGAATTGGGGGCGAACTACCAATTTTATGTGGAATCAATACCAACTGTTTGTGAAAATGCCACAGAGAGAATTTTGTGATGGAAATTGAAAAATTACCTCTAAGAGCTGTGAAGCCAGTGATTTTTTGTCTTGTCTCGTCATCCATTCTGTCGTAGTGTAGTTGCAAGGCTTGTAAGACTCTCACGGGTATTAGTACAGTGGAGGATCCTGAGATGGGGAATGGGGGGAATGGTAAATCTGCTTTAGTGTTTTTGCCTTGTGGAGGAAGACAACATATCTATCTACCCATTAAAGAATTTAACTGTAGTGGACAAGGCAAGTGGTTTAATGATTCAATTGGGTGTCGTTTTCAGCCACCTCATTTTGACCCCAGAACGGCCAGTAAAGAGATAGATGAAGATTCCATCAAAGTAGCGGACAAATTTGGTTGGGCCAACCGTGAATGGTTGAAGGTCTGATAGATTCAGTGGAGGGCATATGGGTGTACACGGAATCTCTATGAATCCAAAGAAAGAGATGAGAAGAAAAAAAAAAAAAAGGAGGGATAGGAAGAAAAGTCCAAAAATGCATCACGAGGGATGGTTTGGATGGCAATTCATTGATGGAAAATCCCAACTAACGGGGTTAGCTAGTTAACCCGCTAGGAAAACGATGTAAAAAAATCAGCAAGCTGTTGAATGAAAGGAGAAATTACCCTTTTTCTTCGGCGGCTGTGGTGGCTGAGAACATGGAGCTGGACGGTTGTAGTTCACATGGCGAGGCAAGAACACGCCGGTCCCTGATGACCCTCCTGATTTTGCCCCTGAATTTGCTTGTAAGGAGCTTCCTTGAGCTTGCTTGGCCTGTATGGCGGCTGAGCCTTTTTGCTTGATAAACTGCTGCTGCTGTTGATTCTGCCTTCGCTCCTGATTCTACAAGGAGGGTTGAGTTTTGAATCAGCAAAAGACATATGGGAAGAAAAGGAAAACTAAGAAACAGGGGGGATTTGGTGGTTCTGGGGGGATTTGATTCTCATCTCACTTTAGAAGTTCTAGATTGGTTTTTGGAAGAGGAAGATTCTGTTTCTCCAATTTGGGGGCTTGTTTGGATTGATTTACCATTTGTGCTCACCTTCTTCATCTTCTCCAATTTGTTGAAAACATTGCGTGAAATGTCCAGCCCTCCACGCTCTGCAACCACTGGCGTCGATGGCGGCGATGGCTCCTTCGACGGCCCTTCTGGACTTCCATGGCTACTCCCAGTGCTAGAGCCTAGAGGTGACCACAGCGTTGAAATTGGCGAACCAGACAAACCCCATGACTACCATAAACAGAACACACCCACAAAATAAAAAAAACAGAGGAGAAACAAAGAATTTGATCACAAACACCTGAAATCGTCTACGCCTTAATAAATTCAATACCTTGTTTTGAATCTCAGACTGAAAGCTTGTAGTGGATGAATTATCATCATCTTGAAACATGTACTGAGCCATCCGCCGACTCAACTCAGCCGTGTAATCGTCGCTGCCGTTCTCGCCGTCATCTCTGTCACTTTCAATCTCATAGGAACCAATCTCAGATTCCACCGGTGAACTAAAGCTGAGAAATGAATCAGACCGTCCAAAATAGCTTGACCAATTGTCTCCTTCAAAGGGGCTTTGCTGCTTATCTCCATGGTCAGTCTGAAACTGAGAGTTAAACTTCAACTCTTTACCTTCTTGGTCTGCCGCCATGGCCACACCTTGGTGCTGACACAGAGAGAGAAAAAAATAACAGAAAGGGGGAGAGAGAGAGGGAGGGAGGGAGAGAGAGAGAGAGATTGAAAATTGGAAATTTATGCGCCGTAGCTTTGGACTTTATAGAGACTGTGAAGGAGAGAGGGACCTATAAAACAGAGTTCAGAGTAGTCCATGAACTATGGACTCCAATGAATATCTTTTGAGGCTAGAGTTAAAAACTGCCATTTGGTAGGGAGAGGGTGTTCCGTCCGCCTGTCGCCGGCCACCGAGCGCTGCCATGAGGTTCATTGAGAGGTTCCTTTTCTAACTCAGATCTGTTGTTCGACTGTCATGGTGGTTTATACAAGGGAAACCAACGACATCCTATTTCTATAGAGTATCTATCAACAGTTGCGGCTTTTGGATCCCTCTTGGCCTCTACTTTCACTTTATTTGGATTTCTTTCTTATCCCTTTTTTTTTTTCCTTCTTTTGGCCGTTGCAATTCTAGCACTCAGACACAGTACTAGTAAATATTACACAGCAGAAATTGAAAATTTAGATTTTGTTTTTATAATCTATCAGTCGTATATCATATTGCTAGTCCATCAGGATATATTGCTAGTCCATCAGTTGATAGAGTCCATAGATTTTGTTATATTTGTAATTTTTTAAAAATATTGCTAAAAATGTTACCTAAATATAATTACTTTTTTTCCTAATTATATAAAAGGGGATTTCTAAAAGTTTAAATTCCGTGTTTATCTAAATTTTTATCTAAATTTTTATCTAAAAGTTCAAAATAACAAAATTTTAATTTTCTTTGATTGAGGTAAATCTATCCGTGTTTATCTAATTTTTTTTTTTTTTTTTTGCTATTTCTGTAAATATGTGAAAATTTCTCTATATAAAAAGTATTTTAACTTTGATTTAAATTTTAGGGCAAATATCAATTTTTACACATAACAAGGGTTGTATCAATTTAAACCATAAACTAATAGTGGTATCAATTTAAGCTCTAAACTAATAATTATATCAATTTAAATTCCAAACTAATAATTAAATTTAAATCTCAAACTAATAATTATATCAATTTAAATCTTAGATTTTCATAAGTATATTAATTTAAACCTTGAACTCTAGCAAGTGTATTAATTTATATGTTCCATCATATTTAGTTTAAAAATACCATGTAGAACATTTAGTTTTTTCCAACTAAATTTATAAATTGTTATAAGTCAATCGATTTAGAATCTTTACTACAATTATATTTGAAAATTGTTACAAGTGAATCAATTTAGAATCTTTATTAAAATCAAATTTGAAAATGGATTGTTTTTAAATATAGAAAAATAAACCAAAATATTTACAAAATATAGCAAAATTTTAGAATTATAATGATAGATGCTAATAGACATGGATAGACTTCAATGTCTATAAGTGACATTAATAGACACTGATAGAAGTCTATTAGTGTCTATCAACATCTATTATTGATAGCTCTAAAATTTTG
Source organism: Benincasa hispida (assembly GCF_027475165.1). Classification (NCBI taxonomy): domain Eukaryota; kingdom Viridiplantae; phylum Streptophyta; class Magnoliopsida; order Cucurbitales; family Cucurbitaceae; genus Benincasa; species Benincasa hispida. Next base: position 18,775,137 of record NC_143485.1, read on the forward strand.
TTACATCTTGTAAATATTTTCAACAGTTTTACCATTTGAAATAATTTTACAATGTTGATTTAACAAAATTAACGATTCTAATTTGAATAGATAATTTTCAAATAAATCTTGATTGATTTTTGCCTTCTCGATACATCTCGCTTGATAGAGATTGTTAAATTTTTATGTAATCTTCCCAAATCCTATAGCAAATTTTATATCTTTTTAAAATTTTCCCAAGTTTGGTTATCTTTACTAAATATTATATCAAATTATTATTGCCAAGCTCAAATATATAGAATTTCGGTATTAGTTATGTCCAAGATTTCACCGAGAAAACTCAAATATATAGAATCTCGATGTTATTTTGCTCGGGATTAACATCGAGATCTATGTAAATTTTTCAAAATATATCAATCTCTCTAAATCTTATATCAACTCTTATTTCTTCTTGAATTTCCTCTTGCAATATTTCCCAAATCTTATATAAAATCTTGCAAATCATACTTCCAATTTATAAGAGTTTCTAAATTGATTTCCTGATTATATACATGCAATCATCTTTTCAAATTTCTCCAAATTGTGTAATATTTGGTATTGTAGTTAAAAAAAAAAAAAAAAAAGAAAGAAAGATTTGAAAAGATCACATAACATTTTGATTTTATTTTACCAAAATCTTGGTATGTAATCTGTCGACATTCAACGAAAAAGGTCCAAAACAATGGATAACTTAGAAAAAAAAAATAAAATTCTTAACTAAATCTCGATGTCAATATAGTCTGAGATGGTATGTAATCTGTCGACATTCAACGAAAAAGGTCCAAAACAATGGATAACTTAGAAAAAAAAAATAAAATTCTTAACTAAATCTCGATGTCAATATAGTCTGAGATGGAATGTAATCTGTCGACATTCAACGAAAAAGGTCCAAAACAATGGATAACTTAGAAAAAAAATAAAATTCTTAACTAAATCTCGATGTCAATATAGTCTGAGATGGACCGAGAAAAACTAATTGAACGAATTTTCAAAAAGTATCATAGTTTTATACGGTAAATTTAAAGGTGCCATTTTTAAAAATTTTCTAATTTAAATTGATATAATAATTAGTTTAAGATTTAAAATTCAAGGATATGAATTGATTTTTTCCCAGAATTTTTATTTTCCTCGAGATTTTTGTATTTTTTTTTTAGTTCAGCCATAGTAGAGAACTAGATTCAAACATGGGATTGGCATATCACTTAACCATGTGGTAAGATTGTTGAAGATTTGTTTGATTTATTTTGATCCTTGTGTTTAGGGTTCGTTTAATTTTAGTCTCAAAACTTTTGATTAATTGTAAATTTAATCTTTAAAAGTAAATTTTTTTGTATTTAATTAAATAAAAACTATAATTTCATGCAAAATATATATATATATATTATAAATATGTATCTAAAATTTATAGTGAAAAGGCTCTTAGATAATTAGATTTTATAAAAAAGTAATAATAATAAACCAGCCGTAGAGACTAATGGTAAGATCTATTAAAAATATAAAGGCTAAAATTGAATATTAGGGACTAAAATTGAACAAATCTGGATGTACAAAAACCGAAATGGTATAATATTTTAATCGACTTTTAAAAACTATCTTTCAATACTCAACTTATTTTTATTTGTTTCAAAAATGTCCTTATCTTTTCAAAAATACTATTCCTAATCCCTCAAAACTTTTGAAATAAGAAGTGGAATAATGAAACCTCCGACCTTGAGGTGGATAGTACAAATTTTATATTAATTGAGTTATGTTTATTTTGACAATATATTAGTTTAAAATTTTGTATTTATTTTAATTTCTTGGCATATAACCTTAAAAGTAAGATTAATTATTGAACATTATATCTCTTACATGATATTGACATCTAATGTCTTAATTTTATCAAAATCTAGATATAATGAAAACATAAAACTTTTGTTTTCAGAATTTACACTGATTAAATAGAATATGAATAAACATAAAACAGAATTTAGATAGCTATCAAATATATCCTAAAAATTAAGGATAAAGGTTTGAATGAAAATTATTCCTAATGAAAAGATGAGGATTGCAAAGCATCTACAACCTTCTCACACCTCATTGCCATATGTAATAAAAGTATTTTAAAGTTAATTGGTGGGGTAAAATGGAGAATAAAGTTAATTCTCTAAAAATTAAGGTCACATTTGATAAAGATTTGATTTTTATTAATCAAATATTATAAATTTAATTTATAAACATTGAAGTCTGTCTATTTAGTTTATGAATTTTTAAATTTATCAAGTTAGTCTAAGATTATTTTTTTTTAAAAGGAAACACGGATGTATTAAACATAAAAATAAGAGTTTACGATTTCACTAAAAATAAAATTTAAATTTACTGGACATACATGAATTATTATTTTATATATATATTTTTATTTTTAAATATCTCTTAAACATAAAATTGAAAGTTCATATTCTTGATAGACATAACATTGAAAGTTTAAAGACATGTTAGATGCTTTTGAAACTTTAAAGGATTAAATAGACACAAAATTCAAATTATTGAACTAAATTTATATCTTAACGTTTTTTCTTATTTTTAGTTTTTAAAAATTAAATTTAGAAGCACAACTTTCAAGTTTCAACTATTAGTGATTAGTTTTCTTGTTTATGTCAATTGTTTATAAAACTCAAACCAAATTTTAAAGACGAAATATATAAATGATTAGGGTTACTTTAGATTAATTTGAGAAAAAAATATTTTTTTTAAAAAAATTCATTTTTATTTAAATATTTTTGATAAAAACAGATTAAAATACATTGAAAAACTATTTTGAATAATTTCCAAACACTTCAATTTCTTTCAAAATGACTTATTTTTTAAATTAAACACTTGAAAATGTATTCCAAACACACCCTTAATATTGTTTTTGAAATTTGATTTAAAATTTAAATATTTACTTAGGACAAATGAAAAATCATGATGTATAAATTTTTGAGAAAACAAAATACCATTTTTCAAAAGTCAAATGATTATCTAAACATGATCTACATGTTTCTTCTCCTCTCTAGATCTAGACCGTATTTAAGAGTGATTCTAAAATAGTTGAAATTACTTTTAATATTTTCAAGTTCACTATATGTATTTAATCATTCGAAACTAATTTTGATGATATGAAAATTATATTTAAAAATATAAAAAAATATATAGATTTTAATTTCAGTGATCAAATATATGTCTCGGAGTGATTTTGAAAATAACAAAAATGATTTTAATCATTTCAAAATAATTCTAATCATGCACCAAACCTCACCTTGAAAACATATCTTTCAAAAGGTTGCTCAAACTTTAGGTACATATATGACTAATGATTGATTGTGATTTAAATTAATTGATAATAAAAATTATGTAATTGATATGAATTGACCATATGGCCTCCTATTTAAAGGAAGATTATCATTTTTTTTTAAAAAAAAATAATGAAGGACTTCATGTTGTCATTAACAATGTCCCTTTTCTAGTACCAACCAACACATTACCAAACATGGTGGGAGTTGAACAGAAGGTTTGACAAAACAGTACAATTTCACATAATTAAGGATTTTTTTTTCAAAAAAAATTATTCCCAAAAGAAAAAAAAGAGAGATAAATTAATAATATATTTATCTAAAATATAATTTGCAAGTCAACGTTTGTAGTTGTAATTCTAACTACTTCTATTAACGACCAATAAGTTTCCCAAACACAATTATTGTTTGAACAATGGTTTTTTTTTTTTTTTTTTTTAAAAAGGAAAATTTTCATAGATAGAAAAATATCATTTAGAAAAATAACAAAAAAAAAAAAAAAAAAACAGATATACACTAATAAACTTCTATCAACCTTTAGTTGTCTCTATCAAAGAAGATTAAATTTTGTCATTTTGTATAAATAGTTTCTCCTATTTTTCTATTTTTGAAAATCTCTCTTTTCAAAAACTAAACTTTTTGGTTGGTTTGATAACCATTTGAGCCTGATTTTTTATGTTTGAAAATGGTTGGAAATGACTTTTGGGCTTAGACCCCATAACAAAAGTTGAAGGGAATCGGAGAGTTTTGTCCCACATTGCCTAAAGGGTTTAAAAACTAAGACATGCTAGATATGAGTTCAAAGTGTGTTGATGGTAAAAGTATAACCTTTTTATCACACATTTGCATATTGTTATCGTCATTTGTCTAGATGGATGGGTAAGTGCATTTACGTGAAAAATAATTAAATTTTTATTACTTGTTTAATTTTTTAGCCAATTTATTAAAAAATTAAATGTTTTAATATTCGTTTTCTCTTCTCCAAATCCTAGCTGGTATTTCCATTCTTTTTCTTCTTAATATGTTCATTAGATCTCAGAGAAATACAAATTTGTATGTGTTCCTTCCACTAATATTATTCTCATCTATTTTGAGCAATTTTTCTTTTGATTCTAGTCTATTTTCTGATGAGTGCATGTCTGAAATTGGAGACTATGTTAACCTTGAAAAATAACCAACATGCAAAGATTGTGTTTTTATTTTTAACAACTTTGGATTCCTACCACAAGAATTAGTCTTAAGATTGTTTTTTATTTTCACTACTTCAAGTTCCTAATTGTATTGTTCAACCTCCTTCGAGAACACTTCATTCAAAAAAAGAAGTGTAAACACTTGTCTTTCCCTGATAAGGATCGAGCAAATTGGTTGGAAAAACACATTAAGGTTTTACATCTTTTTGTTCAAGTTTTTAGTTTTAGTTTTTATTTTATTTTTCAAGCTACTGTATTACATTTTCTCTTATCTAAACTCTATCGTTGATAGTATAAAAAATATGCTATTTTAATATCTCTAATCTTACCTGTTTAAGATATTTAATATGCTTAAATATTTATATTAGTAGGATCTTAAGTAATACATACATTCTAAAGCATTACAGACCATTCGGTGTTATGAAGAACCTCATACCGAGAGTTCCATGAGCGGGTTTAGATCGCTCCGATTTTACAGTGACCAAAACACAAAAGATATACATTCCACACAAATAGTTATGCATATAAACCTAATTATCGGCATGCTCAAAACACAATAATTAACAAGGAAAGGGTTCATATCAGATGAAGACACTCTTCGAACGTCTGAACTCTAAGCAGCAGAAAACCTCCAATGGATCTACCAACACCCGACAAGTAGGTCGACTACAACAACACGATCAGAACGTACACGAACACTGCGGCGAGGAAGACACCACCACAAAAGAAACTCGAGTATCCTCGACGTCAAAATCCCAAAGAGTGGGCTTTGGTGAGTTTGGTAAAGGACGGAGGAGAACGCGTCGTGTAGATGATAAGCAAGTGGGAGATGAAACTCTGCTATCGTATAGCAGAAATGCTTATCATATAGTAGAGCTATACGATCGTGTATGAAAGGCTGAACAATTGTTTAGGAAAAACGTATACGATCGTTTAAAGAAAACGTGAGGTAGACGATCGTTTAGACAGACGAGCTTCTATCGTGTAGGCTCTCGTGATCGCTTTCACAGATTCTTTTGGGCGCAGACGATAATATGAATGCACGATCGTGAAAAATGAAAACGATTTTCATTTTTAATCTGCCAGTTACCATAACCTACGCAGCCCACTTCCCACATCCGAACGTGGATAAATTCGTTAATTATCAAATAATTAATCAATTAATTTAATTAATAAATATAATCATATTATATTTATATCCTATAGTTTGATATCACATATCTACTATAGTATTTTCTTTTCTACTTGATATAAATAATATTTATATCTAATTTCCTCCAAAATAATGTATCTCATACATTTAGCCAATTATATCATATATAATTAACCAGTCCAATTATATCATATATAATTGAACTTTCTCGTATCAATTTGAATATTTCAAATTAACCCAAATACTGGTTCTCGACTTTATCCAAGCTACCCAGGTGACCTAATGGACCTGTGCTTGAAGCTCTAACAGTACGTGAATAGCTGACTAAACTCTTTAGCTAGGAGATCCACCATCCGTTAACTGTCAATGGTTCCACTAAAGACCAACAACTGAACTCTTCTTACCACAAATATATTTTTGTGTCCATTGGATATAACCAATCATGAGTACGATGAACCTTCACAGATGCTCGTAAGTACAGTTGGGCCAATTTACCGTTTTGCCTTTATAGTTACATCTCACTCCTTAAGTACCACTGATTCCTCTAATGAACAATACAACATAGTCCAACTATGTGTGAACACCTCTCGGGCTAAGAGAAGGTGTGTGGCACCACATCGTTCAAGCCCTAGAATCAGCCCTTAGGGGAGCCATCTATCTACTTACCTCTGCCTCAGGGAAAGATTGAATTCCATCTTGTGTAGCTGAGTTCCCAGCTCACAAATCAGACGAATCCTCAAAATGGTAGGTTTGAATCAGTGACCTGGCCACTCGCACCCATACAAATCAAAGGACCGCCCTCAATGGTAGGAGTTCCCAACTCACTCAGGATTGAGGTCATGTTACCTATGGTCATCCTAATGAAGTGAAGTCTCTATCATGAACGGTGTTATATAACGAGACGTTAACACTTCGTGGTCAGGTCTTATACAAACTCTTTGTATAAGACGCCCCCGATTGCATGTCCCTAACACGAATGATCAAGATCAGACCATCTGTGACAAGTCACAACACTTGTGACCATTCCACAAAGCGGGCCGCGTCCGTAGCGTTACTAGAATAAGGTTTCCCTCCTTTATCTATATACTACAGATCGTTTTTGGTTATCACTCAAGACATGATCCACTTGTATGTCACCACATACAAGCTTGAGTCACATACAGGTAACCAGGGATTTTATGTTTATTGGTTTGTGGTAAAGCAAAGAAAACAAATAACCGAGCAAAATACAAGATGTGAAGTAAATATCATATATTCACATCACAAGTGTTTGTATATACTGCTTACAAACTACAGGACACAAGACTTTAGGACATCAACCCCAACAAATTTGGAACAATTAGGACCTAAAAAAGGCATTTGAGGATTCAAATGGGGGAGAAAATGACAAAAATGCTCCTAGATGGGAGCGGTGCCCTACGACGCTGGGGCACGACGCTCTTCACAAAATGCTGAAAAATAGTGCAGTGCCGCGACGCTGTCCTGTAGCACTGCAATGCCATTGTGTGGATATAAAAAGTATACTTTGGTTTTTAGGTCATATCTTTTGATCCGGATGACTGTTTTGGACGAATAATCACTCGTTTTCTTCATTTTTTTCACCCTATATCCATCTACAACATTTGTTTTTAGGTTTTCTTTCATCTTCTTTCTGTAATCAAGCAAAAATGATGCTGAGTTCTATCTTTTCCACCACCATGAGAAGGTAAGATCTATGATCTTTTAGTTTAGGGGATTTTGGAGGAACCCATTGTATTTTTTTTTTTTTTTTGAGTATTTTGATAATTTGATTGAGATTTCTTGTCTATAGATTTTACTCTTGATTGATTATGATTTATATTTTCTTGTTATTGATTGACAATCAATTGTACAATCGATTGACAACCAATGCTTCATTGTGCAATTTGATGCTTTAGATTAATGTACAATACGTGACATATAATTGTTTGTTAATCTCCAAGAAGCAATAGGTTACGTAGGCATATAATTTGTGGTCAACAACAAAGAGCATTGTTCTATAGACCTATGGAAAACTGTATTAAAATTTTAATTAGGTTTCTCCTATTGGAAATTTATCCTAGTGCAATCTTTAAAGTGTAATGCAGTTAGTTAAATTGATCACTTTATTTTCATGCATATTCAAATATCAAACCACACAAAATCCCTCATTTATCGCTTTAACTAAATAATTAACTTTGAAAAACTAATATTCGTGTTTCTCTACTGATCGACCTTGTCTTGCCACCTGTACTACTTAATAATATAGGTAGTATTGATTAGTACCATATAAATTTCATTTGATTCGTCATTTAATTGTATATTCATTGATTCAATAAATTCAGTTTTTACCTTCCTAAATCTTGTTCTTTATATTTCTAGTTTTCTTTTCTTTATAATTACAAGCTAATCTGATTTTGAGAATACTATTTTAGGAATACCATAGATTCATATTGATAAAGTTTTCCAAGGAATAAGATTCATTTTCTTTTTAAGAATATTCTTAAATTCAAGTGGGTCATACTAATTGATTCTATTCATCTTTTAAAGTAAACAACAATGGATGGAATTGAAAGATTGATTCACATTTTATTAGTAAATGAGTCTTCCATTTTTTTAGAATATAACATTATGATTGTGAGTTGAAAAAATAGTCTCATCCAAACAATTATAAAATTCAAATAATTTTTCAAGCGGTTTACTTCTCTTTTTTATTATTATAATATGGTGTAAGAACCATAATATTAAATTTCATCGACATGTCAATATTTCCATCGATATTTTCACATTTTCATAGGTTTGATATCGACATGAGAGGTGAATCAAATATTTCTATTATATCATATAAAAATCCAAGAAACACAAGAAATAAGCATCATATTTGAAAATATGAATATAAATAATAGACATGTTTACTTATTTGAAAATAATAAAATGTTTTTTTACTAATTTAATTTTTTTTTTCAAAAATATCCATTGAAATCGATAATTTTTTTTCGATATTTTCATCGAAATTTCCGTAAAATTAAGACCTCGATATTTACGTCGACATTGATATTTTAAACCTTAATAAGGACTATAGATGTTATCCCTAAAAATCAATTTATCCTTGAATTCTTTAAAAGAGAATTTACAGTTATGTACCTAGATTTCAAGACCTGCAATTTTAACTTTGATATTTTTAACGAATACTCACATTTAGTCTTTAGCGTTAATGTATTTTAATTAATTTAATAGAATTATAATTAATTAATTTTATTTTTTCATCAATATTAAAATTAATTTTAAAGTTTCACTTCATAATTATTTTTAATTAGACTAATGTGCACATTAGGAAAAACTTGAGCTAAAAGTGCAAAATTTTGAAACTTAGGGATGAAAGAAAATTAAATTCAAAACTCAAAGGTAAAAATGTAATATTTTAAAATTAGGGACCAAATAGAAATCAAACTCAAATAAAGGATAAAAGTGAAATGTATTGAAACCTAGAGATGAGATGAAAACTAGATTCAAAACATAAAGACCAAATGAAACTAGACTAAAAACTTAACGATCAAAATGGTACTTTTTTTTCCTTCTTTAAATCGGTTTTCTTTTTAATCTTTACAATCAACATCATTCAAACTATATCCTCAAAAAAAAAAAAAAAAACAAAAAAACAAAAAAACAAAAAAACAAAAAAACAAAAAAACAAAAAACAAAAAAATCAAAACTATTATAAAATAAATAGATGTCCATTGTTTAGTGTCCTAAAAGTCATGTCTCAATCCTCATGTTGTCCATGTGCCTTATAGTTATTCATGCTTGGTGTCCATGTAAAACCACATCTTACTTGCCATTTTACCTATAAATAGTGTCATTTGGTAGATGTTAAAATTACATATATAGGTGAGAAATCCATTTCAAATTTGAAAAATTTGTACGGATGACCAAAAAATTGGGCCCAAAATGTCAAATGACCCATTTTTAAAAAATAATGTCAATTGACCCTCTGCTGACATCATCGCCATACCAAATTACGTAAATTGCCCTTACTTCTCCGTCCTCTTACCTTTTTACTGAGAACCCACCAAAACTAAACTATTCTTCATTCAAATTTTCCAAGGCAAACGACTTCGTATCACTCATAAACGAAAAAACTATTTCTGACTTGCAAACGATTCTACTGTCGTCGACAAATCGAATCTGATCGGTAAATCTTTCAATATGTGCCTAAAAATGTCTTACACTGATCGGTAATGGGGCTTTGTGAGTCGTTCTGGGTTTAGAAATACACTGATATAGTTTTTTTTGTTTTCGATGTGTTCTGTGGTTGAAGACGAGTAAAAAGAGTTTGTGAGCGAGATAAATGAGAGTAAAATCGGTAGAGTGACACCAGAGAGAGCGAATGTGAGCGAGATAAGTGAACCTATGGTTTTTTTTGTTTGTTTTTCTAGTTTTTGATGTGTTATGTGGTTGAAGACAAGTAAAAAGAGAGAATGTGAGGGATATAAGTGAGAGCGACATCGGAGAGAGCAGTACTGAGGAGAGCAATACTGGAGAGAGCGATACCGGAGAGAGCGACACCAGTGATGCGAATCTAGCGAGAGCGATGCCAGTGAGAGAGAATCTAGCGAGAGTGAATCTAGCGAGAGCAAGTCTAACGAGAGCAAATCCAGCGAGATTTAAATAGGATGTTGTTTTACATTTTTTTTTTCTAAAGGATTTTAATGATTGAATTTTTATTTCATACAGAAGTGATTTAAGATGGCTACATGTTTCAAAATAGCCGAAGCCGACCGATTTCCTGGTCAAGTAACCAGCTTGGCCTACATTGCTAATGTAAACAAGATTGTGAAAGAGAAGCTCACGCCAACACAGTCGGACATGTTCAAGAGAACAGTTTTTGGGCAATTTGTAGACGTTGACATGATGTTTAACAACCCAATTGTCCATCGCATGTTGCTTAGAGAAGTAAAAAGGACAAGATTAGATTCAATATCATTCTCTGTCTATAGGAAGGTTGTCACTTTTTCGAAGGATAACTTTTTGTTGATGACTGATTTGTGGCAATCCCCAACACGAGTTGATCGGAACCAACAGTCCTCATATGAACTTGCTATCAAGTATTTTGGTAATCGAGTGACGAATGACACTTTACACCTCCGTCAACTTGAAGAAAAATACAAGGAAATAGAGTTTGAAAATGATGACGATGCTATGAAGATCAGCCTAGTTTACTATACTGAGGTCGCAATGATGGGAAAAAACAAACAGAAAAATGCAATTGACCTCAAATGTTTCAAGGATGTTCAAAACTTGGAGTACTATAATAGTCTTGATTGGGGTACCATTATTTGAGAGAGGACATTGGATGCCCTAAAGACTGCGTTGAATGATAAGAGCAGTCTATACAAGACAAGGGTCCAAACAAATAAAAACTACGTTGTGAAATACTCCTTACGTAGACAAGGAATTAGAGTTTGAAAATGATGACGATGCTATGAAGATCAGTCTAGTTTACTATACTGAGGTCACAATGATGGGAAAAAACAAATAGAAAAATGCAATTGACCTCAAATGTTTCAAGGATGTTCAAAACTTGGAGTACTATAATAGTCTTGATTGGGGTACCATTATTTGAGAGAGGACATTGGATGCCCTAAAGACTACGTTGAATGATAAGAGCAGTCTATACAAGACAAGGGTCCAAACAAATAAAAACTACGTTGTGAAATACTCCTTACGTAGACAAGGAATTAGAGTTTGAAAATGAGGATGATGCTATGAAGATCAGCCTAGTTTACTATACTGAGGTCGCAATGATGGGAAAAAACAAACAGAAAAATGCAATTGACCTCAAATATTTCAAGGATGTTCAAAACTTGGAGTACTATAATAGTCTTGATTGGGGTACCATTATTTGAGAGGGGACATTGGATGCCCTAAAGACTGCGTTGAATGATAAGAGCAGTCTATACAAGACAAGGGTCCAAACAAATAAAAACTACGTTGTGAAATACTTCTTACGTAGATTTCCACAAGCGTTCCAGGTAAATTTGATTAACATAATAATCGTGTTCTTTGATCTAACATTACTATTGTTCTTAATATATTTTAAATTTTATTTAGGTATGGACGTATGAGATCTTAGCTTCATTGATAGCTGGGAACATTGCGGAGCGAAGAAGCAAGGTGGCTTTGCCCCGCATATTACGATGATCACGCTCCCACTCAGTGTCCTTCAAAGTACTCGAGAGAGAGATATTCGAGTCTAACAATGCACGTTTACTCTATGCATAATATATTTATCTGGTTGTTAAATTGACACTAACCAGTTTACTGGGTTGTTAATGCAGATAAAGGTTAAAGATGGCATTGTCACGTCAAATGCTGAAAGGGAGTTTCGGGATACCCCAGTGGAACGATGACCTATATTTGAGCTAGGTGTGAATGATGATAGTTTTGAATGTGGCAATAAGTCAACGAGTGAGGGGGGTAGTCCTGAAAGTGAAAGTGATGGTGATGATCATCGTGGAGATGACAATGATGAGGTTGTCAAGGTGGAGGGAGGGGATGAACCTAAGCATTCTGAGCACGAGGATGCTGAACATAGAAGGGTGGAAGGAGGAACATACACACCTAGTGATGATATGTTCCATGATATGATGGGGGACGTACACGAGGAGGACGAGTTGAACCAAGTTGATGTCTATATTTCGGACTCCGGTAGAGAGCGACCTGTGGATAAGAAGTGTCCTGATTGTGCTACTCGCCACAGGGAGGGAGTCAATCCCGAAAAGTCTATTTATTCGTACCTGGGGTCCATTGACAGTTCAGTATCGAAGTTGGATAGCCGTATATTGGGTTTAGATAGTCGTGTATCCAGTATGGAGGAAAACATGACTGACATGAAAAGGCAATTGTCGGCCATCCTGTCATTGTTGCAGTCTATGTGCAAGGTTGGCATCATTTTATGTCTTTATGTGTTTAGTTTTTACGTGTTCATAAACTCATCATTTTACATTACTAATTGAAGGGTTCCACGGTGAATGAGAAAACGACCAGGTCACCTACCCCATCTCGGGATCCTGATACGACTGCAACTGCCTCTGACACTCACATCCTCATCCCCCCTTTATAGCCCGATACCACCACTTCACCTACTCCCACCCCCCTTGTACAACCCGATACCACCACTGCCACGACATCACCAATTGACGTCGAACCTATACAGGCCAACGTCTCACAAACAGAGCTCGACATGTCTGCCTTATTCACCATGTCACATACAGAGGTTGACATGTCTGGCATCCCAAAGGGCAACACTTCTGGGATTGTTACGACCACAGAAGGAGTTCCACTGGTGAGTAATTTATTGATGAGTAATCTTTGTTTATATTTTTTTATTTTTTGATGAGTAATGTTTTGTTATCTGTTTATGTAGGAATCTCGAGAATTAGTCGTAAGAGAAAATCTGTTGATAAATATACACCCCCAACCCAAGTAAAAAAGAAAAGTGTGGTTAAACATCCTCTCCCAGGTGTAGCTACGTCAATATCCAGATCGATCGTCACATATAACGTAGCACACGATGTTCCACACAATATCCTAATAGAAATGATGGGTTGGATCTCGGACAACAATACAGACAACGAGGTTCAAGAGAACTCCTTTAAACCACTCGCCAAGTAATTCTTCAAGGAATTGATTACCCCGAATTTGTTGGTCGAGTGCGATGTAAGTGTCCTAGTCTTTACGTCTTTACATGTTGGCTATCTTATACTTTTACTGATATATTAATTTTTTGTGCAGACCATAAATACTTTATTTTATTTTATGAAAGATAAACTTTATACCTGGTTTGACATGTGCATGTACAAGTTCACCATCTTGCCAATTGGTGTAACGGTAAATTTTGATATTTCGTTTCTTAACTTCTCATTTCGTTAAGTTTCCTGGTCTTTACTTCTTTACTTAACTTCTCATTTTATTTGACAGAGTCACCTTAATGCTCATGGTGGGGTATTTAAACGAATAAAGAATAAGTCACTTCTGGAGGCTGTCCTAGCATGGAAAGATGAATGCACGTATAAGGACTATGTCACCGGTAAATTCGATGTCAAATGGGTAGATGTGGATTTCGTTTATATGGCAATGAATATCAATAACCACTAGATGGTCCTTGCAATGGACATTAACAAAGGCCACATATTCGTGTTCGATTCACTTTTGTCATACACACCAATGACAAAGCTGGTGAATTGGCTAGAGCTATTGACAGTCACAGTACCATCCCTACTTCACTACTATTACGTGGATCGATCGAAGCCGGACCTATCCATAGCCCGTTGGAAAATCTCGCGACCTATGAACGTCGACATACAACACGGGTCGCTTGATTGTGGCATCTTCGCAATCAAGCTACTGGAATACCTGGTGACTGGTGCTGATCCATCCGTAATCACTCAGAAGAAGATGAGTGAATATATGATACAATTAACGTGTCAACTATGGGCAAACACACCATATTTTTTATATGTATAGAGCATGTATTTTTTATTGTATTTTTTATGTATGTAAAAACATTCATTTATTTTTACTATATGTAAAAACATTCATTGTATAATTGAACATGTATTTTTTATGAAAGTTTAAAGTTCAAAGTTCAATATCAGAATTTTATCAGAACATGCATTTTTTATTTATGATGGAGATACTGCTCTTTTCATTGTATAATTTAACATGTATTTTTTATGTAAGTTCAAAGTACAATATCAGAATTTTATCAGAACATGCATAATTGAGCTTAGAACATTATATGGTTCAAGGTTCAATATCAGAACATGCATAATTGAGATTGGAGAAAGAGCGAGATTGAGAGAGCGAGATGTTCAGAGAGAGCGAGATGTTCAGAGAAAGCGAGATTGAGAGAGTATTTGTTATCCATTTTTGTTACAAGTATAAAGATTGAGAGAGTATGAAGTTATTGTTTTTTGTTACAAGTATGAAGATTGAGAGAGTATTTGTTATCCACTTTTATTACAAGTATGAAGATTGAGAGAGTATGAAGTTATTATTTTTTTGTTACAAGTATGAAGATTGAGAGAGTATGAAGTTATCCATTTTTGTTACAAGTATAAAGACTGAGAGAGTATGAAGAAGGAGAGAGTATGAATATTGCTATTATATAAATACTCCAGTTTGTTATTATCTTTTGTTTACAAGATGAAAGTATGAAGTATGAAGTATGAAGTGTTACAAGTATGAAGTATGAAAAAGTATGAAGTATGTTACGATGCACATCTCCATGATCATGATCCATTTCATTCAATCCTGAATGTTGCTCATTCATATCCACATCCACTGAAGGACCACAATCCATATAATCGAATGTTGATGGTATAGTGTTAGTAGACAATGGAATATCATCCTCTTCCCAACGAAACTAATATGATTCCTTGTATTGTCTATCTACAGCCGTATCATCTTCTCACATTTCCAAACCCTATTCTAACTCTTTCGTCTTATTTAGACTTCAACATTACAGCTATCTGAAGTCTACTAAGCTCTTCTTGCAAAAGAAGGAAGTGAAAATCATCATCATCCATTATGCATTGTGAGGGGCTTCAAATTCAAGATTATAATTAACTTTCAGGATAAGATCAAACTCTGAAGAACTAACTTTTGTAACCCTGTAAATGCGAGATTTAAGTTCTTCATAATTCAATGTAGGGGGCACAACGATTCCTTTCAACTGTCCCCCAATATACGAACTTTCATTCTCATCCCAATCACCTCCAAATCGAATAAATAGACACCTTTTTGTCATCCTACAAAGCAAGAGAACATTTTTCATTAAGTTGTACAAGCAATTGAAGTGTACTCTCGCTCTCTCTCAAAATCTCGCTCTCGCTCAAAATCTCGCTCTCTCTCAAAATCTCGCTCTCTCAATCTCACTCTCTCTCTCTTACTCTTTCTCTTTCTTACTCTCTCCCAATACAAAATTTTGTAATGCTACCTTTCCAGAAATAACACATAAAAAATAATTAAACAGACTCAAAATAATTCACCTTTCCGAAAAAGCTGTTCCTTTCTGAGAAAGCCTCATCTTGGAAATCCCCGTTCAACAAAACACTGTCGAAAACTAGAGAAGTGATCACCTTTGAAATAGAGTTTAAAGTTTAAAGAAATCACCATTGTATTGTGTTTAGGTATTATTGATTTGATTTGAGGCTTCCATCGTGAAAATTGTCAAATCAACAGTACACTGACGAGCAATCACATCAAACCAGGGAATTTCAAGCGAGAGCGAGA
The DNA here is from genome assembly GCF_027475165.1 of Benincasa hispida. Lineage (NCBI taxonomy): Eukaryota > Viridiplantae > Streptophyta > Magnoliopsida > Cucurbitales > Cucurbitaceae > Benincasa > Benincasa hispida. The sequence goes on from NC_143485.1 coordinate 18,791,102, forward strand.
TTTACCTTGTGAGGCCGGTGTAAGGGCAATTTACGTAATTTGGTATGGCAATGATGTCAGTAGAGGGTCAATTGACAATATTTTTTAAAAATGGGTCATTTGACATTTTGGGCCTAATTTTTGGGTCATCCGTACAAATTTCCCTTCTAATTTCCACTAAAATTTCATATTATTAAATTTTTATAATTTTAGTTATTCTATTTTATTTATTTATTTATATATTGTTATATTATATTTTCTCCATATCCATTGGGCTCCTTTGTGCTCCTCAATTTCACAACACATTATCAGCACGAGCTCCTGTTGCTTCCATCGCTAAAGGTAGGTCCTAAAGGTAGATCGATTTTTTCCCTCTTTATTATAATTAATAAATTAAATGTTATTTTTCATATTTGGTACATATTAAATTTCTAATATAAATACAATATTTTGTGATAATGTTGTCATGAAAAACCTTACAAAATTAAAATTTGTAGTCCTCGACATTAATGGCAATAATTATTTTTTAAGGCTAATCGATGCTGAAATTCACTTGGATGCTATGAACTTGGGAGAAGCAATTAAAGAAGAAAATATGACATCCAGTCAGGACAAAGCAAAAGTTATGATTTTCTTTCGTCGTCATCACCACGAGGGATTAAAAATGGAGTATCTTACAATAAAAGATCCTCATATCTTGTGAAAATTTTGAAATAAAGCTCGTTATGAGTGGATGCATTTAAGGCTACAAGATTTTAAATCGGTAAGTGATTACAATTTCGCATTATTTAAAATCAGTTCAAAACTGTTGTTATCCAGAGAGAAAATTACCGATGTTTATATGTTAAAGAAAACATTTTCTATATTTCACGTCTCAAATATGCTTCTGCATCAGCAACATCAAGAGAAATGTCTTCTCGTGGTCGTACAAAATAACGAGTTATTGATGAAGAACCACAAATCTCGACCAACTAGAACAACACAATTTCTTGAAGTGAATGCTGTGAATGTTAATAATCGTGGTTGAGGTCGTGACCGTGGCAGAGGAAGAAATAATTATTATTTTCATAGTAGTCGTTCTAATAATTCAAATTTCAAAAGAACCATACAACATGATGATCACAAAGGAAAAGCTCCACAAGATATGAGTTCAAAGAGTGTTGAAAATAAATGTTTCTGATGCGGAATGACTGGACATTGGTCATGTACCTGTCGTATGTCAAAACACTTAGTTGACCTCTATCAAGCCTCCTTGAAGGAAAAAGAGAAAAATGTGGAAGCAAATTTTGCATACCAAGATAATGACATATTTGACCCATCCCAATGACAAATTTGAATGTGGTGGACTTCTTTGGATCTCTCAAGAGAAAATTGGCACAGTTGATGGAACTTCAAGTGTTTCTTTTGACTTTGAGTATGTTTAGACTTAATGTTGTTGTTTTCTTTTATCTATCTTCATGTTTTTTTTAGTAACTTTTGTATATGTTAAGTGTTATTTTTCTTATTGTAATTATTTTCTTTTAATATAGAAACATGGGTCATTTTCATATGTTGGGTGATTAAAAAATGAGCAAAGAAGATTTATGTCTAGCAGACAATGCAATTTCACACACAATACTTATAAATAAAAAATATTTTTCCAAATTGATAATGTTGAAAGCAAAAGTAAATACAATATCAGGTTCTGCAAACTTGATCGAAGGTTTTGGAAAAGAAAATATTATTTTGACTAGAGGAACAAAATTTACGATTGATAATGCATTGTTCTCTAGCGAATCAAAGATAAATCTAAGTTTTAAAGATATACGTTATAATGGTTATCTGAGACTGATAGTAAGAATAATGTGGAATATCTATAATTATATCTACTGTCTCAAATGAAAAACATATATTGGAAAAGTTGCATGCTTTATCTTATGGATTGTATTATACTCATATACGAGTGATTCAAACATATGCAATAATGAACATGAAGTTCATGAATCCAAATATATATGTTATTTGGCATGATAGATTGGGTCATCCAGGGTCTACAATGATGAGAAGAATTATTGAGAATTCAAGTGGATACTCATTGAAGAGCCATAAAATTCTTCAATATAATGAATTATCATGTGATGTTTGCTCTCAAGGCAAATTAATTATTAGACCATCATCAACTAAAGTAGGAACTAAATCACCTAAATTTTTAGAACAAATTCATGGTGATATATGTGGACCTATTAATCCACCAAGTGGATAATATAGATATTTTATGGTATTAATAGATGCATCTAGTAGATGGTCACACGTGTGCTTATTATCAAGTCGAAATCTTGCATTTACAAGATTACTTGCTCAAATAATTAAGTTAAGAGCACAATTTCCTGATTGTACAATTAAGACCATTCGTCTTGATAATACTGATGAATTTATATCCCAAACTTTTGATAAGTATTGTATGTCAATTGGGATAAGTGTTGAACATCCTGTAGCTTATGTTCATATATAAAATGGCTTAGTAGAATCATTTATAAAACGTTTACAATTAATTGCAAAACCATTACTTATGAGAACTAAGCTTCCTTCATCTGTATGGGGACATGCTATTTTGCATGCAATATAGCTTGTACGCATTAGCCCATGAGCTTATCTTAAGTACTCACCATTACAATTAGCTTAGGGTCATGAGCCAAATATTTTCCATCTGAGAACTTCTGGATGTACAGTATATGTTCCAATTGCTCCACACAACGCACTAAAATTGGTCCTCAAAGAATGTTAGGAATATATGTTGGATATGATTCCCATCAATTATTAAATATCTTGAACCCTGATGAGTGATGTATTTACTGCATAATTTGTTGATTGTCATTTTAATGAGACAAAATTTCCAACATTAGGAGGAGGGATTAAGAGTTGGAAAAAGAAATTATATGGAATGCATCGTTATTATCTCATTTAGATCCTCGTACAGATTAATGTGAATTTGAAGTTTTGAAAATAATTCATTTGCAAAATATAGCAAATCAATTATCAGATGCATTTATAGATGCAAAAAAAGTAACTAAGTCACATATACCAGCTGCAAATGTTCCATAAAAGTTTGATATCCCAAGACAACAAGTTGTCACTAATGAGTCTGGAACATGTCAGAAGTGTGGTAGATGGGTTCCAAAGATAAAAATCCTCCAAAATGAAAAATAATTAATAGTAAAAAAGACTTGGTTGAGGATGTAAATACCCATGAAGAAATCCTCGACATAACTAGTGAGGAAGATGAATACCTAAAGATAATAATGAGATTTTAATAAACTATGTCATGATAGGAAAAAAAATGGAATTGAACTAATGTAGTTATTGATAACATTTTTGCATATAATATTGCTCTTGATATGATATCTGAAAATGAGGATCCTAAACAAAATCTGTTGAAGAATGTCTACATAGAAAAGATTGGCTTCAGTAGAAAGAAGCAACCGAGGCAGAATTAAACTCATTTTCAAAACGGCAGGTTTTTGGACCAGTAGTCCGAGCACCAAAAGATGTCAAACTTGTGGGATACAAATGGGTATTTGAGAGAAAAAGAAATGAAAAGAAATGAAAAAAATGAGGTTACATGATACAAAGCAAGACTAGTGGCACAAGGTTTTTCATAAAAACCTGGTATTGATAATGAGGAAACATATTCTCCAGTGGTGGATGCAATTACACTAAGATATTGAATTGGTATGACTTTGTGTGAAAGTTTGGATATGCATCTTATGGACGTAGTTACAATATATTTATATGGATCTCTTAATAATGATATTTATATGAGAATCTCATAAGGATTTAAGGTACCTGAAACATATATATCAAATTCTCGAGAATTATATTCAATAAAGTTACAGAGATCACTATATGGATTGAAAGAATCAAGACGGATATGGTATAATCGTTTGAGTAGATATTTATTGAAAGAAGGATATCAAAATAATTTAATATGTCCGTGGATTTGCTAATATAATTGTTATGTTGATGGCTTGAATATAATTGGAACTTTTGAAGAGTTTTTAAAGGCAATAGAATACTTTAAAAAAGAATATGAGATGAAAGATCTCGGAATATATATATATATATATATATATATATATATATATATATATATATATATATATATATATATATTTTTTTTTTTGCCTTGGTTTGGAAATTGAGCATTTAGCAAATGGAATATGCATTCATCAGTTAACTTATACAGGAAAATTTTTTAAAAGATTTTATATGGACAAAATACATCCATTAAATATGAGTGGATACATTTAAGGCATTTGTCATGGGTGCTTGATGCTGAAATCTACCTGAATGCTATAAGCTTAGAGAAATAATTAAAGAAGGAAATACGACATCTAGTCAGAACAAAACAAAAGTTATGATTTTCCTTCTTCATCATCTCCACGAGGAATTAAAAATCGAGTATCTTACAATAAAGATCCTCGTATCTTGTGGAAAATTTTGAAAGAGAGATATGATTATTAAAAACAGTTATTCTTCCTAAAGCTCATTATGAGTTGATGCATTTAAGGCTACAAGATTTTAAATTAGTAAGTGATTACAATTCTGCATTATTTAAAATAAGTTCAAAATTGTTGTTATGCGGAGAGAAAATTACTGATGTTGATATGTTAGAGAAAACATTTTCTACATTTCATATCTCGAATATGCTATTGCAGCAGCAATATCAAGAGAAAGATTTTAAACAGTATTCTAAACTAATTACATATCTTCTCGTGGCTGAACCAAAGAACGAGTTATTGATGAAGAACCACGAATCTCGACCAATTGGAACAACACCATTTCTTAAAGTGAATGTTGTGAATGTTAATAATCGTGATCGAAGTCGTGGACATGGTTGAGGTCATGATCGTGGCAGAGGAAGAAATAATTATTATTTTTGTGGTGGTTGTTCTAATCATTCAAATTTTAAAAGAACCAGACAAAATGATGATCACAAATGAAAAGCTCCATAAGATAAGAATTAAAAAAGTGTTGAAAATAAATGTTTTCGATGTGGAATGACTAGGCGTTGATCACTTTATCGTACGTACGTCAAAACACTTAGTTGATCTCCATTAAGCATCCTTGAAGGAAGAACGGAAATATATGGAAGCAAATTTTATATACCAGGATAATGACATATTTGACCTATCCCATATGACATATTTGGAAGTGGCAGACTTCTTTGGATCTCCTGAAAAAGAAAATTGACAGAATTGATGAAACATCAAGTGTTTCCTTTGACTTTCAAAATATCTAGACTTAATATTTTTTTTTTATTCATCTCCATGCTTTTTTCCTTCTTTTAGTAGATATTAAATTTTGTGTATTCCAAGTATTATTTTCCTTATTGTAATTATTTTCTTTTCATAAAGAAACTTGAATCATTTTCTAATGTTGGGTGACTAAAAAATGAACAAAGAAGATCCATGTCTAGTAGACAGTGCAACTATACATACAATACTTACAAGTAGAAAATATTTTACCAAACCGACAATGCTGGAAGAAAAAGTCAATACAATATCAGGTTCTACAAACCTAATTGAAGGGTTTAGAAAAGAAAATATTATTTTGTCTAAAGGAACAAAATTTATAATTGACAATGCATCGTTCTCTAATCAGTCAAAGAGAAATCTACTTAGTTTTAAAGATATATTGTGCAATGGTTATCATATTGAGACTAGTAGAAAGAATAAGATGGAGTATCTTTATATCATATCTACTGTCTCATATGAAAAACATATACTGGTAGAGTTATCTACTTTACCTATTATACTCATATACGAGTAATTGAAACATATGCAATAATGAACCTGAAGTTCATGAATCCAGATATACTTACAATTTGGCATGACAGATTAGGTCATTCTGGGTCTATAATGATGAAAAGAATTATTGAGAATTCAAATGGACATCCATTGAAGACCCAAAAGATTCTTCAATTTATTGAATTATCATGTGATGCTTACTCTTAAGGTAAATTAATTATTAGACCATCACCAGTTAAAGTGGGAACTGAATCACCTACAGTTTTAGAATGCATTCATAGTGATATATATGGACCTATTAACCCACCAAGTGGACCATTTAGATATTTTATGGTATTAATAGACGCATCCAACAGATGGTTACACGTATGCTTGGTATCAAGTCGAAATCTTGCATTTGCAAGATTACTTGCTCAAATAATTTAGCTAAGAGCACAATTTCTTGATTATACGATTAATACCTTTCATCTTGAAAATGCTAGTGAATTCACATCCCAAGCTTTTGATAATTATTGTATGTCAATTGGGTTAAGTGTTGAACATCTGGTAGCTCAGGTTCATACATAAAATGGTTTAGTAGAATCATTTATAAAATGTTTGCAATTAAATGTAAGACCCTTACTTTTGAGAGCTAAGCTTCCTACATCTGTATGAGGACATGCCATTTTGCATGCAACGTCGCATGTACGCATTAGACCAGTATTTTATCATCACTACTCGCAATTACAATTAGCTTATGGCCATGAGCCAGATATTTTCCATCTAATAATTTTTGGATGTGTAGTATATGTTTCAATTTCTCCACCACAACGTATTAAGATAGATCCTCAAAGGAGGTTAGGAATATATATTGGATGTCATCAATTATCAAATATCTCGAACCTCTGATGGGTGATGTATTTATTACACAATTTGCTGATTTTCATTTTAATGAGACAAATTTTCCAATATTAGGGAGAAAAATTAAAATTTGGAAAAAGAAATTACATGAAATGAATCATTATGTCTCATTTAGATCCCCGCATAGATCAATGTGAACTTGAAGTTTAAAAAATAATTCATTTCAATTACCAGGTGTATTTATATATGCAAAGAAAGTAGCTAAGTCATATATACCAGCTACAAATATCTCATAAAAAATTGATATCCCAACACAGCAAGTTGTCACTAATGAATCTGGAACATGCTAGAAGTGTGGTAGACCAGTGGGTTCCAAAGATAAAAATCCTTGGAAAAGAAAAATAATTAATAGTCAAGAAGACTTAGTTGAGGATGTAAATACCCATGAAGAAATTCATGAAATTACTAATGAGGAAGATGAAATACATAAAGATAATAATGAGATTTCAATAAACTATTGTTTACATAAAGATAATAATGAGATTTCAATAAACTATGTCATGACAAAAAAAGATGAAACCGAACTCATGTAGTTATTGACAACATTTTTGTGTAGAATGTTGTTCTTGATATTATATCTGAAAATGAAGATTCTGAACCAAAATCTATTGAAGAATGTCGACATAGAAAAGATTGGCTTCAGAGGAAAGAAACAATCAAGGAAGAATTAAACTTACTTTCAAAACGTCAGGTTGGACCAGTAGTCCGAACTAAAGGAACTCATATAAAAAAGAACCTATAAGCGGAAGCAAGATCGGTCCAAACAAGCATTCACAAATATACAAACTAGTTATGCATTTCATAACAAATTACGACATGCATTCTTAAATAAATACAAAGGGAACGAGAGACTTACCTTCGAAGAACTTTTCTTCTGATTTCTCTTGCTCTCGTGAAGCCTTGGACCAGCACCTCTCGTTGTCGCTACGAACACCAACCCAATTTTCTAGTGGATCGTTTGGTTAATCACGAACAACCTTCTCCACGAACAAGTAACAACCTGGACACCACCACTCAATAACTTTGGTATTTTCGGAATGAGAATTCAAGAGGTGTGGGCTCTGTTGGATTTGGTAGAGGACTCAACGACCAAGAAAGTGGGAGAATATAGAGTCTATTGTATAGACTTTGTGCTTGATCGTTTAGTAAAAGACAGCAGGTACACGATAGTTCAGAAAAAATAGTTTGATCGTTTATACGATCGTTTAGAGAATATTGCTTAGGCGTGCGATCGTTTAGTAAAACATTACACAATCGTTTAGACAAAGGCGCGTGTACACGATCATTTAGAAAAACACTTGAAGCTGTTATGTAGTCTCTCGTGAGCTAAACGATTGGTTGTGTACTCGAATGAAGCGATTTTGCGATTCTCTTCCAAAATGAAAACATTTTTCATTTTATCCTTCAGTTATGAAAATTGAATATAACCTCCCACTTTTACGCACGATTAAGGAGAAATCACCAACAATTATCTCATAATTGTTTTAATTATAAATAAATATAATAATTAACTTATCATATTATATTTATAACCTATAGTTTTAATATCACATCATATGCAACATTTAAACCATAGTCCTTATCTCCTTTACTTGATATAAATCATATTGATATCATTTTCCTCCAATTAATGTATCTCATACATCATGTCAACTATATCATATATAATTGAACCAGTTTAATCATATCATATATAATCAAACTCCCTCTTTTTAATTTGAACTCTTCAAACTGACCCAAAAATTGATTCTCAACTTGAATCCATTGAGCTATCAATGGGACCTTATGGACCTGTAGCTTGAAGCACCAACGGTACGTGAATAGCTTACTAAACTTTTTAGTCACGAGATCCACCATCTGTTAATTGTCGGGCACTCTATTAAAGACCGATAGCTGCACCCTTCTCATTATAGATATATTTCTGTGTCCATCGGATATAACCAGTCAACAATATGATAACCCTTCACAGATGCTCATAAGTAGAGTTGGGCCAATTTACCATTTTTCTCTGTAGTTACATCTAACTCTTTATGTACCATTGATCCCTCTAATGAACAATACATCATAATCCTACTATGAGTGGACACATCTCAGGCCCTAAGAAGGTGTATGACACCACATCGTTCAAGCCCCGGAATCAACCCTTAAGGGAGTAATCTATCTACTTACCCCTACTTCGGGGAAGGAGTGAATTCCATCTTGTGTAGCTAAGTTCCCAACTCTCCAATCAGACGAATCCCCAAAAGTGGTAGGTTTGAGTCGGAAATCTGGCCACTCGCACCCATGCAAATTAAATGCTGTTCTCAAAGGCATGAGTTCCCAACTCACTCAGGATTAAGATCATGTTACCTATGGCAAAAGGATTAGACGACCAGTCTAATCCTTTTGCCGCCGCAAGGCTGGCTAATCGTACGCAGCAGGCTCGAAGACCCCTGGTTCTGGAAGGCACATGAGTCCGAACGCCCGAGAAGTACTTCACTTAGCCTTTCTATAGTTGTTCTTCCCCTCCTCCCAGCAACAGAAGAAAAGATTGCGAGGTACTTCTACCGCATCAAAAAGGTACCTTCGAGCTCAGCTTATCTTCTGTCTCGAGCAAGAAAAGGTATGCGCAAGTGCAGTAGTTCAAGGGGCAGGCAGGTAAGGGCAGGTAGTAAAGGCAAGCGCAGCCAGTGATCCATACACAGTCGATCCATACATAGCGGATATACCTGGGTGACCCGAGACTATACACTTCGTGGTCCGGTCTTATACAAACTCCTTTGTATAGGATACCCCCACTTGCATGTCTCTACATAAATGATCAGAGTCAAACCATTTGTAGCACGTCACAACACTTGTAACTATCTACAAAGCGGGCCGCATCTGTAGTGTCATCAGGATAAGGTTTCCCTCCTATATCCATATACTACAGACTATTTTGGTTATCACTTAAGACATGATCCACTTATATGTCTCCATATACATGCTTAAGTTACAACGACAATCAAGGATCTTAGTTTATTGGTTTGTGGTAAAGCAAATAAAATATCTCATGTTTCATAGACAACAGTAAAGAAAATATCTCATATTATAACATCACAAGCATTTGTTCAACACAAGTGTTTACATACAGGACCTAACGAGAGTTTAGGGCATCAACCCTAACAACACCAAAAGGCATCAAACTTGTGGGATAAAAATGGGTATTTGAGAGAGAAAAAAATGAGGTCACAAGATACAAAGCAAGACTAGTTGCACAAGGTTTTTCACAAAAACCTGGTATTGATTATGAGGAGACATATTCTCTAGTAGTGGATACAAGTAAACTAAGATATTTAATTGGTCTTATTGTGTATGAAAGTCTGGATATGCATCTTATGGACATAATCACAGTATATTTATATAGATCTCATGATAATGATATTTATATGAGAATCCCTATAAGGATTTATAGTACCGAAAACATATACATCAAATTTCCGAGAATTGCATTAAATAAAGTTACAAAAATCGCTATATGGATGAAAACAATCAGGACGAATGTGGTACAATCGGCCGAGTGGATATTTGTTGAAAAAATGATATCAAAATAATCCAATATGTTCGTGTGTTTTTCTAAAGAAATCACAATCAACATTTGCTATTATAACTGTATATATTGATGACTTAAATATAATTGGGACTCTTGAAGAGCTTCCAAAGGCAATAGTAACTTAGGAAAGAATTTGAGGTGAAAGATCTAGAAAAAATAAAAGTTTGCCTTGGCTTGCAAATTGAGCATTTAACAGATGAGATATTTGTTCATCAATCAACTTATACAAGAAAAGTTTTGAAAAGATTTTATATGGACAAAGCACATCCATTAAATATTCCAATGGAACTCCGTTCATTAGATATAAAGAAAGATACATTTCGACCTCAAGACGATAATGAAGAACTTCTTGGTTTTCAAGTACAATATCTTAGTGTAATTGGTGCACTTATGTATTTTGCTAATAATATAAGACCAGATATTGCATTTCAATAAATTTATTAGCAATATATAGTTCTTCTCCAACAAAATGACATTGGAACGAAATTAAGCATATACTCTATTATCTTCCAGAACAATCGATATGGGTTTGTTTTATTCAAAGAATCAAATTTTGATCTAGTTGGTTATGCAGATTCTAGATATTTATCTGATCCATACAAAGTTAGATCTCAAACAAGTTATTTGTTCACATGTGGAAGAACTGTTATATCATGGCGATCGGTGAAACAAACCATAACAGTCAATTCCTCAAATCATGTTGAAATTCTTGCAATTCGTGAGGCTAGTCGAGAATGTATATGGTTAAGATCAATGACTCAGTACATTCGTGAAACATATGGCTTGTCTTCTAATAAAAATCTTCCAACAATATTATACGAAGACAACACGACATGCATATACCAAATCAAAAAAGGATATATTAAAGTAGATATAACAAAGCATATTTCACCGAATCTTTTCTACAATCATGATCTTAAAGAAAATGGTGACATCACGGTACAACAAATTTGTTCGAAGGATAACCTGGTAGACTTATTTACAAAGTCGTTACCTACTGCAACCTTTGAAAAATTGGTGCACAACATTAGAATATGGCAATTCAGAGATCTCAAGTGATGTTTCTATAAGGGGGAACGAATATGTTATATTCTTTTAAGATTATTAGATTATATGAAATATATACTATTTTTCCTTCACTTAGAATTTTTTTCCTATTGGGTCTTTTCCTAGTAAGGTTTTAGCGAGACATATTTCGTATATATAATAGGCATCTAAAGGGGGTATTACAAATATTATAAATAGGTGTTAGATATTCATGCTTAGCATCCAATGCCAAATGTCATTTTTTCATTACCACATATGTTGCCCATGTGTCATTCAACCACCTATGCATAGCGTCCAAATTTATCACATCCTATTTGTCACTTTGCCTATAAATAGTGGTATTTGATGAATTTTGTGAGAAAATTCATTTCAAAATTTCACTTAAATTTCATAATATCTAATTTTCATAATTTTATTTTATTTTATATTTTATTTATTTATTATTATATTTATATATTATCATATTATATTTTCTTCATATTTATATTTCTGTTATACTTCGTTGTACTCTTCAATTTCACACTAAATTAAAAGTTAATATTTCTAGTGGGGATTAAAAGATTAAGAAGTATAATCACCCATAAACTTATTTGTTGGGGTCCATTCTCATGGGAAGTCTTTTACATCCACACCACATATTTCATTTTGAGTGTGGCCTTTGATGGAGACCTCTAATATTTCAAAATACTTTGTAACCTAGCATGTGCTTGGATTAGAAAGCCCACTATTTAACAAAAGAGACTTCTTTGAGAGGAGATTGAGAGATTTTGAGTACCTTATGAGATATATTGATTATATATATATATATATCATCAATATATGATAGAAATCACTCTTGAACTTTGTACTTTGTACTTTATTTTAAAATTTTATGTATTTTCAAAAATTTTAATAATATCCTTAAATATTTAAAATAAAATCGAACAAAAAATTTATCTCATTAGTTTTGAATAGAAATAATTAATACTTTATTTAAAAAATACTAGAAATAATTAATACTTTATTTAAAAAATACTCTTTCAAAATTTTCATTAATACCCTTAAACTTAAAATAAAAAGAAAGAACAAAATTCAAAATACCTTTTGAACTTTTAAAAGTTGAATTAAATAATTTAAGGACATATTTTCAATGAGTCGCTATATTTTTTATTTATATACTAACATAAAAAGCATTTTTGAACTTTTTTTTGAAAGTTTGAATATATCATTGGATTAGTGAAACTTTTGAAAGTTCAGGAAATAAAATACTAGTAGTTTCCATCCAAAATTATTTGTGGGAATAATTTTAATATTTTGTAAAAAGAAAAGAATTTAAGAGTATTTTTAAACTTTTGAAAATTGAAGAATATTTTTTAAAATTAGTACAAAATTTAAGATTACTTTCCCTAATTTAGCTACAATTGTGTTGCTCTTTTTTATTTGAAAATTTTAGGTTTTAATGATAAAGAAAAAAAAAAAAAAACAGATCTTATTTTAATGATGATTGTATTATGTTTAGGATTTTTGTTTTCCAAAAGAAGTTTTTGTTTAATACTAATTTATTTGTATTTATTTTCGTTTATAAAATATTTATAGAATATCAGCTAACAAAAAAAATATCTTTTTTTTTTTATAGTTAACCAAAAAAAAAAAAATACAACTAAAATATTTTTTTCATAGCCAATCCCAACATATACTCTTAACAATTTTTTCTTCAACCAATTTAAACTCCCTAAGGTAGCTAGTTTTCTACTTGAGAAAAACACTCATGAGTATTATCACAAAGCATAAAATTAAAATCCAATATATATATATATATTTTTTTTTTCTTAGTGTTAAAAATATATTAGACTAAAAGATGTTGCAATAGTATTTACTTAATAGCTACATAATAGAGGAGTACATACAAGTCTAAATGAGAGAAGGAAGTAGATAAAGTGAATACAAATTATTACTCCCAATATCTATATAGTTTCATATAAACCTAGAATTTAAGATATACTAGAAGAACTTAAAAAAAAAAATAAAAAAAATAAAAATTAAAGAGATGATCCTAGACTATAATAAATAGACACTAAAGATGATCTTATTTAATGTCATAATTAGATGATTATTGATTGGTATTTTTTTGGTCAAATCTCACATCTATATTCGAAGAGAATAAAATCGATCTAACATTTCTAATTTAAAAAAAAAAAACATATATCCTAAGTTACAATCTCCACTTCAAATGAATTTACAAAAATATATTTATAAATACACATTGTGTTGTATCCACTACAATGTTTAATTTACTCTATCGTTTTTTTAAAAATATATATAATACAAAATTTTGATCTACATAGCTTAAAATATAAGTCCTCTTTCTATTAGATTCAAGAAAACAAATTGTAACAAAAACCAAAATCTCGCCTTTGAAATATAACAGAGGTCTCATTTCAATTCCAAACTTTCACTCCATAATTTGGACCATATTCTCCTAAACTTAATGAACTACAATTAAACCTAGTGCCATAAATTATAATATCATTAATGATTGGGGGGTTTTTCAAAAATAAAAAAAAAAAAGAAAAAAACATCTATATAAAATAACAAAATTTAATCTTATTTGATGGAGATCGATAGACGCTGATAGAAGTCTATTAGTGTCTATCAATGATAGAAACTAATAGAAAACGTTGATAGAAGTCTATTAATGTTTATCAATATTTTTTTTTTGCTATTTCTATAAGTAGTTTGACTTTTTTTCTATCTATAAAAATTTTCCAAAATGATTTGCAATACTATTAATGGTGGAGTTTAATTGAATTTCAATAATATCATTAATGATTGAGTTTAATTGTATTTTAACGATCTTTACAGTTAATTTGAGGATCAAATTCCAATAAATATTTTAGTTTAAGGATAGTTTGTGTGACTACAAAGTACAAAATATTAAGAAGAAGAATTGATTGGAATAAACTTTATAGTTGAAGATATGAATAATATAACCATGAGAAATACTTTCTAAATTTATAAAAAATAACTTATATTTCTAAATTTATGAAAACACCCATAAGTTTCTAAATTTAAGAAAACACCCATAAGTTTCTGAACTTTCACAACATTGTGTCTAGTAGGCGTGGGAATTTGAAGACCATATTAAACACTATTAAAAGTTGATAGATAAATAGACACAATCTAAAAAGTTTGAAAATTAAGATCTTGTTTGGTAACAATTTCATTTTGTGGTTTTTGGTTTTTTAAATTTAAGCATATATTCTCTTATTTTCTTATCATGGTTTGCATTTTTCTTAAGTACGATAGTTGAACTTTTAGCCAAAATCTAAAAATAAAAACAAGTTTTTTTAGTTTCCAAATTTTGATTTGGTTTTTAAAAACATGGACAGAGGATAGATAACAATACAAGAAACCTAGAGGTAGAAAGGATATTTATAGGTTTAATTTTCAAAAACAAAAAATAAAAAATCAAGGTCTCAGTAACCATTTTTTTTTTTTTTTGTTTCTGAAAATTAAGCTTATGGATACTATACTTCCACCTCCAAATTTCTTCTTTTGTTATCTACTTTTCACTAATGGTTTAAAAAACTAAACAAAATTTTGAGAATTAAAAAAGTAGCTTTCAAATTTTGAAATTTGGTTAAGAATTCAAAAACCATTGTATTTAAGAAAATTGCAAATCATTATAAGAAATATGAATGAAATAATTTTCAAAAACAAAAACAAAAAATGAAATTGTTACTAAACAGAACATAAATAGTTATCAAACAGGACATAAATTTATATTGTGTGTATAATATATAATACCACGAATGAAAATTTAAATCTCCAACCTTAAGAAAAATATAAATGTGAGATATGAGAATCTGAACCAAATATGTACAATGTTTTTGAGTAATTGGCCAATTTAAAAGCGTCTCCCATAATCTAATTAACATCCAAATTGTTGATCATTACTTTTCATTGTCTCGAAGAATCGATTTGCAAGTCAAAGTGGCCATTGCTAATGATCCAACTTAATTTTAAACTTTCTTTTTATCTAATTTTTCCTTTGTTTTAGTGATTAAGCTACTTTGAGAAAATGCGTTTTCCAATTTTTCCACACGCCCACTATCTCTTATGCAATGGTCAATGGACCACTAAATAAATAAAGATTTGGTTATAAAGTTAGCCAATGAAGTTTGAGTGTAGTATTATTTTAGGTTCAATTATTCGTTCAACTTTTTATATTTGTATCTATTTAGTTTAAGAAATGTGCGGTGAATTTTAAAATTTTTAATTTTGTTACAATATGTCTCTAAATTCTAACTTTGTGTATAATAGGTTTTTCATCTAATCGACATTTTTAGAAGTTTGGATTTCATTAGACATAAAACTCAATTTTATTGAGTTATAGATGATTTTGACCTGGTTTAAATCCAAAAGGTGAAAACAAACACCAAAAGTAAAATCGAGACAAGAGGAGCCTAACCCTATCTAAGTTCAAGTTGAATAGGAGTTCATAAAAGTAAAGGACACAATTAGATCGAGAGGAAGAAGGTGATTGTATCGAACCTATTCACTCATGGGGTCTACTTTTTCCAAGCCCCAAACCATGTCTTCTTTAATTGGCTCAATTTGATCACAACATTAGCGGTTCCATTTTCACAAGACATTAACATATTAAATAAAAAATAATCATTAAAACATTAGGTTGGAAAACGGTAATAAAACTATTATAAAACATTTTGAAAAAATTAGTTTGGTGTTGACTTTTTGTTGTTAATCTCAAATTAATATTTAATATTTTGATGACAATAAAACTTGGTTTTATTTATGAACAGTTTTAGTGTTTATGAAAAACTTATTAGGTAGAGATCAAAATAATGATTCGCATGCAATTTGAGTTACTCAAATCAGATTCAAATGAAGAAGTTATGGTCAAAACAAATATGAAAAAATCTTATGCATTAGGTGACGTGGCAGTTGAAATAGGAGCCAACGGTCAAACTAATGATGTGACACAGGACAAGTGGACCATCAAGGATCACTTGCAAACCTGTCAAATGATGTGGCACCTTCAACGATCAGAATGAAGGTATCTAATCCTACAATGGAAGCGAATCATCGTTTTACTTTCAATTTTGTTTTAGAAATTTAAGACATAGAACATAAGAAATTAACATTCATAATGTAATTACAAGCTAAGCATCAAAATGCATTGTCGAGAAAAACTCATCTTTGAAAAAAACATTTCTTTGAAGCTTCTCCAAGTCTTCAGCAATCAATCTCCCACGAACAGTATGAACATGCCACTAAAAATTCTTCCCTGCTATTCTCTTAGCAAAGGCCAGTTTTTGAGAATTGACTTTTAGAAGAGTAGGAAATTGAAATGGTGTTGTCGAGGAGATTTTCCACCCAGAACTATTTCTTTGCGAAAACCTTGAGAGAGATCATAATGGGAAGAAGAGTAAGTTTTCTTCTAAAAAAAATAAAAATAATAATAATAATAATAATTCCCTCACATTATTTAATTTAAAAATAAAATTAATTTCAATTAAATAATAATAATTTATCAAATTAATTAATTTATTGATTTTAATTAAACGACTACTTGCATAGATAGCCATCAACCCATAAATATTAGAATAAAAAAAATGAAAACTAATTGCTTATATAGAATAAAAAAATTATAAAAGACCAAAAAACCCACACCCGACCCAGGTGCGCTTCTTCTAGGTTTTCTCAAATTGAAAGCTATCACTAGATAGCTACTATCAGTTGCTATCACTTATAGCTTCTATCAGTGATAGCTTTCAATTTGAGAAATGTGTTATCAGTTGCTATCACCGATAACTTCTATCAGTAATGATACTATAAGTGAGTATCACTGATAGTTGCTATAAATGAATATCACTGATAGTTGCTATAAATGAATATCACTGATAGCTACTATCAGTGATAGCTTTCAATTTGAAAAATATGCTATCAATGAAAGCTTTCATTTGAAAAATATCACGAAAACAAAACCCTCGAGTCTCTCCAATCTGGACCTTAAAATCCATCTCCTCTACTAAAAGAAAGTTTCAACTATGATTCGTGGCTAGTTTTGCGACGTCCCACTCGTTTAATCTACAACCTCCATTCAGTTTCCAACCCAGATTCAAATTTGGAATTTGCAAACCTGAAATGGTGGAGTTCCAACAATGGTGGATTTCTTTCTAGTGCACAAATTTGAAGCTTTTCTCTTTTGAGTCTCTACATTTTGAAAGTTTTTTAGTTTCGCTTTATTGGTTTTTCACGTAACTTCAATCGACCTTCCATTGAAGGACGTGGCGAAGAAGTGAGAAGAAAAACTAGTAAAGACAACGACAAGAAGATCGTGCACTAAGGGTAGATTTGGAATTTTAAAAAATTTACTATTTGACCGATCAAAATGTTCTATATTTGAAAATATTTTAAATGTGTACTATATTTTAAGATTGTTTCCCCAATTGTATTATCAGGTAAAAATTTCCTTATTAAATATTACATTTCAATCATATTCAAATGCATATCTCACTCATAACCTGTTTACTATGAATCTTATTCACATTAACTTATTAACCTATGGTTTTAATATGAATCTAATTCATCTTAAATTGTTAAAATATAGTTTTAATATGAATCTAATCCATATTATTTTAATATTAGTATCATATTCAAATATCTTTTTCTCCTATTATTATATAGTTTAATTTTGAATTTTATTCAAAATTAACCTTATATTATAATGTATCAATATATATTATATTAATTGTGTCATATATAATTAATATAAATTCTCTTAATTAATTTGAACAATCTAAATTCATTCAAAACTAATGGTCCTTGTTTATCTGTTGTAAGCTAGTAGAGGATCTAATGGACCTATAGATCAGAAGCTCTAATGATTCGAGATTAACTAATTAAAATATTTAATTATGTTAATCAATATTCATTAATTATGGGTCACTTCACTAAATACCCACAATTGCACTCTTCACACTATAGAATATTTTGCTTCATAGATTTAACCATCATAATTACAACTGGGTCAAATTACTATTTTACACCTACATCTTACTTCTTAATTACCACCGATCCTTTTAATGAACAATCTGTTTATGGTCTTAACATAAACCAAGTCCCTCTCAAACTAGTGAGAGTGTAGGACGAGTACTCTTTGTTCAAGACCTGGAATCAACACTTAAGGGAACTACTCATCTATTGGCCTTTTAGTCTTTAATCTCAAATTATTAATTTTAATTAATTAATCAATTGATGTTTTGATGATAACAAACTTGCTTTTATTCATTAACAATTTGAGTATTTTGAAGTGTCTATTGCGTAGAGCTCGAAACAATTATTCCAATGAATCAAATCGGAGTTCAACGAAGAAGATATGACCGAAACAAACTTAACGAAAAAATTTCGAGTTGATGACGTGACATAAGTTTCTCATCAAAGTGGGCCAATTGAAAGGTGCCGAGGAGTGACACATGATGAGTTTTTTATTTTTTAATTGGCTTTAAAAAGAAAATGAATTTAAAAGGAAAATGAATTTAATATTATTTTATGTTTTGGTCTAATGGCTAGTTTTGGACATATGGTGGATTTTTGCTAATTTAGTTTAAAATCTCCACCATTGATTTTTCTTTTCCAAGATCCAATGGTCCAAATTAAATGCGGTTTCCAACAATTTTTTCCTCTCTATTTGCATCTTCTTTCCAAAATTTCAACAATAATTTTACACTATTTTTTCAATCCTCCATAACTCAAAGTCACCATTGTTATTCTCTCTCTAAACTTCAATTTTCTTCTTTTCATCTTCTTCTTGAGAGAGTTATTTTATGCCGTGAGGATGATTAGTTGTGAGCTAAAATTTGTAAATCCACTCTTATAGAGAGTTTTTCAAGTGTGCTCTTTATTTTTCCAAACTATTGTAAGAGTTACTTTTGATCCCAGAAAAAGAGTAGTTGTAACGATTTGGTCCTCAACTATGGAAAGGATCGGGTTTGTTCTCGCTCCCAGAGAAAAAAAACGTTGTAGCGGTTCGACTCTAAGTCGTGAAAAGAGTTAAATTCGTAGTGGCATACCCAAGAGGAACTTGAAAAATGGATATAGGCTGGTTGTGCCGAATCACTATAAAATTATTAAAGTCAAATTCATAATTAATTTTTTATTATTGTTTGTTACGTTAAATTAATTGCAATATTTGTTCTTTAAATTAATTGTTCATATGGATTTATTTTGATTGGTAGTTTTAAATTTTCTATATTCATTACCAATCTTTTTATTATAATTAAATATGGTGCTTTAAAGTGTGATTCTTATTTTCTTATTTAATTCAAAGTGAAATTATTTCCATGAATTTATTGTTTAAATGACTTATTACCTAAAATTGTATTCATTTGCTTAATTAGGCCCACATTAGTAAAAAGTTTTCATTAGTTTTAATAAACCCTATTCATCCCCCTCTAGGTTGTCATACTGATCCTTCATCATCTATTAACCCTAAAGGCAGGAATCAATGAATTTCATCTTGTGCAACTATGTTTTTAGCTCCCTACTTGTACATGCCCCAAAAATTGAGTTTATTGAGTCGGCGACTCGAGCCACTTTCACCCATACAAATCAAAGGACAACTATCATAAACAAGAATCCATAACTCACTTAAGATTGAGATCGAGTTACATGGTTATCCTATGAAATATTAATCTCTTTAATCAACGGTGTTACAAAGAGAGATTAATTAGTA
Organism: Benincasa hispida; assembly: GCF_027475165.1. Taxonomy (NCBI): domain Eukaryota; kingdom Viridiplantae; phylum Streptophyta; class Magnoliopsida; order Cucurbitales; family Cucurbitaceae; genus Benincasa; species Benincasa hispida. The sequence continues at coordinate 18,811,122 of NC_143485.1, forward strand.
TTTCGCGGTCTGGTCTTATACAGTCATTGTATACCTCGTATATCTCCACATGAATGATTTGGATCACATTGTAGTGGCACTTAAAACATTTGTAAGACTTACAAAGTTGGTCGTATTCATAGTGTTAACAAGATGAGACATCCAACCTTATCTATATACTATAGACCCTTTAGGTTATTACTTGATTATTATCCACTTGTATTTCCACTACATATTGTTCAAGTCTCATGAATAACATTGGACTTTTTCCATTGTTGAATGAAAAAATTTTGGACCAATCACAAGTCACCACATCGTTTGCTAAATTAACGACGAATTTCTAAATCATTGACTTCGGGTCCAATTAGAAGTTGACACATGTCCCGAATTGAATTGATGACAAGTTTCGATGACCTCACGCGGATGAATCAAATGAGATTAAATTGATCTAATTTGATATTACTATTTGGGCTTAAATTCCAAACTACAAAAAAAGTTGAATTGGACCCAAATTCCAGGTCAGGCCCAAAACCAACTAATTGGGCCCAAGGGTCAAGCCCATGGACCAACTAAGCCCACGAAGCCCACCTGAGAACTCTATAAATAGAGAAGTTCTCTTCATTTGTAAGGGCAGCATTTTCTACACTCAGAAGACCCAGAAGGAATTCACTAACAAGCAGAGGACTCTCAAGACTCCTAAAGCTGCACTTTTATAAGGCAGAAGATCTTTGAAGACACAAATACTCTTCCAAGACTTCTACTTTAAGCTTCCAAGACTCCTGAAGCTGCACTTCTATAAGGCAGAAGACCTTTGAAGATACAAATACTCTTCCAAGACTTCTACTTCAAGCTTCCAAGACTCCTAAAGCTGCACTTCTATAAGGCAGAAGACCTTTGAAGACACAAATACTCTTCCAAGACTTCTACTCCAAGCTTCCAAGACTTCTATTTCAAGAACATTTGGTGCTTTCCTTCTCCAAGTCAAGCATATTCACCCAACTGAGAGAGAATCAAAGTATCAAATATTAGAGATCGAATCACATCGCATTAAATCAACTCCAACATCAACACCAACTCAAGTTCAACTCTACGAAACACGTTTTTCCGAAAACCTCGTGCGAACAAATTGGCACGTCCAGTGGGACATCTTTACCTCTCATTTCTCTCTCGTCATCCTAAAGGCGGGATCGTCATCAGAGAAAGAATCACATCTTGATGTAGTGTCTGTCATGATGACTGACGTAACGATTGAGTCGACCATGGCAGAGATGTAGGTAAAGATAAACCTTCTAATAAAGGCTGTAGAGGAGCGAGATCATGAAATCACTGCTTTAAGAGTTCAGATACAGGCTCGAGATACTACTGAATCAAGTCAATCCCCAGCTACAAAAGCCAATGACAAAGGAAAGACTATCTTGTAGGAAAGTCAGCCACCACAATCCACCTCTGTTTCCTACCTGTTAGTTCAACAGCTCCAGGATATGATCACAAACTCCATAAAAGCTCAGTACGAAGAACCGTTGCAAATCTTCTTTATGTACTCCAAGCCATACACCAAGAGAATCGACAACCTAAGGATGCTAGCTGGGTATCAACCTCCAAAGTTTCAGCAGTTCGATGGAAAGGGTAATCCAAAACAATATGTTGCACACTTCATTGAAACCTGTGAAAATGCAGGAACCAGAGAAGACCAGCTAGTCAAACAGTTTGTCCGTACCTTGAAAGGAAATGCTTTCGATTGGTATACTGATTTAGAGCCAGAAATGATTTGGGAACAACTAGAAAGGGAGTTCCTGAACCGTTTCTACAGTACAAGGCGTTAGCATGATGGAGCTCACAAACACCAAATAATGGAAGGGAGAGACAGTCATCGATTACATCAACCGATGGAGAGCTTTAAGTCTGGATTGCAAAGATAGACTTACTGAATTATCTGCAATGGAGATGTGCACTCAAGGCATGCTCTAGGAGCTTCTCTACATCCTACGAGGGATAAAACCTCGTACGTTTGAGGAGCTGGCAACACGTGCTCGTGATATGGAGCTGAGCATTACCAATAAGGGAACTAAAGATTTCCTAGTCTCAAAAGGGAGAAAATACAAAAATGATGTCAAGGGCACTGAAAAGATCGTGGGTAGTGCCACAAAATAATCTATGGTCGTTCATGTGACCCTGCTAAAATTTTCCTCCAAAGGAAAACAAACAAAATTTGAAAGAAGGCACAATGAGGGCGAGAAGCGTCGTCCAACTCTTAAAGAACGACAAGAGAAGGTTTATCCATTCCCTGAATCTGATGTGGCAGATATGTTGGAGCAACTACTAGAGAAGCAACTTATTCAGCTACCGAAATGCAAGCGGCCGGAACAAGAAGGAAAAATAGGTGATCCTAACTACTGAAAGTATCATCGGGTCATTAGTCACCCAGTTGAAAGGTACTTCGTGCTGAAGGAACAAATTATGAAGTTGGCTCGTGAAAAGAAGATTGAGCTAGATTTGGATGAAGTAGCTCAGACAAATCACGCTACGTAGCGGTGACTTCAAATGTTCCATTACTGTCTGTGTCCCATGCTTAAAGACAAACCCCGATTCAGTTTGGAGAATTCGAGCCTATAGTTGTTCGGTTCCAACAAGAGATTCAAATAGCAATTCTAAAAAGAAAGATGAGCTTGTTGAAGATGACAACAAAGGGTGGATAGTAGTGACTCATCGAAAGAGAAGACAACCAAACTCTACCCAAAAAGAGTCGCGTTCCTATTGAAGCTATAGAAGAAGAAACAAGACTCATAAAAAGAAAGGCAAAAAGATGACATGGAAGCCTAAGCCTACTAAGAAAGAAGACAAGGTCTTCCCTCAATTCCGATGGCCGGCAACTTCGGCAGAATTTCTCCCAAGAAGCTTTCTCAATAATCATCCAGAGAAAGTATCAGAAGTTCTTACATGTCACACTGTCGGCATAGTGGAAGTCGACAACAATCATATGACTGCTGAAGAAGTCAACGACTCAGAAGAAATGAAGCAAAGAACTTCTGTCTTCGATCATATTAAATCTTCAAGTGCCCGATCTTCAGTCTTTCAAAGATTGAGTATGGCCACTGTACGAGAAGAAGACCAATATCCAATGACTACTTCTGTTCGAACTTCAGCCTTCAAAAGGCTAAGTATATCCACATCAAAGAAAGATCAACCTTCAGCATTTGCTTTTGTTCGTCTCAAGACAACAAGTGATCAACGTAAAGGAAGGATGAAAATCTTGAAGCCAACGTCATTCCATGAAGAAAACAACGATGAAAAGATTCACAGTTGTGTCCCTTCACGCATGAAGAGGAAATTTTCTGTTGACATAAGTACAGAAGGTTCCTTGATAGTGAAGCCAAAACTCATCATATTGACGAATCCTACAAATGAAGAGGATAATCAAAACCATGATGAAATAAGAGCTTCTGAAGTTTAAATGAAGAAGCTCCTCATCGCACGAGCCTAAATTTCATGATGCTCCTAGCACACATGAGCTTAAAATGTGAACGGCCAAAAAAAAATTGTATGAACTACGTTACGACTTGATCCCTATCATTATGCATGGTACGTAGGCAGCTTAAAGAGATTTAAGTTCAGTCACGTGATAAAAAAATAATAAAATAAATACATAGAGAAACATAAATTTAGAGGAGGCTAAAAGACACCAGAGAACATCACTGAAAAATGAAGAAAAAAATAATACTTCCATTCAAGTTGTTTCAGCGTTACAATAGTCGAATCCAGTAGCTATGACTAAGAGTGCACCTAATCCAATAGAACGAGCAACATCAAGTCAAGGTATTCAGTGGTAGTTCCCCAACTCATGCTGCATCGCTTCCAACACATGGCGTTAGACATCCAAAGCTTTGACATCCTTATCAGAAAGGATTGCGGTGGTCTCGATTTTGTTTATCGCCCCCCGCATCTCCGAGGCCTCAAGTTTATACCGAGTCAAAAGGCCTTCACTCTCAGAAATCAGTCGTGATATTTCAACCCGCTCGGCCCTGATGGCCTCCAATCTGGCTAGTAGCGTCTTTTCTTCTTCTAAGGCCTGGGAGTCACATTCCAGTAGTGCCTTTCGTTTAGCAAAAGCACCACTTTCATCATACAGTATTTTCTCCAGATCAGACTTAGCCTCCCTTAGACGTTCCTCCTTACTTGTTTGAGTTAATTAAGAGGAATAGGATAACTGAAACTGATTGTACTTATCCACGCTTCGAAAGTACTCATCAACAAGTTTTCTAAGAGGAGGGAGTTTGGCTTCGCAAATGTTGGAAATGGCTTGGAATATCTCATGTGTCTATTTCTCCAGACTAAGAACCTTCTCGAAAAAAGTACGCATGATCTTCTTGTGCATGGTCTCCCACATGATCGAGGCTGCGTGGTGTCGAACGTCGAAAACTATGGTGCCAACACAGAACTCGAAAATCTCGGGGACGACCGGGGGTGATGCCCTATCTACTTGCCTCGGGATCTCACTGCCACTTGGACTTGTCAAAACCTTCGACGCCTCTTCGGGTTGGAGAACCCTTACTGCCACAGGAACCAAGGGGAAATTAGTTTCCTTGGCTACGAAATCTGAAGCCTCGATATCCTCAACGACCACCGCCTCCTTGACACAAGGGATGTCACTGGGGATAGCACGCACTGGACAAGACCTAGGTACAGAATCAACCGACAAAACTTCAAAGGTACCAATGCCCTCAATGGCTAAGTCAATGACAAAAGGGCCACCAAAGATTCTTCGCTTCGTGAGGCTTCAAATCCTTGAAGAGAAAGGTTCAGAGGTGACTGCAGAGGCGAAAACTAAATTTAAGCCGTATAGTTTTTTTTTTTCAGAAAAACATATATATATATATATATATATATATATGAAAAATAAAAAAAATACTATACCAGTAGATGGAGAGCGTCAGAAGCCACCAAATCATTCTGAACCCTCTCAAGAAAATCGGCATCCAAGGGCCTGCGTTTTTTAGAGGGTCACTTCCAACAACGGTCTCCGGTACTACTATGACTATCCTCCTCAATCGGTTTGGGAACGTCTTCTTGTACAATCGTCGCCCCCTCCTCTGTCAGGCAAAGTTGCGTCCCCCCATGGTTGATCCCTCTACCTTTGGGTAACCTCAGCGGCGCTGGGGGAGGAATAGCACTAGTCACTAACAAATGACGATTCACTTCGAAATAGTCCCCATGCTTTGTTAACCACCAATTCTTGAACCGTGGGGTAACATGAGTGTGTGGATCCAACATACGGGCCAACAAGAATACCTGAGACGAGGGCTTGCATCTCGTGCATAATCTCCAATAATGTAAAACATTCTTCGGCATAGGAGCGAGAGGTATTCCCCCCATATCATTTGGAATGTCCTGATGGAAGCCAAACTGTCGACCGAAACGAAAAGGACTATACGACTCTATAGTTTGGATGTTCCCACTCTGAGAAGATATGTAACCGGATCGCATGCTGTTAAAATAACTGGACTTCAGAAAAGATAGGTCTCTATTGTCAGTAAGGCGTTCGTGCCTGCTCCTGTTCAGAATGCTCGCATGCCACTGAATACTGGCACCACTATGGATCAATTCCCGTGCCTCGTACTCGTTGAAATAAATCGAGCCACCTTCGCCAGAAAAGCAGACCATTTTAGGGCCTCGAACAGCGACAGGAACGGGGTAATGTGTGTTGAAGTAATGGGCCAACCAACCATGGACATAATGCATAGGAAAATGAAAGTCCATGTGCCCGATCGGGTTCAAAGCCTCTGCTATTAGCCCCAAGCCGTGATAGATGTTGACCAAGACTGGAACGGCGAGACTATAAATAGTCCCGTGAGCCATCAAACTAGCTATCCTGAAAACCCCGGGGCGAAGGTAACCACCTTTCTAGGGAAATACAAAAAGGCATAACCAGCAGAACAGAAAGGCAGCCAGATAAGTTTTGTCTTTCAGCTCGTTTTTTACCTCTAACTCTGCAAATAACATGCTCTCCCTGCTCGACCAATCTCGGAATGCAAACTGCAAGCCGTCAGGATTTTGTGTGGAACGAGACCAAGAGGCTTTCTTCTGCTTTCGTGTGATGGGCTTGTTATATTTGCGAGCCTCTAGGAACCAAAAAGAGATCCATGAGCTGATAGATACTAAGGAGTCATGTTTCGAGGGAGTCACGCGGCTTTCTCTTTGCGAACACACCATCGAAAAATACGCCTGAAAGAGGTGTTCACATGTCTTTGGCAAGTACCTCTCCTTGTCACGGTGACCGATTAGCTCTTTGAGGGAATGAACCACCTACTCGTAAAAGTTTCCTCTAACCGGTAGACCTCCAAGCAACCAGAGGTCCCACAAAGAAATCAACTCTTCACCCGCTGCGGTATGGAGGGTGTTCGTTGAAGGGCACCAGGCTTCACAGAAAGCTCGAACTATGTCGCCATTGCGATCATACGTGTACAAGGAGGCCGTCACCGCGCCAAGTAAACTGACATCACAAAGGAATCGCTCGTTTCAACCTATTGTAACGTCAAGCCACTCCCAGTAACAGTCAATGAAGCCAAATTCTCCAGTGACTTTTGTCATAATGGTCCAGCGGACCTGACCCTTAACTATGCGACATCCAAAAGTCAGCACTCGATCGGGATTCGGGTCTCCTCATGAATAGAAGACCCCAGGACCCATGCGCGTTCTCTTCGGGTCAAAAGCACTTCCGTCGATAGTTTGGGAAGGATCATGTTGTCGTCTAAACTGGGTCAACGATCAGCGAAAGGATCGGCTAATGATTTTGCTACAGAAAGGCTAAGTCCTTCATTCATGGGTTGACTTCGGTCTTTAAGAATCACGAGATGCTTTTCATTGGATGAAATAGACTCGGTGAAGTGAACCATTGTTCTGCGAAAGAAAAAAATTTTATATATATATATATATATATATCACAAGGGGGAATAGGTTTTAACCATTTTTAAAAAAAGTAAGTAAATAAAAATACAGAGAGATAAAACCCCTATCCTTCATGATGACTAGCTAACAAAAATGGCCCAGAGAATCCATAATAGCCCCCTTTCTGAGATTGAACGGGAGAATTTTGAGACTTTGCAGGGGCCTTCGCATGATGACTGGGATGCACGAGCGGCGCATAAGACAGACCTTTCCAGGATCTGCCCTAGAGTGACCGAATGGGAGAGTTGTAAGCTTTTACGGGGGCCCTCCCATGACGATCAGGATGCAAGAATGATGCTACAAAGTAAATCTTTCAAGGATCCTCCTTAGGATGATCGAATGGGAGAGTTGTAAGCCTTTACGGGGCCCCTCCCATGACGATCAGGATGCAGGAATGGTGCTACAAGGTGAACCTTTCGAGGATCCTCCCTAGGGTGATCGAATGGGAGAGTTGTAAGCCTTTGCAGGGCCCCTCCCATGACGACCAGGATACAAGAACGATGATATGAGGCAAACCTTTCGAGGATCCTCCTTAGGGTGATCGAATGGGAGAGTTGTAAGCCTTTGCGGGGTCCCTCCTATGATGATCAAGATGCACGAATACGAGGAAGAACATGCACACCAAGGAGCCGGGCACACGGACGTAAAAAAAACCCACCCTGATTACTGACCGTTGGCAAGATTTTTTTTTAAAAAAAAAACTCTTGAGTTATGCTTCAACTTCTGCAAAGAACAAGAAAGGGCAAGTTAGTGAATATATATATATATATATATATATATATATATATATATATATTTTATATATGAAAACAAAAAAAAAAAAGGAAGGGAAGCCTTAATTCCCCATTTTTCCTTCTTTCTCCCTTCTCCTCACTTACAGCTTCCTACTGCAATTCAAGGCTGATTTGCAATCCGAGTCCGATTGACAAATGATGTAAAGAATGTAAGATCAAAAGAGAATCAAAATTCAAACTGCAAAGGACGTAAGAACGAAGGAGATCACACTACAAGATGAAGAAGAGCATGCGTCCTACCAGTATTTATATAGCTAAGTTCGATGAGATTTTTTTTCTACTAATCAGTTGAAATCTGATAAAATCACGGGTTACTGAAACTGAATACTGTTTATTTTGTTGTGGAACTCCGATTCTTGTTGAAATTAGTTAAGAGTCAACAAAAAAGATCATGCTCGATTGGAGGCTGCGTGAATTAGGGGTCACGGTGGAGTTTTGAATCCCCAGATTCAACGGCGAGGAGTTTTGAGCGACTTGAGAGAATCTGGCATAAGCCAACAGTATGGAAAAGGAAATCTCGCTAAGGCTGGTATTGCTAGCCACAAAGCAGACGGCTGCCTGAGATAAAAAAAAAAAAGAAAAAATATATTATTAAAATAATAATAATAATAATAAAAAGGGAGAATCTCGCTCGAAATCCTCTCGCTGGTGTCACTCTCTCCCAAAATCTCGCTCGAAATGCTCTTGCTGATCTTACTCTCTCCAAAATCTCGCTCTCTCTACTCTCGCTCTCTCCCACTTTCTCGCTCACGATCTCGCTCTCTCTCACGATCTCGCTTTCTCCAGTGTCGCTTTCTCCAAAATCTCGCTCTCTCCACTCTCGCTCTCTCCCACTTTCTCGCTCACGATCTCGCTCTCTCCCACAATCTTGCTCTCTCTAGTGTCGCTCTCTCCAAAATCTCGCTCTCGCTAGTTTCGCTCTCTCCCGCAATCTCGCTTGAAATGCTCTCGCTGATCTCGTTCTCTCCCACGATCTCACTGGTCATGATTTGGTATTACTGGAAATGGCCTGATCTCGTTGATAATGGCTTGGTATTGCTGGTAATGGTCTGATCTCGCTAGTAAGACTGTCTTCCAATACGTTGGCTCTCCAAAATCTCATCCATTTAAGTTCAAATTCATATTCCATTCAAATTAGAATTAAAATCAATTGTTATTCCAAATCTCAGTCTAAAGCTTCTAATTCAAATTTTTATTCTAACTTCAAGCCAGCCAAATCGGGTGAGATAAATGTCAAATCCGTCCCAAATTAAAATTTGGCCATATCCCAAATTTTATCAATATTCGAATGGTTAACCTTGATATTGAGTTATGAATAAAATGCCGAGTCAAACTTTAGCTATTTTCCAATTTTTATCTCAAATTTAAATCAACCTTAGTTTCTATACTCATTTCCAAGTAAAATTGAGCATATCCCAAATTTTTATCTCAAACCAAAATTGATCAAGATTCAATTTCACCCCAAATTCTATTCTGAATTCGAATTAAGTTAAATTAAATTTGCAATTAAAGTGGAACATAAATCCTACTTTAGTTCAAATTAAAGTTTACTTAGCGAAAGTATGTCAAACAAACAAGATTTCAAATCAAAATTTTGAGCTAAATTCTCATATTTTGATCATAATGATGTACCAAATTAAAAGAGTCGAAAATCATACTTTGATCTCAAATTACATTTTTTCGAGATTCATCCACCCATATATGTGCATAAATCTCGAAAATGGGGCATTTGTTGAATGAAAAAAATTTGGACCAATCACAAGTCACCACGTCGTTTGCTAAATTAACGATGAATTTCTAAATCATTGACTTCGGGTCTAATTAGAAGTTGACACATGTCCCAAATTGAATTGAAGACAAGTTTCGATGACGTCACGCAGATGAATTAGATGAGATTAAATTGGTCCAATTTGATATTACTATTTGGGCTTAAATTCCAAACTACAAAAAAAGTTGAATTGGACCCAAATTCCAGATTAGGCCCAAAACCAATTAATTGGGCCCAAGGGTCAGGCCCATGGACCAACCAAGCCCACGAAGCCCACCTGAGAACTCTATAAATAGATAAGTTCTCTTCATTTGTAGGGACAGCATTTTCTACACTCAGAAGACCCAGAGGGAATTTACTAACAAGCAGAGGACTCCCAAAACTCCTGAAGCTGCACTTCTATAAGGCATAAGATCTTTGAAGACACAAATACTCTTCCAAACTTCTACTTCAAGCTTTCAAGACTCCTAAAGCTGCACCCCTATAAGGCAAAAGACCTTTGAAGACACAAATACTCTTCCAAGACTTCTACTTCAAGCTTCCAAGACTCCTGAAGCTGCACTCCTATAAGACAGAAGACCTTTGAAGATAAATACTCTTCCAAGACTTCTACTTCAAGCTTCCAAGACTCCTGAAGTTGCACTCCTATAAGGCAAAAGACCTTTGAAGACACAAATACTCTTCCAAGACTTCTACCTCAAGCTTCCAAGACTTCTGAAGCTGCACTCCTATAAGGCAGAAGACCTTTGAAGACACAAATACTCTTCCAAGACTTCTACTTCAAGCTTCCAAGACTTCTGAAGTTGCACTCCTATAAGGCAGAAGACCTTTGAAGATACAAATACTCTTCCAAGACTTCTACTTCAAGCTTCCAAGACTCCTAAAGCTGCACTCCTATAAGGCAGAAGACCTTTGAAGACACAAATACTCTTCCAAGACTTCTACTCCAAGCTTCCAAAACTTCTACTTCAAGAACGTTTGATGCTTTCTTTCTCCAAGTCAAGCATATTCACCAAACTGAGAGAGAATCAGAGGATCAAATATTAGAGATCGAATCATATCGCATCAAATCAACTCCAACATCAACACCAACTCAAGTTCAACTCCACGAAACAGGTTTCTCCGAAAACCTCGTGCGAACACCCATAATGAATAACTTATTATTGCATGTTTAAAATAATCAACTATTATATCAAATAACAAATTAACTACGACGCATAAATCCCAATTGAGTATTCATGATATGCCATATGATGTGGACAATGATGTGGTGTTAATGGTCCAATAAGATTCCGAAACGAATAATAATAAATTATTTTGAAATGTGAGGGTAGAAAAATAATAATAAAATAAATTCAAAATAATTCCAACAGTCAAAAGTTTAAAATTTAATATTAATTTATTTCAACTAATGAAATGTTGACATGTGCCACAACGAATAAAATAACATTTATTGGATCAAATTATATTATTTTATTACAGTCTTTAATTGTATAGCCAATCAAGTATTACAACTATTTTAATCTTTTCTTCTTTATTTGAAGGCCGAAAAAATTGAAAAAAAAAAAAATCTTCAAAATTTCCTAAAAATTCCATAATCTTTTGAGAGTTTATTCCAATTTTTTAGTAATTTTTTTATTTTTGCATTTTTCATAACTATTAGAGTAGGGTTAACAAAATTTTCCGTGGGATCGGGTCCCCGCAGGCCCCACCCCGATCGAGGCGAGGAATCCCCGATTTGATCGGGGATGGGGTCAAACTGGGGAATTTTTTCGGGGCCCCGTCCGGGGACGGGGATGGTATCCCTACCCCGACCCCGACCCCGACCCCGATTTTATATAGTTTTATTTTTAATATTTTATAAATATATATTTATAATATATAAAATAACTTATTTATATGTATGTTTATAATGTATATTATAGACTTATAGTGTTGTAAGCTCAATATTAAATATATAAATTCTAAATTTAAGCTTAAAAGTCAAGCCCAAACTTGAAAAATTAAAAGAAAAAAAATGAAAAATCTACGTGAGGATCTAATAAGGAATTCTCCATGGGGAATTAGTAGGGGAATCCTCGCGGGAAAATGGGGAATGGGACCCCGCGGGGACCCGTTTCCTCGACAGGGAATCCCCGCTCCCGTCCTTACCTTCAAATGGTGGGGATAGAGGGAATTTCCCCCACAGGACCGGGGATGGGGGACCCTCCCCTGCCCCGCCCCGACCCCGTAGCCAACCCTATATTAGAGGGGTTTTACTTATAAATGTTATTACAAAGTTTGTGAAATTAGATTAGCGTATCCATTATTGAAGAGAATATGTTCCAACGTGTTCTTCATCTCCAAATGCATTATAAGGATTGGTTTTGATCCTAAAAAAGACTAGTTGTAATAATTTAATCCTAAACCCTAAAAAGGATTAAGTATAGTGGTTTGATCGTGAACAGTTAAAAGGATTGATATATATTGGATCCTGAATCTGTAAAAGGATTGGGGTTTACTCTTGAACTTGTTCATTGTGTTAAATATTGATTGTTTATTTCCTTGATTTAGATTGAAGTAGTTTAGTTTAAATTTCTAGAAAAAGTTTAATTTTTTTAATTAAACAACCTTATTCACCCGTCTAACGTAGTCATGTTGATCGAATATAGTACATCCAACAAATGAAAATCAATATTAATTGGGGAAGAAATCTACTAGGTCTATCGGTAATTTAACATGGTGTCATAGATAAGGTGGTTTAGGAAGTCATGTGTTCAAAATCTTTCAATATTATTTTCTTTTCAGTTAATATTGATTTTCACTTGTCTGGTATTTTATATATTTAAGTCCGCTAGTAAATGTGCAACTCTTTTTCTTTAATAAGTTTCCTCGTCCTAATTTGCCTCCAGGATATTTAAATCAATTACTTTTTAAATTTTCTTTTTAATACACAAATTTATCTATTAGATAAAAAATTGAAAATCCAGTTTTACAAATCAATTATGACCTCATTATTTTAAAAAATATTTCATATGATTTATCCTTGATTTTGGATTTTTTTTTTTTTTTTTTTTTGTCTAAGATGACCCAAATTTTAAAAATAAGGATGTATAACATTTAGCTTGTACCGCACTCTCTCTATTCTCACATGCTTGGGTTCAATTAATTCAATATAATAGTATTTTTTTTTACACGCCAAGGCTCTTCCTCTCTCATGTGCTCGTCTTTCTCTTCACTCTCTCATTCGCAATTTTGCACTTGTGAATCAAAAAGAAAAAATTTTGTTAGACAAATGGTTTGTCTCACTGTTTGAGAGGCTGAAATGTAATCAAGATTACGATGAAATGTTAAAATGATATTGGAATGTGATCGTGAAGTATGAAAATGGTAGAAAAAAAAGTTAGGTTTGAAAATAGTGGAAAAGAAATGTAACGGGTTGTTTGGGGGCCCAACATGAGATGGTATATCTCCATATCCTATATCATCTAAGTGTTTGGAAGCCCATTATCCTATCCCACCGATTATAATTGTTTGTGGGCTCATTTTCGGAATGGTCATTTTCTTTCTATGTATCGTATATCATCTCAGTGCTTGAACATATTCAATCAGAACTCTCCAGACATCAAAACTCCCCACATCTTATATCATTTCAGTGCCCCAAACAGCTCCTAATAGAAAGTAGGAACGGATCCAAAACTCTCTATCTAAATATGAGCTTAAAATTACTAACCCATTACATTCAAACTTCCAAACAAGCCCTAAACCACGAGAGATACCTTAGAAAAAGGTTCGATTAGGCCTATGCTTTAAAACAAGAATTAATGGTTCAAAAATTACAAAAGAGGGGAACAGTATTCAGATTCCGACATGTTTCTTACTTGGACGCCACTCTTTTCAATTGCTTTCAAGAAAATACCAACCCCACCCCCTAATTAAAACCATACCAAATTTTACATTTTTCATTTTTATTATAATACCCTTCACATTTCTTTTTTCTTATTTATTTATTTATTTTGTCTTGATTTAGCACCCCCATCTCCGCCGCTCACCACCGCCATGTCCGTTGTTCCACGGCGGCGATCCACCTCCACCAGAATCCACATCCTAGCCCTCGACGGCATCGTCAACGTCAACTCTCTTTTCACCTTCGCCGTCTTCCTCGGCGTCGCATGGTACCCCACCGCCAACCCCGCCGCCAACCTTCTCACCGACGACGACGATGGCCCCTGCGCGGCCGCCGATTCTGTCGCCCAGAGCCTCATCGCCTGCAATGTGTACTCCTTCAGCTGCTTCCTCTTCTCCAGCCTGGTGGCGTCGGCGCTGAAGCAGGCCATCAGAAACATCAACGGCGGAGACGGAGGGCAGGGTGTGGCCCACGCGCCGGCACTGCGCGTGGGGATGGTGGCGTCTGCAGTTGGGTCGGTTCTCGGGTGTGGGTTTTTGGTGGCCGCGTTGCTGAATTTGGTTCAGATAAAATTGGGGACTTTTGATTGCCGGCGGTGGGAGACGGTGGCGGCCGCCGTGCCGTTGGTGAGTTTGGTTCCTTTGGCGCTTTTCATTTACATCGCGCTTGTTATTCACGCCTTCACGCGCTAGCATTTTCAATCTCTTCCCTCTTTCGTTTATAATGTTTCTTAAGATTTTTATATCAATATTTAGGTAATTAATTTTTTTCTTTGAAGAATTCAGTTAACTATTTTATTGTGGAGATATACATTGTAAATTATAAGAGTTTTCTAAATTGTTCGTAAATGTGGTAGTAAATTCATTTTTAAAAGTTTGATAGTTTTTGCAAAGTTAATTTTTTTTTTTTTTTGGTGATAATCAGTTCGGTTTTATCACTTTTGAAAAGAACTAAAATCAAACCAAATCAAACCAATCAATTTTATAAAAAAAAAAAAAAAAAAAAAAAGATCTAAATCGATGTCAAATAAAGTAAAAAACCAATGGACTAGTTTTAGTTTGGTTCGATTTATTATTTATTTGATTCTCGATTTTTAGAATTTTCTTTTTTACTTCCAAATTTTTAATTTTATTTAAACTTTTGTTTTGAATGGGTCTTTTTTACTAAATTTTAAATTAAAATCGAGTCTATTCTTTTATATATATATATATAGATTAAAATATTTTTTTTTTTTTCTGGATACTTTTTTCTCCATAATAATGGGTCTTTTTACTAAACAAAAAGTATATAGGCACAATAATAATTAAAATACTAAGAGATCAAATGTAGAGTTTATTTTCAATGGTATATATATCGTCGAATTGATTTCAATTTTTATTGGATTTTTCAATAAAAATTGATTCGAACTAATACTTTTTGGTTTTCTTCAAATATAAACCAAGATGTCTAATTTTATACTAAAAAACTAAACCATACCAATAAATCGATTTGAATTGATTTGGTTTTTCAATTTTTCAATTTTTTGTTGCACTCCTAAGTATTACCATCTTTAATTGTTGAATTAAATAACAGTGTCTCTTCACCTCCGTCGAGTAGAATTTTTATGCAAGGGTTTGAGCTCTTAGGAAACTATTCTATTTTTTATAAAATACTTACAAAATGGTTAGAGAAAATTGGATTAATATTGTAGTTTTTAAAACTAATTATTCAAATATTGTAGTTCCCAAACTATTTAGAGAGTTTTTCGATTTGACTTATACATTTTTTTTGTATGTTGAGACTTCAACACACGACAAAGGTTGTGATATTTTTTAAAAAAATGCACGTTGAGTGTTGAAGTGTCAATCACCATTTTTTTAAAATCATCTTTCCAACATGTTATTATTTTATCCTATTTAAGGTACTCTACGTAATTATATTTCTAATTAAGGATGTTTTTGTATTTCTTAATAATAAATAAAATCAATATCCTTAACTCTTAACTCTAAGAGACATCATAGAAAAGAATAAATTCACATTCGTTTTTTCTTCCATAACTTGAAAATAATAAAACATAAATTAAAATGTTCATAGTAATACAACAATTTAATGAATATCATGTTGGGGTTAATGCCCTAAACTCTCGTAGGGTCTTGTAGTTTGTAAACACCTTTATGAACAAACGTTTGTGATGTAATAATATGAGATATTTTATTTGCATTTACTACAAACCAATAAACTAAGATCACTGGTTGTCGTTGTACCTTAAGCATGTATGTGGAGACATACAAGTGGATCATGCCTTACGTGATAACCTAAATGGTCTGTAGTATATTGATAAAAAAGGGAAACCTTAGCCTAGTGACACTATGGATACAGCCTGCTTTGTAGATAGTTACAAGTGTTGTGACGTGCTACAAATAGTCTGATCCTGATCATTCATGTGGAGACATGTGACTGGAGGTGTCCTATACAAAGGAGTTTGTATAAGACCGGACCACGAAGTGTTTAATCTCTTTATATAAAGTCGTTCATGACAGAGACTTTCATTTCACTATGATGACCATAGGTAACATAACCTTAATCCTGAGTGAGTTGGAAACTCCTGCCTTGGGTGTGAGTGGCTAGATTGTCGATTCAAACCTACCACTTTAGGGATTCGTCTAATTGGGGAGCTGGGAACTCAACTACACAAGATAGAATTCACTCCTTCCCCAAAACAGGGGCAAGTAGATAGATTGCTCTCTTAAGGGATGATTCCAGGGCTTGAACGATGTGGTGTCATACACCTTCTCATGGCCCGAGAGGTGTCCACTCATAGTAGGACTATGATGTATTGTTCATTAGAGGGATCAGTGGTACTTAAAGAGTTAGATGTAACTACAAGGAAAAATTGTATATTGGCTCAACTGTACTTACGAACGATCTGTGAAGGGTTATCGTACTGTTGACTGGTTATATCCGATGGACACAAAAATATATCTGTGGTGAGAAGAGTGCAACTGTCGATCTTTAGTGGAGTGTCCGACAGTTAACGGATGGTGAATCTCATGATTAAAGAGTTTATTAAGCTATTTATGTACTGTTGGAGCTTCAAGTTATAGGTTTATAAGGTCTCCTTGGTAGCTCAATGGATTCAAGTTAAGAATCAGTTTTTGGGTCAATTTGAAGTGTTCAAATTGACAAGAGGAAGTTTGATTATATATGATATAATTAAACTGGTTCAATTATATGTGATATAGTTGACATGATGTATGAGATATAATAATTGGAGGATTTTGATATAAATATGATTTATATTGAATAAAAGGAGAAAGGAACTATGGTTTAAATGTTACGTATGATGTGATATTAAAACTATAGGTTATAAATATAATATGATAAGTTAGTTATTATATTTAATTATAATTAAAACAATTATACAATAATTGTGGGTGGTTTCTCCTTTAACCGTGCGTGAAAGTGGGAGGTTATGTTAGTTTTCATAATTGAAAGATAAAATGAAAAATGTTTTCATTTTGAAAAGAATCGGTTCATTAAGAGCATTACTAATTGTTTAGCTGAAGAGAGATTATACGATAGCCTTCTAAGCGACAGCCTAAACGATCATGTAAGCACTTTTATCTAAACGATCGTGTAAAGTTTTATTAAATGATCGCGTGCCTAGCGAGTTTCTCTAAATGATCGTGTAAACGATCAAGCCTATTTTTTCTAAATGATTGTGTACCTGCTGAGTTTTACTGAACAATCAGGCACACAAAGTGTATACGATAGACAGTTCACTCTCCCACTAGCTTGGTTGTATGGTTTGATTGTTGTTTCTTCCTTACCTCTACCAAATCCAATAGAGCCCACACCTTCTAGATTCTCACTCTGAGAATACCAAGTTTGTCGAGTGGTGGTGTCCGAGAGGTTGCCTGTTCGTGGAGAAGATTGTTCGTGATCTAAGCGACAACGAGAGATTGACCAGATGATTGGCTAAACGATCGTAGCGATAGCGAGAAGTTGTTGGTCCAAATCTTCATGAGAGCAAGAGGTCTTTAGAAGAAGGGTTCTTTAAAGGTATGTCACTCGTTCCTTTTGTATTTATTTACTAAAGCATGTTGTAATTTGTTAGAATATGCATAACTAGTTTGTATGTTTGTGAATGCTTGTAATTCTGTCAAAATGAATTTGGATCAATCGTGCTTCCGCTCATGGGTTCTCTTTGATAAGAGTTCCTTCAATTGGTATCAGAGCCAGGTTTTGATATTCCAAATCCATTGATGTAGAGAATAACATTTACATTCTTCGTGGGTGTAAACATGTTTGCATTCTGTTTAAATGTTAAATATGTTTGTGGATGTGAATTAATGGAGTTTCTGGGATGGTTGCCTCTGGTTATTGACGTCTTTTTACATTCAAAGTTAATTGTAAGGACACCTGTATTTTTGGGCATATTAACTTGCTATCGAGTCTGTAATTTAAAGTGTTTAAGTCAGTATGAGTCATTCATGATGAAGCTTCAAGGCATGGTGATGTGTATTACTTCGAGGAAGAAGAAGACCAAGTGTTGGTCAGATCAGGTAAACGATAAGGGCAAGCGATAATAGAGTATGGAATAATCGGCTGTAAAGTAGACGCCTACACACTAAACAATCGTGTAGGTCAGCAAGTTTCATCGCTTAGTCACTGACTACATGATTGCGGAGTAAATGTTATTGAGCGCTTGTTATTCTATTGTTTAGACGATCATGCCTCATAGCATAGTCTAGACGATCGTTTAGACTTGCGCTGTTTAAATTTAGTGCGCTAAACGATCGAGTAGCCTTCATACTTCATCGCATAGTCAAAGGTACTCGATCGTAGCTAGGCAATCATGGTTACTCGCCCAATTTACTAAACGATCAGGAAGAAGTCTTTCCCCGGGCGGTTCAAGACCTAGTTCGCTTGTGAACCGATTTGCTCGATGGTTTTGTGTAATAGATAGAATTTATTTTCAATTTTTTAGGTTGATCATCTCGGTCCATTATTTTTGTGAATGTACATAAGATGTATGTTTTATTATATGTCATATGGTATGCCATGTAGTTGAAATCCCACCATAAGTTATGCATTGGTCATGCATCATCTCTATATTGTAAGAGTTATGATATAATAGTTTACATGATTAAATTACAGCATGTTCATGCATCATATAATATAAGAGTTATATTTATGCATACTTCAAGCATATTCATGCATCATCTTTATATTATAAGTGTTATAGTATAAGGGTGTATGGAAGCATGTATGCTTAGTTCATTACCAAGTATATAAGAGTTATATATAGTAATGAATGGACATTGCATGAAGCATGACACATAGGTTAAATTTATAAGAGTTATAAATACCTAGTTTTGCTTAGAAATGGGAATGGTTTTGGTTGTTTCTTTTTATAAGAGTTATAAGAGAAATTAGAACTAAAATCAATAAGAAAGACATGCATGCAAACTTAGGCTAGAATCATGTTTTTAAAAGAGTTTTAAAACTTGGTGGAGATAAACCTAAGACAGTTCTAATAAGATTAGAAACCTAAGGTTTAATCTTTTAATCAATTTAATAGGATTAAATTCACTAATAAAAGATTAAATATATAGCAAATCTATCTAGAAGGGATCTTTTGTCTAAGGCGAGTTCTGTCTAGGCTGGGGTACTTAAGCTGACGGAAACGGAGCACCCCTACCTAGGAACCTACCTAAAAAGGTGAATTAGATAAATTTAATGCATGCATGCAAATTTGAGGAAAGTTCGTTATTGAGTTTAATGGGACTTGACTTGAACTTGTTTAATATCAAAAACAAAAGTTGTTTTTGAGAAAATTAAACACACTTAGATGAAATCAGTAGTCGGGTGATCTAAGTTAATGAACCCCTAGGTAGAACATTAAATGGGAGATACTTGGGGTATATGATACTTCATTTAAACCTCTTCATGTTTCTCACTTTATGTTCACATCGTGAGATCTATCCTTGGCCTCGAGGCACCCTGGGAGTGTCCCCCTAAACGATGGTGTTTGGGTAGGTCAATACTAAGGTGAATGGAGAGAGTGTTCATAGTAAGTAAGATCGGGACGTGTGACAACATATCCCACAGTCTTCCTCATTAGGTTGGATAACGTTTTTGTGCATCGCCTTAAGGCACCCTGGGAGTGGACCCCCTATAAGATGGCAGTTTTGTACGACTCTTTATCTGATCTTCTATATAGGATAAGGTTGCTTTAGTCTATTGTCCTAATCTGCTTTTACCCTACAGTGGGCACATTAGGGTAGGACTCTAGGATCGAAAATGAAGGGTTACACTTACGCAGAATTATTAAAGGTTAACAGTTCTGGACCAAAGAATGGTGATTGTTAGTGTCTGTTACAAGAGTTATTTCTGCCTAATGATTGAGAATGTCTCATCCCAATGAAGGGGCATTTGATCACCCTACTGGTGACTTTTGTTCTGTCTCGCTGGGGTATCATTGCGAAATAGATGTCTTTTCACTTATAGTACATGGAAACTATTTTTCTAAAACTAAAATTTGTGTTGAAAGTGGTATTGCATAGACTCATTAAGTTTGTTCTTTTTTCAGCAACGTAAAAATGGCTACATCCACAGTAGCTCTTTTAAGTGTCGATAAGTTGACTGGTGAGAATTATGCTAGTTGGAAACACACGATAACTACAATTTTATCATCGATGACCTGAGTTTCGTCCTTATGAAGGAGTGTCCTCCTATTCCAACTCACTCGAAATGTTCGGGAGGCTTATGAGAGAAACGAGAAGGCCCAAGCTTACATCTTGGCCAGTTTGACGTTTTGGCCAAGAAGCATGAGCCTATGGTTCTAGCGCATGAGATCATTGAGTCCCTGCGGGGAATGTTCGGACAACCATCTGGACAGCTCAAGCACGAAGCTCTGAAATGCATCTTCAACTCCAAAATGGAGGAAGGCATATCTGTTCGTGAACATGTTTTGAACATGATGGTTCACTTCAATGTGGTGGAGATGAATGTGTCACGCATCGATGAGGGCAGCCAGGTTAGCATAATTTTGCACTCGTTGCTAGATAGATTCCTATACTTTGTCAGTAATGTTATACCGAACAAAGTAGACTATACCCTTACAACTCTCCTCAACGAGTTACAGACATTTCAATCGTTGTTGAAAAGTAAGGAGAAGAAGGTAGGTGAGGCAAATGTTGCTTCATCTTCAAAGAAGTTCCATCGAAGTTCAACCTCAGAGTCTAATTCTGTACCTTCTACTTCTAACACTTTCAAGTGGAAGAAGAAGAAGGGTGGTAAGGGGAAGGGGAAGGCATTTGCTAACCCACAGCCTGTCGCTCAGTGAGGAAGGCGACCAGCGCTGGTTGACAAAAAAAAGTGTTTCCATTGAAACCAGAATGGGAATTGGAAACGGAATTGTCCTCGCTATATAAAGGTGAAGAAGAAGGCTAAGGCCAAGGCAAAACAAGGTTAATATGATTTACTAGTTTTGGAAACATGTTTAGTGGAGAATGATAATTCTAACTGGATTATTGACTCTGAGGCCATTAATCATATTTGTTCTTCTTTTCAGGGAATTAGATTCTGGCGACAGCTTAAGGCTGAAGAGATGAAGATGCGAGTAGGCACCGGGCATGTCATCCCAGTTGTGCCAATGGAAGGACTCCATATGACTTTATAGAATAAATTTATCATTTGAAATGGTGTATATGTAGTTCTCGAGTTAAAGCGGAACTTAATTTCTGTAAAGTGTCTGATAGAATGTAAATATACTCTTCACTTTTCATTGAATAAAGTGTTTATTCTAAAATATGGTGTTGAGATTTGTTCAACAAAACTAGAAAACAATTTGTATGTGCTAAGGCCGTTAGCAACAAATTACCTCCATAACATAGAGATGTTTAAAACTGCTGTAACTCAAAATAAACGACTTAAGGTTTCTCCAAATGAAAATGCCCAACTTTGGCATCGTCAATTAAGGACATCAATCTCAATAGGATTGAGAGGTTGGTGAAGAATGGACTTCTAAACGAGTTAGAGGAAAATTCTTTACCTATGTGCAAGTCATGCCTTGAAGGTAAGATGACTAAAAGAGCTTTTACTGGAAAAGGTTATCGAGCCAAAAAGCCTCTAGAGTTAGTGCATTCAGACCTTTGTGGTCCGATGAATGTACGAGTCAGGGGAGGCTATGAGTATTTCCTCACTTTTACTGATGATTACTCTAGGTATGGGTATGTTTATTTGATGCAACGAAAGTCAGAATCCTTTGAAATGTTCAAAGAGTTCAAGGCTGAAGTTGAAAATGCATTGGATAGACGGATTAAAACACTTCAATCAGATCGAGGTGGAGAGTTTTTGGATAATGAGTTCTAGAACTATATGATAGAACATGAAATCATTTCCCAACTTTCAGTACCTGGTACACCTCAGCAGAATGGTGTATCGAAAAGGAGAAACAGAACCTTGTTGGACATAGTTCTGTCGATGATGAGTTACGCTTCCTTACCAGACTCGTTTTAGGGTTTTACAATGGAGACTGCAGCTTATATCCTCAACTGTGCTCCTTTCAAGAGTGTTGCTAGTACACCTTTAGAGTTGTGGAACGGGCGTAAAGCTAGTTTGCGTTACATTCGCATATAAGGTTGCCCAACACATGTGCTTGAGGCTAATCCAAAGAAACTGGAACCATGTTCGAGACTGTGCCTATTTGTAGGCTACCTCAAAGGTATACGAGGGGGTTACTTTTATGATCCTAAAGAAAATAGAGTGTTTGTGTCGACAAACGCTACCTTCCTAGAGGAAGATCATATAAGGGAGCACAGTCCACGTAGTAAGATAGTGTTACGTGACCTTTCCAACGAAACTACTGAAGCTTCATCAAGAGTTATTGAATGGTCTGCTCCATCAACAAGGGTTGTTGATGGAAGTTCATTTGGTAGGTCCGATCCACCTCAAGAGTTGAGGGAACCTTGACGTAGTGGGAGAGTTGCGAACCCACCTGTTCACTATATGGGTTTCACTGAGATTCTGGCTATGGAAGTCGATGGCAAGGTTGAGGATCTGTTGTCTTACCAGAAAGTAAAGGAGGAAGTTGACCGGGATGAATGGGTCAAGCAATGAATCTTGAGATAGAGTCTAGCAAAAGCTAAGCGATCGTTTACCTTAGTCAAGCTATCGCTTAGTAAATCTTATTTACTTGACAACTTCCGTGAGATTCTTTTTTTTAGAGAGAATTCACAAAATTCAACAATAAAAACTTTACAAAAAATAGGAAAACAATTTTTCTTTTATCTCACGGTTACCATGAAACTACCTATAACCTCCTACTCAATTGGTTATTAGAGAAAAAGATTTAATTATCCAATAATTAATATTATTATAAATATAAATGATAACCAACTTACCATAATATATTTATAACCTAACAAGTTTTCAACTTCAGCCTTATACTCTTTGAACTCGTTAAAAGCTTCAGACTTACGTTGCATTAGGTAGATATACCCGAACCTTGAATAATCATCTATGAAAGAGATGAAATATTCATATCCACCCTAAGCTCTAACATTCATCGGACCACAGAGATTTGAATGTACAAGCTCCAAGGCCTCCTTGGCTCTGTAACCTTTTCCAATAAAAGGTCGTTTGGTCATCTTGCCTTCGAGGCATGATCCACACACCGACAAGGAGTTTTCTTCTAAATCTTTAGATGTCCACTTTTCACCAACTTCTCAATCCTATTGAGGTTGATGTGACCTAACCTTAGATGTCAAAGATGGGCGTTTTCCTTAGGAGAAACCTTTGGTCTTTTCATTGTTGTTTTCGTACTGAACATTTCAGTGTTAAACAAGGCTTTTATGACTAACGACCTTAGTACATATAAGTTACTTTCCATTGAACCATAACCAATATCCATTCCATTCTTGAAAATAAATACTTTATTCTCAGAAAATGAGACGGTATACCCTTGTCCAATGAGATAAGAAACTGAGATCAAGTTCTTCTTATTATAAGGTACTACGAAAACATTATCCAGTGACAAATAACGTTTCTTGTCAACAAATAACTTCAACCTGTCTACAGTAATAGCTGAAACAACCTCACCAGTGCCGACTCGTAGAGTCATCTCTCCTTGTGGCAACATTTGCCAGGAACTGAATCCTTGGTAAGAGGAACTGACATGATTGGTAGCACTTGAATCAAGGATCCAGGAAGAATCATCATTCTCTACCAAACACGTCTCCAAGACCAATAAATCAGATTTACTATCTTTCCTCCTCTTTTGGAGAGTAGTGGGATCAGTGTCAGAACAACTGACACTACTGGTTTCATCATCTATCCCTTTGTGCTCGAAAAGTAAGAACTGATGTTCAAATAAATCTTGCAACGAGTCCATGATCTCGCGTGCAATGACCATGTTGTCAACCCTTTTGGCCAAAACATCAGGTATGTTAGCCAAAATATGAAGTCGGGCCAATGAATTAGCCTTCATCCATACCTCATATGCATTGCGAACACTTCGCGGTGCATAAAGGGTCGGGACTTGAGGACACTCCTCAACCATGACAAATTCTTTCCAATGTATGTAATCGGTAAAAGCACTAAATGGAAATACCAACGAGTTGCTGAAAAGAAAAACACATTGACCTACGTTAGGTTTTTAAGCAAATACCCGTTATAAAAACAAAACAACATCCAATAAGGTTTTAGCAAAACTAATATGAATCCCGTGTGACATCTAGTTTCGCAACGACGCTTCAAAGGTTTACGACAAAAGCCACCGAAGGGAGGTCAATTATCCCTCCTTTGAATCGAGAAGTTCTCATCCAGTCATTAATACCATAACAACTCTTGCTCCTATAACGACTAACCATCATTGATTTGGCCAAGAGATCATTAACTTACTTAACAATCTTCTGTAAGTGGGACCCGTCATTTTAGGCGCTAGAGATCCACCCCAAGCAGCCAATCCGAAGGGTAAAAATCCGATTGGGGAAAAACCTAAAGCGACCCTATACATTTATGGAGTTCACCTTGATCTTGACCAACTGCACAAAATCCATCCGAAGGGGGACGCTTCCAGGGTGCCACGAGGGAGTACAAAAGGATCTCACGGTGTGAACCAATGACAGAGACTATAAGACGTGTTGACATACACCCTTCACCCACTTAATACAAACACTCTCTCCGTCCACCTTAATATTGACTCATGCAAACACCATCCGAAGGGGGATACTCCCAGGGCACCACGAGGCCAAGCATGAATCTCACGGTGTGAACATTCAGGGAGAAACATGAGTGGAATCGCAGACATATCAGATATATCTCTTCCTTCCACTGAGTATTTTATAACCTAGGGTTTAGTTTACTTAGAAAAAACACGGCTAAGGATTTTAACTAAGTGACTTTTAGGTTTTTCCAAGAGTAACTTTTACCTTAGATAGGTAAACAACTTTTGATCACCATCCATTAAACTCTTTAACGGAGTCTTTGATCAAATTGTCGCATGCTTGTTGAAAATCTATCTAGTTCACCTTTCCAGGTAGGATCCCAAGTAGGGGTGTTACGTTTCCATCAGCTTAAGAACCCCAGCCGAGTCAGAACCCGCCTTAGACAAAAGGTCCCTTCTAGATAGATTTAAAAAAAATTAATCTTTTATGCTAATCAATTTAATCCTATTAAACCGATTTTAAAAGATTAATCTAGGTTACTAAACTCTTTAGAACCATTTGAACTTAGGTTTATCTCAATCAAATTTTAAAACACTTTTAAAAAAACTTGAGTCCATCCTAAGTCCTCATGCAACTCTTCCTTATTGATTTTAGTTCTAATTTCCTTTGTACCATTTATAAACGAAATTAACTAAAACCACAATGCTAAGCTAACATATGCAAGGCATTCGTAACGATTATAAACAGCAAGTGTCATGCTCAATGCATTGTTCATTCATTGTTATTTCTTTTATATAACACTTATACAAAATAGCAATGAAACAAGCATACCATGCTTCCATAATAAAAGGATGATGCATGATAATGCTCACTGCATGCAAAATATAACTCTTATATTTCATGATGCATGCGTATGCTTTCAAGTAATTTCTTCATGCGAGATTATAACATTTATAATACATGATGCATGAATAATTGCACAACCTAAGGTGGTTTTTTTAAACTATATGCCAAACACTTTGCCATATTAACACCATACATCACATGTATATAAACAAATGTTGAACCGGGTAAACTTACCTCAAATCCACAAAAATTAAAGCTAATGATTACAAAACCAAGGAGTCTTTGATTCAAACAGGTGAATCGGGTCTTGAACCGTCCAGGTGAAGGAACGTGTCTCCAACCATCGTGTACTAAACTCCCCATGATCGTCTACTCGATAAAACAAACACTTCGCTCTATCATTTACCAACGCTCCCAGAGCTAAACGATCATTTAGCAACGATAGTGTACCTTTTACTAAGCGATGAAGCCCGAGGTATGCGATCTCCTAGCGCGCTCCACACAACGCATGCCACGATCGTCTAAATGATTACGATGCGACAAAGCACCATCGCCTACACGATCGCTTAGCTAGTGCCTTCGTATCGTATACCGCGCAACCGTGTAGGTAGTAACTGAACGATAAGGCTTGCTAACTACACGATCGTCTAATGTGCGCCTTTTACTACACGATGAGCATCAAATGCTCCCACCATGATCGTCTACCTCCAGCGCCTACGCGATCGGGCAACCAACGCTACGCGATAGAGTAAACGATTTACCCCATCATTTAGCATTAGCTAAACGATCGTTTAGTAAATACTATACGATCGCATAGAAAAATCTACACGATCGCTTAGATAAATCCTAACGATCGTTTACCTTATGCTACACGATACGACCAACTTTTGGTCTTCTTCCTCGTTGAGAACCGCATCTCCATGCTTCGAAACTTCATCGAACAACTCGACTAACTCAAACTCTTTGAATTATAGACTCGATTGCATGTTAATTACGCCCAAAAAACATAGGGGGCCTTACAAATTAACACTTTGTAATTGAAGAAAGCTTTAACCAAAGGCAATTAAACCCGAAAACATCCATCAACTCCATTCACAATTTCATTTAACAATTAAACACAAATGTAGAAAACCCACCAAGACTGTAAAAAAAGTTTAAAACAGAATTGAAATTTGGAATATCAGAACAACTTGGCTCTGATACCAATTGAAGGAAATCGAATACGAGGATTTCCATGAGCAGCAAAAGAATCATTCCAAATTACAATCGTATATGAACTTTACAATTACAATCACAAACAGAAACATACGGCTATGTATTACATACAGAAATTACAGCATGTTATACAACAGATCAAGGACAAAAGCAACACACTTTTGTAGACTCATCTTCAAGCTCCTTGATCACGAATGCTCGATCCCAGCAACACAGCAACACACGAACGCTCGTCCAACATGACCGCTACACTACACTGCACGATCACCGTGTACTAGAACTAAGCAATTTCCAAGGTCATGAACACCCCGAACACCACAAACGACCTCCACAGAACCTCGACTATGTTGAGTTGAGTGTGACACCACCAAGAAGGCTACTTTGGTATTCTCAGTGTGAGAATCCAGAGGGTGCGCTCTATGTGAACTTGATTTGAGGCAGAAAAATGGAGAAACCACAATCGTGTAAACAATTGAGCAAGTGGGAGATGGAAGAACCTATCGATAGGTCTATGCCCAATCGTTTAGGAAAAACTAAGCGATCGTCTAGCAAAAGCTATGCGATCGTCTAGCTCATCACTTAGCTGAGTGTATGTCGCCTACTAACACTCCATGAATATTTAGCTAGCTTTAAGTTGTCGCTTAGTAAATCTAATTTACTTGACAACTTCCCCTGAGTAATTTCCAAGAGAGAAAATCTCTAAATCACAATTTTGCAAATCTTTTTCACTTACCAAAATTAGGAAAACCTTTTTCCTTTTAACTCACGGTTACCATGAAACCACTAATAACCTCCCACTCAATTGGTTATTAGAGAAAAAGAGATAATTATCCAATAATTAATATTATTATAAATATAAATGATAACTAACTTACCATAATATATTTATAACCTATAGTTTTAATATTTCATCTCATGAAACATACAAACCATAGATATTTTTCTATTCCATGGAACTTAATGTAAATCTCATTTACATTAATCTTCCACTAGATGTATCTCATACACCATACCGATCATATCATATATAATCGAATTACCTCTTATCAATTTGAACATTTCAAATCAACACCAAGAATTGATCCTCAACTTGAATCCATTGAGCTACCAAAGGGACCTTATGAACCTATAGCTCGAAACTCCAACAATACATGAATAACTGACTAAAATTTTTAGTCACGGGATCCACCATCCATTAGCTGCCAGGCACTCTACTAAAGACCGATAACTAAACTCTTAACACCACAGATATATATTATGTGTCCATCTTAACCAATCAACAGTGTGACAATCCTTCACAGATCGCTCGTAAGTACAGCTCGGCCAATAACTGTTATGCCCTGTAGTTACATCTAATTCCTTAAGTACCATTGATCCCTCTAATGAACATAAGTCATAGTCCTATTATGACTAAGTCCTCTCTTTCAAAGAGAAATTGTGGCCACTATGTTCAAGCCTCGGAATCAGTCCTTAACGGAGTAGTGAAATGTCATGATCGGTCCATACGTCCTTCTTTAGTTTAGGAGATTTTTGAGTTGAGCAAACCTCTTCGAGTAACTTACCATGAATCTTCGGTAATAGTTCACGAGCCCTAAAAACGATCTTAGCTCACTCACCTTGGTAGGTGTTTGCCACTCCTCAATGGCTCTGATGCTCATCCAATGCCCTAGGAATAGAATCTTCGTCTTTACATAGAGGTGATTCTTCCTTAATACCTTACGGTCCGGAGGTGGCTAACGTGGTCGTGTAACGAATAGCTATAGACCACGATCAAAGTATATCATCAGTCGTCTAAGTACGGGTGGAATAGCTCATTGTGGAGGGTGCAGAACGTGGCAGGGGCATTGGTGAGTCCAAAAGGCATAACCAAATCACCCCTTTATTAGATTAGATTAGTAAGGTTGCTTGCTTGTCACATAGGTTGTCATTGGCTCGTCTCCTTCCGCGATACGCACTTGTAGTTTCCCGACCGTAGATCCAACTTCTCGAAGTCTCTCGCATTTATTGATTAGGGCGAAAAAGTCCGCAATCAAAGTGGATACTTGTTCTTGATGGGTAGGTTACCTTGTTGAGCGCCCGATAATCAATGCACAAGGCTACCGCTTTTTCTGGAATAAATCAAACAGGGGCTCCCCAACAAGGTGAAACTCTCGTCGTGGAGAATGAGTGAATTTCATCTTGTGTATTGAGTTCCCAGCTCCCAAATTAGACAAGTCCCCCAAAAGGTGCCTATGTTGAGTTGGCAATCTGGTCACTCTCACCCATACTAATCAAAGGACTGATGACAGGCAGAAATGCACTTTTACTTAGAATTATGAGGACTGTTAAGCAGAATATGCGGTAATTATGATAGGAATTCATAAGAAATTGAGCTTGCGGCATTCAACATTAAGAATCTCAGCTAACCCATTATTATGCGTTATTATGCGTTCAATTGTCTATTTTTGTAGCTAACGCAGGAAGTGAATGCAAATGCAGAATCCGGACTAACACTTAGACGACCGCATGCGGAGAAACTCTCCATCGTAAAGGCGAACGTGTTCGATCAACGCATAGATGTTGCAGTTATCAGCCGCATGTGTCCATCGCATGGGAGTTGCGCTCGTCAATCGATTGCGGTCATCGTGTAGAGTTGCGGTATGAAATGAATACGGTCACTACATGATTGCGGCTACATGATAACGCATGGTAAAAGGATCAATGCAAGGTTAGTGGAATGAACACATCAACGCATCTACCTTGGGAAAAACAAAAGATGATGTTGACATTTCACCTACCATGCCATTGGTAGTAAAGGTTCAGAAAGAACTAAATGCACCAAATGTTAGAATCAGAGCAGTCCATTAATGTTGTTGGCGATCCAGGCTCTATATAAAGAAGCCGATGAGCATAATTTCATAGGGTCCGGGGATTACCTCTACAACCCAGGGTTTTCCCTGCGATCCAAACAAATGCGTGAGAAGAAGTTTGAGAGGTCTTCACCTCCCTCATCCATTCTGAGTGAAGACCGGAGCCTTCGCCGGAGCTAGATCTCGAGAGAGTCAGCTCTTCCGCTGATGACATGTAGAATTGCATGCCATCTTAGTCTTTTACTTAGAATTATAAAGGTTGTTAGGTAGAATATGCGGCAATCATGTTAGGAATTCACGAGAAAAAAGAGTTTGCGTCGATCAGCATGTTGAATCTCAGCTAACCCATTATTTTGCGTTAATTATGTGTTCAATATTCTATTTTGTAGCCAATGTAGGAAATGAACACAAGTGCGAAAACTGGACCACCGCATAGATGACCGCATGCAGAGAAACATTCCATCGTAAAGTCGAACGCGTCAATCAACGCATGGATGTTGCGATAATCATCCGTATGCGTCCATCGCATGGTTGTTGCGCTCATCAAGCGATTGCGGTCATCATATAGAGTTGCGGTATTAAGCGAATGTGGCCATTGAATGATTGCGGCTACGCGACAACGCAAACTAATGGGATCAACACAAGGTAGGTGGAATGAACGCATCAACGCATCTACCTCGAGAAAATCCAAAAAATGATATTGATGTTTCACCTACCACACCGTTGGGGGCAGAGGTTCAGAAAGGACTAGCGAGCCAAATGTCAGACTCAGAGCAAGTCAATTAATGTTGTTGGCAACTCAAGCTCTATAAATAGGAGCCGATGAGCAGAAATTCAAAGAATCCAAGGTTTTCACCTAAGGTTCGCCTAAGGCGAATCCTTGTGATCCAAGCAAAATGCGTGTTAAGACGCTGAGAGTTTTTCACCTCCTTTATCCATTTCGAGTGATGACCGGAGCCTTCGACCGGAGCTAGATCTCGCGAGAGTTAGCTCCTCCGCCCATCCATGGCATCACCTGTAGCCTTGACGCACATCCGCTGGGAGCAAATCTTTGCTTCCAGCAGGTCATTTCTTTTTCCTTTCTTTTCGTATATTGTATTATATGACATTTTGTGATTAAGGAATTAATACAACTTATTTTTAATACACTTCTCTGTTTCCTTCAACTCCATCTCCATCTTTTTTGCTTAGCATCTTTACTTTCATTGCAACACTTAGTGTGATTGCTTAGGTATTGCATACTTAGTCATGTGGATTAGGGATATGAAGCATGTAGCAACCTACTGAGAGGTGTACGTTGTGTGAGTGTGTGAGTAATCTTATTTACTTAGTGTGAAGCTGCTGCAACGCCTGTCTATAGGCTAACGCATTGCTTGTCTATGAGTAAAGTCAGTAACAATCAACTGCCCGGGAGGGTAAGTGGTTGGACACATTAAGCAAGGTATGCGTTGTTCACTAGGGATAGTAACAACCTTGCATCAACCAAGTTCATGCGTTTGTCTTGTTTTATGTTGTGCCCAACACCTCTTTAGAGCTACTCGATAGAGAGTATAAAGAAAGAACCTAATAACTCGAGAGAACTAGGTTAGAATCTAGACTCGAGAGAGCGAGATTAGATCGGCATAAGCAAGAGATAGGAACTTAGAGATAAGCTCTGTTTGTCAACACTACATCGCATGCACCCTAGGAATAGGAATGATGAAATGTGGTCGCCTTGTTTGTGTATCATTGCATAGACAAGAATTAGAAGCTTATGTGTAGGCCCTATATACACCTTTGCACATACATCGCATGCGTTCTAGCATTAGAAGCCGTAGCATTCGCATCGAGAGGTGGTTTACTATTGTATGAGTGTTGCATGATCGTATTAGTTTTCATTGACTAGGGTTGCCCTTGCGGTCACTCTTAAGTATTGCAATGAAAACATTCCCGCATTTTATCTATTTTCCCATACATTTATTTCATGTCAAGGTTTGTTGCATCTCTACCTTTCATGCATATTCTCATTGCGTTGTCTGTTAGATAGGAGTAGGAGTAGGATTAACTTAGCAACATCCCCTCCATTCTTTTATTTATACTACTGCATGCACATCACCGCAAACATATAGTTACAAGTCCCTGTGTTCGACCTCGGATTACCCGAGAAACTTGCATTGGAATTATACTTGGTTCCAGTGCAAGAAAACTTGTGGCAGGATGCATGGTCATCGCATACATTCATTAATGCATTATCAGTCCAACGCATGACCATCGACACATGACTATCAACGCATATCTTAGGAATATGCATCGCATAACGCGTCCACGGGATTTTTGTTATCGAGTAAAATTGACTTCCAATTTCCCGCGCATCAAGTTTTTGGCATCGTTGCCAGGGACTTAGTAGTTAAATGTTTGTTAAGTTTTGTGTCTCTTCAAGCAAACTTTTTATCTTGGGTGTATTGCAGCTTGTACAACCAGGTTGCAAACAATATTGAAGTGTAGGCGATGCGCTGAAAGCCAATGTTGACCCCAAGGTAGAAGGGCAATCAATTGCAAAAGAGCTGAAGGTAGTTCTAAGCTCATGGTGGCCAACATGCACCCAACAATTGTCGGAAGTTCCAATGGTCAGGGCAACTTGACCCAAGCAGTTGAGAGCAATCTCCTGCACGGAAGACTCCTTGCGGTGACAACACTCTTATTTTTCTAGGGACGTCTTCTACTCTATCTTTACCTTGCTTTCATAGTTTAGGTTATTTTTATCTTTATTGTTATTTTGGATATATGCTTCCTTGGTTGTGGTACGTTTGCTCTTATAGGTGCAACAATAAGTCTCCTCGGTTCGTAGTTCAATGGAAGAATTCCTTTCACCCTTCAACGCAAGGCTTCAATCGCATGGATTCCAACGCATGAGCGCATGCGTTGTTCCGCCTAAGATATTTTCTTGTTATCTTGTATACATTATCCTTTTGAAATTCTCTTTTTCCCGATTGCGTTGTTTTGCGATGTTTCTATGATAGTACATATAGTTCATCGCATTTTCTAACTAATCAACGCAAGGCATTCTTTACTTTCATTGGCTTCTTCAAATTTTGAAAGTCTTAAGTTTTATTTTGCGCAAACCTGTGTTCAAACATTTATTATCGAATTTTGTAATTTCATTTTTAGCTTTGCAGTGAGAATGTTGCCATCTCTAAGTTTAGGGGTGGCGGCGGTCTCGGAGAATTGTGTTCATTATATTGCGATCATTTGAAAAAAAAAAAAAGTTCAAGTGAGATTTTGATAATAATAACTTCACTGTCAATGCAATGGTGAAACCCATGTTGATAAGACTCAAATCTAAGACTCGAGAGAGCGGATTGGAACGCATAAGCAAGAATGGAAAACTTAGAGATAAGCTTCGTTTGCTTTCACACAGTGTATGCATCCTATGGATAGGATATTGCATGCGTCTAGGAAGTAGGATATGGTGGTTGTATGCGGTCATCTCGACACTTATGCATACCCACCGCAGACATTCTAAAGTTAGGCTCAAGTGTGTGTAGCATGATTGCATGGCTTGCGTTGACTAAGGTTTCCCTTGCAGTCACTCTTAAGTATTGCAATGAAAACATCTCCGCATTTTATCTATTTTTCCCATTCATTTGTTTCATGTCAAGAGTTGTCGTATCTTTACCTCTCATTCATATTCTCATTACGTTGTCTGTTAGCTAGGAATAGGAGTAGTGTTAGCTTAGAAACCTTCCCATCCATTCTTTTATTCAAACCGCCACAAGCACATTATCGCATTCATTTTTCTACAAGTCCCTGTGTTCGACCTCGGATCACCCGAGAAACTTGCGTTGGCGTTATACTTGGCGTGAGCACAAGAAAACTTGTGACAGGACACATGGTCATCGCATACATTTATTAATGCATAGTCATTCCAACGCATGACTATCGACGCATGACAATCAACGCATATTTTAAGAACATGCATCGCATATTGCTTCCAAGGGATCTTAGTTGTCAGGTAATTGACATCTAATTTTCCGTCACCAAGGACCGCCCTCAAAGGCAGGAGTTCCCAAAACACTCAAGATTGAGGTCGTGTCATCTATGGTCGTTTAGGTGAGATGTAAGTCTCTAGTATCAACGACGTTATATATAGAGTCTAGTTATTTTGTGGTTCCGTCTTATACAAACTCTTTGTATATGACACCCTCGTTCGCATGTCTCCACATGAATGGTCAGGATCTACCATCTGTAGTAGTTCACAACACTTGTAAACCTCTACAAACCGAGCCGTATCCGTAGTGTCACCAGGATCAGGTATCCCACCTTAATCCTTATACTACATACCTATTTAGGTTATCCCTTAAGGCATGATCCACTTGTATATCTCATATACATGCTTAAGTTTAAATAAGATAACCATAGAACTTTGTTTATTGGATATGAGTAAATGTCAGAATTAAATAACAATTATTTTATTAATAAACAATGTGTATAATTACAAACAACGAGATTCTGGAAGAATTAGGACAACAATCTCCCACTTGTCCTAATACCTCAGGAGACTAATGTACAATACAATAAAAATACATGTACAATATACATAAACTAGGGCATACCCCAGTATCATCTCCCACTTACCCTAGACAAGATGTTGCATGTCCCGTATACCCAGACTCTCCAGGTCGTCCTCGAACATTTTAGCCATGAGAGCCTTTGTAAAGGGATCAGCAATGTTGTGCTCTGACGCGATCTTCGTGACTATCACATCACCACGATGCACAATCTCCCTGATCAAGTGGTATTTCCACTCTATATGCTTTCCCCGATGATGACTCTAAGGCTCCTTTGAATTTGCCACAGTCCCGCTGTTATCACAATAAAGAGTGATGGGCAAATCCATATTTGGAACAACTTCTAAATCGGTAAGGAATTTCCTCAGCCAAACAGCCTCCTTAGCTGCTTCACAAGCGGCTATGTATTCGGCTTCCATAGTGGAGTCCGCGATACATCCTTGCTTGATGCTTCGCCATACTATAGCCCCTTCATTCATAGTGAACACTGACCCCGTGTTGATTTACGAGAATCTCTATCGGTCTGAAAATCAGAGTCCGTGTATCCTGTACGTATCAGATCCTTATCTCCATACACGAGCATGTAGTTCCTCATTCTCTGAAGATACTTGAGGATCGTTTTGATCTCGTCCAGTGATCAAATCTTGGATTGGACTGATACTGACTGACAATCCCTACTGCATAGAAAATGTCAGGTCTGGTACACAACATTGCATACATTAAGCTTCCAACAGCTGAAGCATAGGGAATTTGTCTTATCTTCTCAACTTCTTGAGGTGTCTTAGGACATTGAACCTTAGACAAAATGATTCCATGCCTGAAGGATAACAAACCCCTCTTGGAATTCTGCATCCTATACCTGGTCAACATTTGATCGATGTACGATGCCTGAGACAAGGCTAACCTCTTATTCTTACGATCTCAAATGATCTGGATCCCTAGAACATACTGTGCCTCACCTAAATCTTTCATTTGGAACTGGGCAGCTAGTCATTTCTTAATATCAGTCAGATACCCTACATCACTCCCAATAAGTAGGATATCATCCACATACAGTACTAGGAAAGCTACTGAGTTGTTAATGATTTTCTTGTAGACACAAGGTTCATCAACATTCTGATCAATGCCAAATGACTTGACTGCAGTGTCAAATCTAATGTTCCATGATTGAGACGCTTGTTTCAGCCCATAAATGAACCTATTTAGCTTGCAAACTTTTTGCTCATGATCGGGAACTATGAACCCCTCTGGTTAAGTCATATAGATGGTCTTCTCAAGATTACCATTAAGAAAGGCAGTCTTGACGTTCATTTTCCATATCTCATAATCATAAAATGTGGCTATGGGCAGGAGTATCCTGATAGACTTGAGCATGACAACTGGTGAGAAAGTTTCCTCATAGTCAACTCCCTCAAACTGGGTATAACCCTTTGCCACGAGTCGAGCCTTAAAGGTTTGCACCTTTCCATCTACACCTCTCTTTCGCTTATAAATCCACTTACACCCAATAAGTCTTACCTCATCAGGCGAATCCACAAGCTCCCAGATGTTATTGAAGTATATAGACTTCATTTCCTATTTCATGGCTTTAATCCATTCATTCTTGTCAACATCCTCCATTGCTTTCTTAAAAGACAACGGATCCTCGACCCTATCATTAGAAATGACGTTCTAGGCTTCAGTCAAACCCATGTAGTGATTCGATTGGTTCATAACCCTCCCATTACGTCGAGGCAGTCTCCACTCTTGAGTTGGTTGACTAGAAGTACCGACCTCAACAACTCTTATTGATCTATCGGCCTGTTCAACAACTCTTGTTGAACCCTCAATAGTCTCAGACTCACTATAAATCTCACGTAAAACAAGCTTATTCCATGGTTTATGATCTCGGATCATAGAAGTATCCACCTTTCGTTTCCTTCAGGTAGCCTACAAATAGGCAAACCTTCGAATGCAGTTCCAACTTCTTTGGATTAATCACAAGCACATGTGCTGGATAGCCCCATATCCTAAAGTGGTGTAGACTACCTTTACGGCCTCTCCACAACTCCAAAGGTGTTTCAGAAACACTTTTCGAGAGAACGTTGTTCAGGATATAACATGCAGTCTCCGCTACAAAACCCCAAAACGGGTCTGAAAGATGAGCATAACTTATCATAGACCGAACCATGTCCAACAACGTTCTGTTTCTCCTTTCTGATACACCATTCTGCTAAGGTGTACCTGAGGTCGAGAGTTTGGGACGCAATCTCATGTTCTATCATATAGTTCTAGAATTTGAGGTCCATATACTCTCCACCATGATCAGATCGTAGTGTTTTTGGATTAGCGTTGGCAGCATGAGGGAAAGGCATTTGGATTTGAGGTGTCGCATGGAGAGGAGCCCGGGATACCTATAAATAGGGGAGCTTGGCATGAGCATTTTACTCGTTCCATTTCCAAGTTTCAAGTTCTAAAGTCCTAAATAGTGAGTTAAGAGTAAGGTCTCGGGCTGCCGTCGCATTTGGAGAACAGAGAAGAAAGGAATTGCGTTAGCAAGCTGGAAAGCCAGACTGCCGCCCAAGCCATCACATGCCCAGTGCATCATACAGACGCTGCGATCATAGCGCGACGCATTGTACATGCCTTCTATGCGAGGTTTGACGTCGTGGATGCCTTGCCCAACCCCTGTGCGTGCGCTGTTTCGTCCTATCACGAGCATCAGCGCCCAGATTTGGTCAGAATAACCTCCAAACGGGTTGTTTAAGAGGTTTAGCCGAGATTTTTTCATTTTAAGTAGGGTAAGCTGGTAATTTTGGTATAAGAGGATATTTTGGATATTTTAAAGTTATTTTTTGAAATTATGGTATTAATTGGAATTTCATTGGAAATGGGAGGAATTTCAGGAAAACACTTCAAAGGTAACTTGCAGTGGAGAGCCCCTACAAAAACTGTGAGTGATTATTGTCTTATTGTATTATCGATGTATTTCTATATATATAGGGGATAATATTAAACTGGCATGAATAGGGATACATGTTTATCTTGTTACTATACTTGTTAAGATATTTCTTGTATGTTTGTGTTGGTAACTGGAATTGTACCAGGGATATATAGTTAGCATGCTTGAAAAGGTACTTGGCGGGAAAATATAGTCGATTTCGATCGGCGGGAAAATCATAGTCGGTGACTACCGGTGAGAAATATAGCCAAGTTGCCTAAGCATAGCTAGCGAGAAAATAGTCGATGTGCACATTGGCGGGATAATAGGGTATAGGAAAAGTTTCCATAAGAATTGTTGTTATATTGCTTTAAGGTACGATCATGCCAAAAATAACCAGTGGTATAGTCAGGAATGTGTGACCAGTGGATGAGCTAGGGATAATCCAGTGGTCTGGCTGGAGAAATAATTTTGAATTTGTGGTAATATTCTTGTTGATTATGTATTGATTTTCAAAAGTATATTTCTGTAGTCAAAGTTATTGTTTATTTAAAGACACCACTCACTGGGCTTTATAGCTCATGCTTTCCAAATATTTTCTCCCCCCCCCCCCCCCCCCCCCCACCCCAGGCAGCGCAGCGGAGCGTTCAAGGAAAAGTCACCAAGCCACCAACACCAAGAATTAGTAATCTCTAACAGAGCATGACTTGGATTGGGTAGCTGAAAATCAGTAGGATAGCTAAATCATTTGTATAGAAATTATATGAATATTGTAGACAATTCTAAATTCTTAGTCCGGAAAAAAAAAATATTGGTATATTAATTGTCCTAGTTGTAAATTGGCATGTCTTCACGTTCTCTTCTGGGTCTTCGGTTAAGGCTCGGGAGGGGGTGTGACCGTTTGTATAAGACCAGACCACAAAATGATTAGTCTCTTTATATAACACCATTGATACTTGAGACTTACATTTCACTAGGATGACCATAGGTGGCATGACTTTAATCCTGAGTGAGTTGGGAACTCCTGCTTTCAAGGGCGGTCCTTTGATTTGTATGGGTGAGAGTTGCCAAATTGCCAACTCAACAAGCCTACCATTTTAGGGATTCGTCTGATAGGGGAACTGGGAACTCAGCTACACAAGACGGAATTCACTCCTTCCCCGAAGTAGGGGTAAGTAGATAAATTTCTCCTTAAGGTTTGATTCCGGGTCTTGAACATAGTGGCCACACACTCTCTTGGGAAGAGAAGACTCAGTCATATTTATTTATAATATAATAATTATGTGATAATTAATTATTCTTTTTCTTTGATAACTGACTTGAATGGGAGGTTATGCACGTTTATGGTAACTGTGAGATAAAAAAGGAAAAATCTAATTCTATTTGAATCGTTTCATAGAGAAAATCTATCGAGTAAAAGAGTTTTACTAAATGATAGTTTTAGAGAGCTAAACGATCAAGTATTGAGTATTCTATACGATAGTTACTCGTTGCTACACGATCGAGTAGAAAGTCTATACGATAGGATTCTTCTTACTATACAATCGAGTACCAAGTCTATACGATAGACTTCCTTCTTCTGTCACATACTTGATCGTCTACTCGATCGTTCACCTTCTTCTTTCCTCTATCCAAAGTCATACAGATCCCACAACTTCTGGATTCTCACACCGAGAATCCAAGGTAACTCTTATGATGGTGTCTCATTTACTCACTGGTGTTCGAGGATCGAGTTTTACTCGACGAGGATTGAGGATCGAGTTTCACTTGTTGATATCAAGGATCTTCAAGTTGTTCGTTGAGATTGAGTTCTGATCGTTGCGTTTGAGTTCCTGTTTGAACGCATTATTGATTGATCAAGAGAATACGTGAAGAATGAGTTCTTCAAAGGTATTATACTCGATCCCTTTGTATATACTTTGACAAGCATGATGTAATTTAGTCTTTATGCATATTCTCTTCTGTTAGACTGTAAATATATTTGTTCTTTCTCAATGGAGTTTAGAACGATCCGCTTCTACTCATTGGTTCTCTATTTTAGAGTTCCTTCACCGTGAGCAGAAGTAAGATCGTCCCAATTTCTACTTTTCATTGAATATAAGTTTTAAAGTTAAACAAGAACAATATATGCATTTACATAAATTATAGCATGCAATACTAAAGGAAAACTTAGGGTTTCAAAAATCCTTACCTTTGAAGAACACTTTCTTCAAGAATCCCTCGAACGAGTCACGAACAGATCTCCTTCTCTAAACGAGACACCGCCAATCAAAGCCTCCTATATTCTTCTTAAGGATTGAGAATGGCAAGAGTTGTGGGCTCTGCCTTAGAGCCTTGGAAGAGGGAAGGAGATGGAGAGGAAGAGGAGGAGGAGAACTTTTTTTGTCTGTAAGTTTTTCCCAAAGAGAACTGTTTTTTTTTTTTCCAGTGTTTTTAGGAAGAAGATAAATCAAATTAATCTTCTTTTCACACACAACCCACGTAATTGACTGAGAGAAAATAGGGGGAGGAAGTTGTAACTCCCTCCCTTTAATTAATTAATATTAATTTAATAAAATAAAATTAATAATAATTATACATATAATAACTGTTGGGGTTGATGCCCTAAAGTCTCGTGTCCTGTAGTTTGTAAACAGTTTGTACGAACGCTTGTGATGTATAATATCTGATATTTACTTCACTTCTTGACTTTGCATATTTGGATGTTTTATTTGCTTTACCACAAACCAATAAACTAAAATCTCTGGTTGTCATTATGTAACTTAAGCATGTATGTGGTGACATACAACTGGATCATATCTTAAGTGACAACCAAAATGGTCTATAGTATATGGATATAGGAAGGAAACCTTATCCTCGTAATACTATGGATGTGGCCCGCTTTGTGGAATAGTTACAAGGGTTGTGACTTGCTACGGATGATCTGATCCTGATCATTCATGTGCAGACGTGTGAACGGGGGAATCCTATACAAAGGGTTTGTATAAGGTCTGACCACGAAGTGTTAACGTCTCGTCATATAACCTCGTTCGTGATAGAGACTTCACTTCACAAGGATGACCATAGGTAACATGATCTCAATCCTAAGTGAGTTGGGAATTCCTGCCATTGAGGGCGGTCCTTTGATTTTCTTGGGTGCGAGTGGCCAAAGCACCGACTCAAACCTACCACTTTGAGGATTCGT
The DNA here is from genome assembly GCF_027475165.1 of Benincasa hispida. Classification (NCBI taxonomy): domain Eukaryota; kingdom Viridiplantae; phylum Streptophyta; class Magnoliopsida; order Cucurbitales; family Cucurbitaceae; genus Benincasa; species Benincasa hispida. The sequence continues at coordinate 18,851,205 of NC_143485.1, forward strand.
CTAATTTGGGAGCTGGGAACTCAGCTACACAAGATGAAGTTCACTCCTTCCTCGAAGCAGAGGTAAGTAGATAGATTGCTCCATTAAGGGTTGGTCTCGGGGCTTGAACGATGTGGCACCATACACCTTCTCATGGCCCAAGAGGTGTTCACACATAGTAGGACTATGTTTATTGTTCATTAGAGGGATCGGTGGTACTTAAGGAGTAAGATGTAACTACAGGGGCAAAACGGTAAATTGGCCCAGCTGTATTTTTGAGCATCTGTGAAGGGTCATCGTATTGATGATTGGTTATATCCGATGGACATAGAAACATATCTGTGGTAAGAAGAGTTCAGTTTCGGTCTTTAGTGGAATGTCTGGCAGTTAACGGATGGTGGATATCATGGCTAAAGAGTTTAGTCAGTTATTCACGTACTGTTGAAGCTTCGAGCCATAGGTCCATAAGATCCCCTTGATAGCTTGGCTACAAGTTGAGAATCAATTTTTGGGTCAGATTGAAATGTTCAAATTGACAAAAGGGAGTTCAACTATATATGATATAATTGAACTAGTTAATTTAATATTATATAATTGACTTTATGTATGAGATACATTAATTTGGAGAAAATTGGATATAAATATGATTTATTTCTAGTGGAAGAAAAATATTATGGTTAATATATGATATTAAACCATAGGCTATGAATATAATGTGATTATATTTATTATTTATTAATTGGACAGTTATGGGATAATTGGTCGGCGTCTTTTCTGTTTTCGTAACTGATGGGTAAGATGAAGAATCGTTTTGAGACGCTTAAATAGCTCATGGTGTGTTGTGGTTCTAGAGGGTCATTGCTTAGTAAATCAGAGCATACACGATAGTGCTGTTTACTGAACGACACTTACTAAATGATCGCTTAGCTTTTCCTACACGATCATATATTTCACCTAAATGATCAAGCATTTTGTCTATACAATAGACGAGTCTTTCTCCCACTTGCTTGATCGTTATATACAATCTTTTTTCCTTCTCCCCTCTACCAAATCCAAACAAAGCCCACCCTTTGGATTCTCACTCCGAGAATATTGAGGGCTCCGAGTGGTGGTGTTATCCCCGTTTCCTTGTGTTCGTGCAAAGCTGTTTGTGTAGACGACCGGGGTGTTGCTGGATGTTTACTTACTAGTCTAGCAAGAGCGAGAGGTCATTCGTGGAGAGAGCGAGATTTCAAGTGAAGAAAAGTCTTCAACTGGTATGTTCTCTCGATCTCTTATTTATTTATCCTTTGAGCATGCCAGTAATTTAGCGTTGTGAATGCATATCTATATGTTTGAATGTATATGTGGAAATTATGTCATAATGAATTGGAAAGATCCGCTTTCGCTCATAGGTACTCTTGTATAAGAGTTCCTTCAATAACATCCTTATTAGATGTATATAAACTATATGTTATATCCCATATAACACATAATTTATAGTTACATATTGTATCAAATACAATATAGCCTATAGATTTATTTTCTCTCAACAATACATGACATTTAATATAAATCACATTTATATTAAATTCACTTATATGAATCTCATTCATATAATTAGTATTTGAATCATATTCAAATATTTAATTCCTCTCAACTCATTTATGGTATTTAATATAAATCATATTTATATTAAATTTAATTACATGAATCTCATTCATATAATTAGTATTTGAATCATATTCAAATTCCTCTCATATTACCTTATATTAACGTATCAAATATATTATATTAATTATATCACTATATAATTAATTTAATTAATTATACCATATATAATTAATTTCCTCAATTAATTTGAATACTTCAAATTAATCCAAAAACCATTCCTAATTAAATCCCTGTTGAGCTACAGAGAGGACTTTATGGACCTGTAGATTGAAGCTTTAACGGTACTCAGATAATTAATTAAACTCTTTAATTAAATTACCCAACATCCGTTAACTGTCGGTCATTTCACTAAAGACCGACAACTGCACTCTTCGCATTGCAGATAAATTTCTATGTCCATTAGATATAACCAATCAACAGCGCGATGACCCTTCACAAATTGCTCGTAAGTACAACTGAGCCAAAATTATCGTTTTGCCCCTGTAGTTAGATATAACTCCTTAGGTACCAATAAGTCATAGTCTAACTATGACCAAGTCCCTCTCGGGCCAAGAGAGGGTGCAGCCACTATGTCCAAGCCTCAGAATCAGCCCTTAAATGAGCAATTTATCTACTTACCCCTGCATCGAAGAAAGAGTGAATTCCATCTCGTGTAGTTTTGTTCCCAGCTCCCTAGTTAGACGAATCCCCAAAATGGTAGGCTTGTTAAGTTGGAAATTTGGCCACTTTCACCTATACAAATCAAAGGACCGCTTTCATGAGCAGAAGTTCACAATTCACTCAGGATTCAGATTTGTCACCTATGGTCATCCTAGTGAAATGTAAGTCTTTATTATTAACGACGTTATATAAAGAGACTAATCATGGTCCAATCTTATACAAACTCTTTGTATAGGATGCCTCCGCTTATATGTCTCCACATGAATGATCAGGATCAGATCATTTGTAGCACTTTACAACAATTGTAACATCTACAAAACAGGTCGTATCCGTAACACCTACAAAACAGGTTGTATCCGTAATGTCATCAGGATAAAGTACCCAGCCTTGTATGTTTTACTATGACTAAACCCCTCTCGGGTCAAGAAAGAATGTGGCGCTACATTGTTCAAGACTCGAAATCAGCCCTTAAGGGAGCAATTTATCTATTTACTCTTGCCTCGAGGAAGAATTGAATTCTATCTTGTGTTTCTATGTTCCCAGCTCCCCAATCAAATGAATCCCCAAAATGTAGGCTTGTTAAGTCGGTGATCTGACCACTCTCACCCATACAAATCAAAGGACCACCCTCATAGGTAGGAGTTCACAACTCACTCAGGAATCAGGTCATGTTACCTGTGGTCATCCTGGTGAAATGTAAGTCTCTATTATGAATGGCGTTATATAATGAGACAAACATTTCGTGGTCCGGTCTTATACAAACTCCTTTGTATAAAATATCCCCACTCGCATGTCTATACATGAATGATCAAGATCAAATCATTGTAGCACTTTACAACAATTGTAACACCTATAAAGCGGGCTATACTCGTAGTGTCACCAGGATAAGGTACCCAGCCTTATCCATCTACTACAGACCTTTTAGGTTATCACTTAAACATGATCTACTTGTAAGTCTCTATATACATGTTTAAGTTACAAAGACAACCATGGATGTTAGTTTATTGGTTTGTGGTCAATGCAACTAAAATATCATATATTTTATAGACAATGAATAAAAGACCAAATATTTTATTAAATACATAATAATTTGTTCAACAATGTTTACAAACTATAGGACCTTAAGAGATTTAGGGCATCAACCCCGACATTTACAACAATTGTAACATCTACAAAGCGGGTCATATTCGTAATATCACTAGGATAAGATATCCAGCCATATCCATCTACTACAGACCATTTAGGTTATCACTTAAACATGATTCACCTATATGTCTCTGAAAGAGCTCTTATACAAGAGTACCTATGAGCGGAAGTGGATCTTTCTAATTCATTGTGATAGAATTTCCCATATACATTCGAACATAATGATATGCATTGATAATGCTAAATTACTGGCATGCTTAAAAGATAAAAAGAAAAGACTGAGAGAACAGACTAGTTGAAGACTTTTCTTCACATGAACGAACACCTTTCGCTCTCACTAGTTCAGCAAGTAATCGCCCAACAACACCTCAGTTGTCTACACAAATAGCTTCGCACAAACAACAGGCAATAAGGACGACACCATCACTCGAAGCCCTCAATATTCTCAGAGTGAGAATCCAAAGATAAGACTATCGTATAGTCGGATGCTTGATTGTTTAGTGCGGGGTACACGATCGTGTAGTAAAAGCTAAGTGATCGTCTATATGATCATTTTGTTCAGCTCAAGCGCTAAGCGATCGTTTAGTAAACGTTAAGCGATCATTTAGGAAAGCGCAGGCGATCGTTTAGGAAAGTGTGTGTGCGATCGTTTAGTAAATGGGCGCTATCATATAGGCTCTCAAACACTAAGCGATAGAAGGCTTATCACACCATGAGCGATTATGCGTCTCTCTTTCGAAATGAAAACAATTTTCATTTTATTCTTCAATTACTAAAATTCAATTGAACTTCCAACCAACGCACTAATTCGAAGAAAACGTCGACCAATTATCTCATAATCGTCCAAATAATAAAATAATAAATATAATCATATTATATTCATAACCTATAGCTTGATATCATATATCAACTATAGTGTTTTCTCCTTTACATGATATAAATCATATTTATATCCAATTTCCTCCAAAATAATGTATCTCATACATTTAGTCAATCATATCATATATAATTAATCAGTTCAATTATATCATATATACTCGAACTCCCTCTTGTCAATTTGAACATTTCAAACTGACCCAAAAACTGATTCTCAACTTGTATCCAAGCTACAAAGGGAACCTTATGAACCTATGGCTCGAAGCTCCAACGGTACATGAATAGCTGACTAAACTCTTTAGCCATGAGATCCACCATCCGTTAACTGTCAGACATTCAGCTAAAGACTAAAAGCTGAACTCTTCTTACCACAGATATATTTTTGTGTCCATCGGATATAACCAATCATGAGTACGATAACCCTTCACAAATGCTCTAAGTACAGCTGGGCTAATTTATCGTTTTACTCCTGTAGTTACATCTCACTCCTTAAGTACTACTGATCCCTCTAATGAATAATCCAACATAGTCCAACTATGTGTGAACACCTCTCGGGTCATGAGAAGGTGTGTGGCACCACATCGTTCAAGTCCTGGAATCAGCCCTTAAGAGAGCTATCTATCTACTTACCCATACTTTAGGAAAAGAGTGAATTCCATCTTGTGTAGCTGAGTTCCCAACTCCCAAATCAGACGAATCCCCAAAGTGGTAGGTTTGAATCGGCGGCCTGCCACTCACACCCATACAAATCAAAGAACCACTCTCAATGGCAGGAGTTCCCAACTCACTCAGGATTGAGTTCATGTTACCTATGGTTATCCTAGTGAAATGAAGTCTCTGTGATGAACGGTGTTATATAACGAGACATTAACACTTCATGGTCAGATCTTATACAAACTCTTTGTATAGAATGGCCCCGCTCCCATGTCCCCTACACGAATGATCAGGACAGATCATTTGTGACAATTCATAACACTTATAACTATTCCACAAAGCAGGCCGCATCAGTAGCATTACCAGGATAAGGTTTCCCTCCTATATTCATATACTACAGACCATTTTGGTTATCATTTAAGACAAAATCCACTTGTATGTCACCATATACATGCTTAAATTACATAAAGACAACCAGGGATTTTAGTTTATTGGTTTGTGGTAAAGCAAATAAAACATCCAAATGAGCAAAATCAAGAAGTGAAGTAAATATCATATATTATACATCACAAGCGTTCGTACAAACTATTTACAAACTGCAAGACACGAGACTTTAAAGCATCAACCCCAATAGTCTTTACATACATGTTTAAGCTACAAATGGTACCCTTGGATGGTGGATATCATTTATTAATTTTGTGGGTTAATGCTACTAAATGATGTATAAAACATCTCATATTTAATTTAATAAATAAATTATTTATAAATTACAATTACAAACTTCAGGGCCCATAAGATTTAGGATAGTAACCTCAACAATGGCAAATGCAAGGAGAAGAAGATGCTCGTTTAAATCAACTGATGTAGCAATCAAGAACTTTTCTCGATATTTTCCATACAAGTGGGTACCGTCTATTTGAATCATTGGTTGACATCTATTAGAAGCTTCATACAAAGACCAAATGCCCAAAATACAGAAGGATGACATGTCATTCAGTTGGTGTTTCTTTCACTCTCCACTCTACATATGTTCCGGTATTGGTCCACTTAACCATATACAACCACCTAGGTAACAATTTGTATGACTCGTCACAGTCACCGAACACTTTAGCCAACACCTTTCTTTTGCCCTCCCACACCCTATGGTAAGGAACATAATATCTATTTTTTTTTATGTCGGACTGTAGTTGTGTCACGCTAATGGACGGTTTTTCTATTACGAATCACAAAAATCTAGTGTATTCATTGATGAATCTAACTACACATGACTTTGACTAAGTTTTGAGTAAAAACATGTATGTTGGTCAACATACTTATTGATCTCAAACAAGTCATGCGACTTTTTCTTTGTTGCACAAAATCTCCATTTGCAACCGTCTTCCCACTTCTTATACTGAATTGCCCAAATCGTCAGTGTCGATTCCATTTCATATGGTGTGTGACACTTAATAGTAAAACATTTGACCGCATGTTGTAGCATTTCTTTATGTTGACAAATCATCCCCTTTGGCTATTGTCAACATCCACAGGGGCTACAATTGAGTCGTGTTCTCGAATGTTATCTATTATATTCATGTTCAAATCGTTGAATGTATCTAAAGGTAACTCATGTTCACAACCATCAAAATCCTATTCTTCAAATTCATCATCGGTTTCTGTTCTAAAATCCTTGTATTGATTGTTAGCCACCATATCTTCATAATCACAGGGTGGTGCAATTGATTCAGGATCATGGTCAATACATTGAGTCGGATCTTCAAACTGATTAAAAGGTTGTGCATTCAAGTTTATATCTAATCCTACCCTACTCACATTAACATATAAATGAACTAAATTCGGGAGTGGCATCGCAATTAAGAACATCAAGTTCTTTGCTTGTTTATTAGGAATGGGAAATGACATAAACCTTACTGATCCTGATGGTGTTAGATTAGGATGTCTATATACTATTTCTAACTAATTTGCTCTCATATCTACACCAAGTGTCATCCCTATCATTTCAATGAATTGTTCAAATACAAACAAACTGTTCACATTTATGCTAAAACTCCCACGTGGTGGTTGGTCATAATCAACCTCATCAACATCATCAATCACATTACTATCTATAAACAATATAAATCTTAAATATTTGTTCGTCATTTTCTAAAAAAAAAAAAAAAAAAGAAAGACAAAAAAATACATTACTAATTATTTTACTAATTATCAAATTTAAATACAAACAAAAACAAATAAAAATATTAAAAAATATTTTTAAAAAATTAACTTAGATTTAACATCAAACTATTTAAAAACTAACAGAATCGAATATTATTTTTAAAAAACAAACAAGAATACTAAACTTTTTATAATAAAAAACTTTAAACATCAAATTAATAATTTTGTATTAAATATAAACTAAACTTTTTTATTAAAAAATCGTTAAATACTAAAAAAAATCAAATATCTAATGCCTAAAATCTAATGTCTTCAAAAAAAATACAGAAAACCGTAACACTACTATTATTTAAAATGCAAAAGAAAACATTAACATGGTAGATCTAACATAATATAAATAAAAACATTAAACTATAAAGAAAAATCTACTAACATAAATATATAAATATTATTGAATTCATACTATTAAAAAACTATTATTGAATTGAGACTAACATGGTAGATCTAAAATATTAACATGGTAGATCTAAAATATTATTGAATTCAGACTAATATCAATATATAACTAATATTAAAAAAACTATTAACATCAATATATAAGGAATTAAAATGATATATCTAGCATAAAATAAATATAAAAATTATTAAAAACAAAAAATTAGTAATAAATAAATGTTAAACTCAAAAATTCAATAGTGGTTCTACATTTTTTTTCAAAGTGACAACGATCTCCTTTTTTTTGTTATTTGTTATCCAGCAAAAAAAATTACGAAAAAAATAAAATAATATTATAATCTATAACTTATTTTTTAATTAGAATAATAGGAATTTAGTTAAGTGAACGTGTACCTCTTTTTGAATCTTTGTTTCTCGAACAACAATAAAAAATATATAAAAAAAAAAAAATAATAATAATATGAGAATAGGAACAAAGTTTATTATTTTTAAAAAAAATAGAAATCTAGTAGAGTGTGAACAAACCTATATAATTTGTGATTCGAGAAGGGTGAAGTATGAGGAGAAAAGATTCACACGAAAGAGAAGAAGAGAGTAAGAGGCAGAGAGTAAGAGTGTTATTTATGAGAGTAAGAGGCTGAGTAAGATTGTGTATTATTTGTGATCTGAAAATGATTTAAAAGATAATAGGTCGAGTATTCAAAACTCGACTCACAGATTAAAAGGAGTAGGTAGGCAGGTGGAGCGGTAGAGGCTTTAAAGTTGAGGTCTGCAGAGGCGAGGTGACGATTTGGCATGCTAGTTCTCGAGATAGCAGACGCATGCAAGCAGCTGAACTCAACTAGCGCAACAGAATGTCGAGGGTTGAAGATTCGATCTATTTAGATCGAGTGTTCAAAACTTGACCCACAGATTAAAAGGAGCAAGTAGGCAAGTGGAGCGGCAGAGTCTTTAAAGTTGAGGTCTGCAGAGGCGAGGTGACGATTTGGCATGTAGGTTCTCGAGATAGTAGGTGCATGCAAGCAGCAGAATTCAACTGGCGCAACAAGATGTCGAGGGTTGGAGATTCGACCTATGTAGGTCAAGTTTTGAACCCTCGACTTTCTTTTTAAATTTTTTTAGGTTGAAATTCCAACCCTCAAATTACTTTAGGTCGAGATTTCAACATTCGACTTAATTTTTTATTTTTTTTAACGCTCGAACTTCTCAAAAAATTGTCACACTACCACAAATCTCTAAATACTTTTAAAACTATCTATTTCACTAATTATTTTTTTCAAACTACAATATTTAAATAAAATGTACAAAATGGTTGTGCTTCTCCAATATTTTTAAGAATGTTATTAAAATATATAATCTTAATCTTAAAAAATAAATAATAAATAAAATCCATTTAATCTTAGATTTCAAAGGTTGCATATTTAGTCTTTAAAAGTGAGATTTGTTTCATTTTAGTATTTGAGTTTTAAAATATTACAATTTTATTCTTGAAATTTGAGTTTTGTTTCAATTTGGTCCTTAAATTTCAAAATTTATATTTTTAACCTCAATTTTTTTTTTATAAATATCCACTTTCGTCTTTAGTGTTAAAATCTATTAAATTTATTTAACAAAATTATAATTAATTAAGTTTCACTATTTTTTATTGAATTTAATTGTAAATTTAACTTCATAGTTATTTTAATGTAATTTATAGAAATTAACGTTAATGATGGAAAGCTAGAGACTGATTTGAATCCGATCTCAAAATTTAAGTACTAAATTTATAATATTTCAAAACTTATGGATAAAAGGTAAACTAAACCTAACACCCAATGACCAAAAAGCACTAAATTTATAATATTTCAAAATTTAGGGATAAAATGTAAACTAAACCTAACACCCAGTGACCAAAAAGCTATTTTCCGTTATTATTATTAGAAGATGTTATAATTACAGCCTAATAAGCAAATTTGTATAATTAGTGTCATATCAACAAAAATATAAGTAGTATGTTAAAAAACTATAGATATAAAAGAGAATATAAGGGAATAATCTTTCCATTTTCATTTTATCTATCATTACAACTACTTGAGTTAAATTGGAGAAATGATGAAGGGATGTATCTTTTTTGTGATGGGTGTGATATAGACTATATAGACGTAAAATTTCACAATCTAATATTGGAGATGTGCTTGAATGGACATTAAAGTCTTTTATTGTGCTACAACATTTCTTGGTGAAGCTAAGTACACAACAAAGTTGTATATCTTTTCGTATATGAGTATGATCTAGACTGTAAATACGAAACATCACAATCTAGGAGTAGAAATATGTTTGAATAAAAAGTCACGTCATTTGCCCCATTATAATTGGGAGTTGAAGTGATTACATGACAAAATGGTGTATTTTTTCGTTTATAGGTGTGATCAAGGCCATAAATTTGAAACATCACAATCCAATCAAATAGACATACTTGAACAATCATGTCCTTTGCATTTTATAATTTCATTAATTTTTCTTTTGTCTCCTTCAAATAGTTACAACTATTCATGTTAAACAATATAAAAGGTTATTGAATTATTTAGGATCTTTTTTAACATTTATTCCACTAAAGTAAAACTAAATTCTCAACCATGCAACAATGGAAAAGAATTCCATCTACATCGCACATTTTGTGAGTTTTTTTAGTACAAATTGAGAATGGGAATATTTGAACTACAAACCTCTTGGTCCCCAGTACATTCAAATGCTCGTTCAACTAGGCTTTTGTTGGCTTAGAAACTAAATTAGTTGCAATAAATATTTTTTTTTCACTACTTGAAACATCAAGGAGTTCTATTCTCAGGCAAAGGACTTAATTTGCATTTATCCTTAAATATCATTATTAGGGAATTCTTTAGAAGGATTATTTATGTGGTATTTTCACCATAGACAGTAAATATAAGAAACAACAAAGCTTTTTATAAAACAGAGCTTTTTATAAAACAGATCAGAGAAATGAAAATACAGAAACTCCAAACCATTTTGAAATGTGAAAATAAAAACCAAACAAGAAATTTGAAATAGTATACACAATATGTAATGTAAAATGTAAATTCAACTTCAAAGCTTCATCTTCTCTGCTGCTTTATGAATTCCTGAACCCAAAAAGAGAGCATTTCAGGGTGAAAAAGCCTTATCCCTCTACCACATAAAAAAATGTGCTGAATTGAAATGTAAGTGATAGGGGACAAAGTAAAACCGACCAAACCGACCAAAACTAAAGTTGGTATCTGATACAAATTGTCCATCTCCCACACCGCCTCCCTTCACCCTCAAACCATCACGTCGCATTAGTAAGATTTTTAACTAGCGACGCTGGCCTACCTCAATCAAACCAATCGACCAAACCGACAAATAGGCTAACCCATGATTTCAAGATTTCAAGATTAATGAAACTATTAACTGCAATATAGCAATTAGGTTCAATGTATTTGCATATATAGCACAATGCAAAAGAATTTGCAAATATAGCAAAATTTAAATCCAATTCTCAAAGTGTATTAGTGATAGATCATATCACCGATAAGAATCTATCAGCGTAGTCTATCACTAATAGGAGTCGTTTAGCGATAGAGTCTATCACTGGTAAACTTTGTTATATTTGCAATTCTTTTACAATGTTGCTATACACTCAATTATTATCCCAAAAAGTGTTATCCATTGCAATTACCCTAAAACTAAAAGAGGAAAGTTTTACCACCATCTAAGCTTTTTTTCTTTTATCTTTTGTACATTTTGAAAGTTCTATGAAATGATATGATATATTTTATGTATCTAAGAATTGAAAAGCAGGAAAAGAATTCTACTTTTGTCCCTGAGATCTATATACAATTGTAGAAACATTTCTTAAAACATAAGAATTGAATCATCTCTTATTCCCTTTTTCTTCTAGCATGAAGAGTTAGGTCTCTCTCATAAATGTTTGGATTATTTCAGAGGGTCACTTCCCTTGGATGGAAATATGGTTCAAATGCTTTGCATCCATCCTTTAAAGTAGAAAGCAAAGATTCTATTGGTCAATGCTATTAAACCAAACACTAAAGAATATTTGGTTGGAAAGAAATGATTGATTTTTTTCCACAAGGCAAGAGATTGGTAGTGGGAGTAGGAGGAATGGGCAAAATTCAATGCTTCTCTTTGATATTGAGACAAATAAAGACCCTTTGTACTTATCTTTTTTTTTCTCTCTCTCTCTTCTCTAAGTTCAACTAGTGAAGACATGAGGGATCGAATCAACCTACAATAGTCATTAATGCCACATCCACTGAGCTATACTCGAATTGAGAAGAGTCTTGTAGTCATACCCTATTCTTTACAAATAAGGGAGGGACTTTTCTTTTTAGGACAATATATGGGACGGGGGATCAAATCTCAAACCTCGAGGTTGGTAGTACAAATCCATGCCAGTTGAGCTATACTCGTGTTGGCATCAAGAGGAACGTTTGAGGTATAGTTTTTGACAAATAGTTTTATATTTTATGTAACTATTCGAAATTTTTAAAATAGAGAGCTTTGTTTCACATTTAAAAGAAAAGGAAAAAAGAAAAACATGAAACATCATTAAATGCAAATATATTTAAAACGTCATAAATAAGAAACAACAACGTTACCAAACAACTTCTATATCTTCGCACTCCAGTGACATTGAAAAGTCATACGGGATTTAATAAATAAAAACAATAGCTTAAATGATAATTTGACTAAATGTTTGAAATTTTCCTATTGATTTGGAATATTAGTGGGTCCACAAGGAATCAGCTTCTAAGCTTCATAATATCGAGTGGGTGAAAACTGAAAAGACAGGCAATGGAAGTTTAACAAACTTGGTTCCAATTGAATTCTCTATGGTTCAAATAATTTTTATGCTCCCAGCTCATGGAATCATTTATTTAATATAAAGAAAATAATTGTGAATCAACTTCTAACTGAGAAAGATAATTTCCGTTCTTGGTCGAACTTATCCTAGTTGAATCAAACTCGGTTAGATATGTCACTTTCAAACAAGCAATGTCACTGATTGTGGATTCTAATATATCAAGGACATTTCAATCACGAGACGTAAGTAAACGTAACATCATCGAATAAACCTCTCAAATTCACTCGGAGTTATCGTAACTAACAAGAAGACTTTGAAATACATGTTCATGCAGGCAAAATGACATCATAAAATAAGTAATCAACGACATTCGACATACCTTAGAAAATAGGTGGGAATTCATGCGCCACCAAGGCAAGGCAGACGGTTCTAATAATAAAGAGAACCTACGAAAGAATTTGAAATCAGAGACAAACGGATGAGTCAACAGATTCCAACAACTTCGTCCATTATAGTATTAGTACCTTGCCACCAATTTCCCCTAGAAGCAGGTTGAGAGTTGTTTCCATTTGGATCATCTTCTCCCCCACTTTTCTTCATCTGGGTCATCAATGAATTGGCAACAAAAAGAACAATCAATTTTACTTTCAGTTTTTGATCGGTCTGATGAAATCATAAAAGTTACAACAGAGTGCACACATCTTTAACAATGATCCAAATTGATCAACAAAGTATACTCACAGTGGGGGGTGAGGGTGGGGATGGTCCAGCTGATGGGGCCTGGGAGTAGCCATCTTGTCCTCCATAGTATAGAGATGAACTCAGATGACACGGCTCCAAACTCCCTGCTTGAAATTATTAGATCTGGTTTTTGTTAGGTATACGTATAATAACTTGATTTCTTGTTTCTTCGGAACAGATTAAAATTGAGAACTATACTCCTGTGGTCTTCGAAGCTCTTTGCTCTTATCTTTTTTATTATTACAAATAGTTAATAAATTACATTCTTGCAGTTTAGGAATTTCATAAATGATAATACTCATTTTTTTTAAATGGTTTCGAAAGATCCATTCCTGTGGTTTGTGAATTTGCATATCATACCCTTCTGTCCATCAGTTTTAACGGGATTGATATTTCAATTCACACACCTGAATTTCCTTGTCTGGTGTGGCGTGGTTGATTTCCATTGGTTTGTTTTAGCCAATCCCCAGAGCTAGAAGAATTCCTGCCTCTCCCCTGAAAATTAGAAAATAATAGTGCTATAAAAGAAATTATGCTTTGATAATGGCTCTATGGCACCTGAACCGTCCAGGTCCATATTATTTTACTCTTTTCAAAATTGTAAAAGTAATTAAAGAAGAGTATGAAATGTAAGGAATAACATGTATAAATCTTTTTTTTTTTTTTGTTCTTATCAAATATATATATATAGTCTTCGCTTGGACCCTCCCTGTAGTTTGAACGTCCTATTTTCTTGTGTAGGTAAAAGTTCATTTTAGTCCTTAACAATAAATTTTCATATTATATTTGAGTAAAAATGTGGACTCAATTTCTGTGTCAGAGAAATCAAGTTTGATACCAAAAATGGAAACGGATGGTCAAAGATCTCTGCTAAATATAATTACGACAATTGATGAAGATTTATAAGTTTGAGGATCAGAACCACATAATTGGAAATATAAGAACTAAAATGAAATATATGTGAAGGTTTGCAATAATAACTTCACACTAGATTTTCTGAAACAAAACTTGCAATACTGGTCGAAGTAGGGAATTCTGGAAAAAAATATATCATTGTCCATAAATGAAAAAATAGGGGGACCTCAAGCAATGAACTTTAGAAAATGCTACATAAGTTTCAAAATTCATCCTTTTAACATTATGCAACAAAACTTTCAAATCCCATAACGCCTCGATGTCTTCCAAGTCATTTGGAATTCTATGACAAAATCTGAACCTATTGGGAAAGGAGGAAGAAAGTTCTACGTAGAAAGGAGCAGTTAAAAAACAGCAGCATTACCTTCTGTGGAGATGAAAAAATTGCTGCAAAGACTCCTGATGTGGATGACAATGGCGGCTCCTTGACATCAAAAAGATCGGCAACGAAAGAGGAGGCTTGATACCCTTTAGACTTTCCCTCCATGTTCTCTCAACCTTTCCTTCTTACCAAACAAAATTACTCTCCTTTTCCACCACACCCGATTGAAAGAAATCAGAAGAGTAAGAAATGAAAGCAAGAAACTATACTTGTAAAGATCTACTAAATCAGCTAACCTGCTAAGAATGAGATATGTCTAAATTGACTCCTCAACTCACTATTTATAAGAAGAATGCAGTGACTGCTGCTTTGTCATCCATGTGCCATCATCACAAGGTGGGAAAAAGAAGAATAGAAAAGAAATAAAGAAAGAGAAGCCGCCTCCTAATTAGTTTAACAAAGATCTTATTTGGGAATTTTCTTTTGGAAATTTCCTCATTCACTTTCTAGCCTCTGCATACAAAATAATAATATCATCCATGCTCTTCCTGTGAGAACATAGGAGGATAAGTGCAAAGTGTGGTCCACATGTGATCCTAATTGGACATATCTTGTTGTGCCACGTGTTCTTTAATGGATAATGCAAATTCACAAGCACAATTATATTCATTATATTATCTGACCCAGGTTCTCTTCTTCCCCACACAACCAATGGCAATCCCTAAGAGTGCTTTTCTTCAAGTCCAAGTTGAATATGACTTATGAGAGACAAGGATAGTAAAATAAAGAGAGAGAAAAACTAAAATGGGTTCAATCCCACATGTATATAGCAGGTGACAAGATAAGATTCATCTCTAAAATATGCCATTTCCCATGCCCAAAACAGAAGAAATCAACTATTTAAACTCCCTAAATCATCAATGTCCCAGTTGATTCCAATGCCATCAAACTATTTGATCTATCTAACTCAAGGAGACAAAAAAATTCCATGGGTTCAAACATATTCCATTACAGAACCCAGAAAAAAAAAAAAAAAGAAAAAGGTGGGCTCTCAAGAACAGGAAGATTCGTTCAAACCCCAATCATAAAAACAAAACAGTTCATTAATGAAGATATGATTAAAAAAAACTCCCAAAAGAAGTAAAATCAAAATACAAAACAGTACGAATTTTTGGATAAGGTAAATGAAATCGAGGGCCAGAGAGGTGGTACAAGTTGAACATCAAAGCAATTTGTTTAGGGGGAAAATGGGGTTGTGGGGATTTATTTGTTTGGTCGTTTCTCCATGATTACATTGAGAAAAGATTTCGATGAAGAATATTAAAAGAAAAAGAGTCATCAATCATAGTTGAGAGAGACGTGAAGCCATTCTACAACCACTCTAGTGCAATCGATGCGAAATAATATCTTGAAAATAAACTTTACAAACAAGAAAAAGAGGAATTGAAAAGGTCAAGTCCATGAATATCAGCCATTGATCGATCAATCAAAGCTAGCAAGCGTGATTTTACCTAAAGATGGTCCCCATTTTCTTCTGGGAAATCAAGGAACTAGGAAGGAATCGTTTCAATTTCATTTCCTTGTTTGTAAGAGGCGAAACCCCGCTGAAATTTTTGCCATGAATGATTGTGGGAGTGATGTTCAAAAATGGCACAAAAAAATTCAAACATACACATAAAATTTCTAGAAAAAAATCTAAAGAAAATAACATCAAAATACCACTAATATAAATATAATATAGAAAATTTGTTTTAAATATCAAAACTATTTTAAAAAAATATCAGCCTATCTACGATCAATCACGATAACTATTTTCTATGTCTATTATAACACAAATAAACACGAATGGTGATCTATCATCGTAAATTGCACATCAACAATAAAATATTATTATATTTATAAATATATTTTGATTTATTTTTTTATATTTGAAAATAGCTAGATATGTTATATTGTTTGAAAATTATAAAATATTTACTTATTAATTTAAATTTATTTTTTGAACTTTTGTTTTTATGATTTTTTCAAAAACATCCCTCGAAACAAGATCTTGCTTATCACAACAAACTTTTTTTAGTTTTCTACCGTTATTTGAATGAATCATCTTGATGCCATCTTGGTTGGATCCATATAAATTTGTAACTTGATCTATTTTTACTTTAGATAAGTGAGTTTGCCTTCAGATTTAAATGCATTTGTTTAGCATATTTTGCTTCTTTCTTTGTTTATTGAAGGAAATAAGGTCTTTTTATATAGTGTACAATTTTGAGGAAAAGTTTCTCCTCAAGATCATTATTGATTCAACATTTTGAAGATATTTGTTTAGTTTCATTTTCTCGAGAATCAAAATGGAGGAGTAAGATAAGTGTTCAATTTATAAAGTTTTGAGAAAAACAATCTAGTACGTTGTAGTTCATGAAGCAACTAAGAGAACTAGGAACAATATTAGTATTTGATATAATTACTTTTCCGTTTTGGGATGAAACGTAGGAGTGTACATCGGTCGATGTCAATTTTGGGAGAAAATCGGCATCGAAAACCGATCCAAAAAAGAGTTTGAAATTTACTCGATCATCAGTCGGTCAGTTTGGTCTTTTTTTTCATCTTTTTTTGTTTTAAAGAATGAAAAGGAAAGATGAATGGATAAAGTGTTATTGTTAGGTTAATAAATTAGCAATTTTTTAATTTTAAATCAATCATTTTTTTATAATAAAATTTAAATAAATCATGTAATGGGTTTGAAAATTAGGCAACATAAAAAGTAATAATAAATCAAAATTAAGGCTTGGGCTTAGATCGGTGGTAATGAGCTTGTTTTATATATATATATATATTATTGGTCGATCGGTCGGTTTCAAATTTTTTCAGAAAAATCGAAAATCAACCGACCCCTATCTCCGACCGACCGGCCTTCATTCGATCGATTTTGATCTACCAGATCGGTTTTTGGTGCTTTTATATACACCCCCATGAAATATTAGCAAAAATGATATCAATTCAACTAAAAAACAATCAGTATATAAACTCACATTTGTTCATTTCTAATTTATCTTGTCAGAATTGTCGTTAAGAAAGTACAAAACTTAAAGTTGAAACATGTGGAAAAAAAAAAAAAAAAAAAAAAAAAAAAAAAAAAAAAAAAAAAAAGAGTAAATTTTTTTAATGTAAAGACTTCAATATCGATCCCAACTAAAATTAAAATTTTAATATAAAGACTTCAATATCGATCCCGACTAAAATAACACTTGAACAATCCAACAAAGTAAGAAAAAGGTATTATTTGTGAAAAGCGGAAAATTATTAGAATTGATGGGTGAAAATAAAAGATAAATAAATGAAAAGAAATGAAAGGATGGGACTGATATTTGAAATTTGAGATGTCAATTCCATCAAATCAATATGTCCTATCCAAAGTTTTTCAAAACATTCAATACATGTAAAAATGATTATTGCTTTATGGGTGGAATAATTTAAATTGGTTGTGAATAATATGAATAATAAGCCAAAAATGAAATTTCCAAAATATAGAATGAAAACGTGAGCGGCAGGATTCGAACCTGCGCGGGCAGAGCCCACATGATTTCTAGTCATGCCCGATAACCACTCCGGCACGCCCACGACTCTGAAAATAGTTAGAAACTATTATATAACATATTTAATTTCTGTGGAAAATATTAATTCACATTAATTAGATTCAGAATAGTATTAATTTAAACTATAAACTATCAAAAGTGTTTCAATTTATAAACTCTTTTTACGTTTTCATTATAAATGTGATGTGAGATTTATAGTTTTATCATTTAAATAAACTTTTACAATTGAATTAATTTAGATAATCATTAATCGTCCATTTTATTAATTCTACGTTTGAAGAAGTCTGCACACGTGTAAGTGTTGGGTGTATAAATAATTTTCAAACACAATCTTAATAAGTGCTCTAAATTTATTCACTTCTGAAATTTTAAGAGTTTGATTGATAAAATTCAAACGAAATCTAGAAGAAGAGTGTAAATAAAAACACTTACAAAAGCTTATAATTTGAAGTTGATACAATTATTAGTTCAGTGTTTTGATTTATACAACTCTCGAAGTTTAGGGATATAAATTGATTTTTTTCTCCTAATTTTTCTAGAAATATTTAGGTTTAAATATTAATTTGATGTAGGGGTGTACATGGGTCGGATTGGGTTGGGTTGTCGGCTTAATATTATTTGTTCTTCTTAGTTTAAAATACTTAAATTTATCTACAACACATATCTAATAACTAAAATCTCATAAAACTAAATTCTTACGTACCAAATATCTATAATATCTATTACAAATTTAATGCAAAAACAAACATTCTTAAAAGAAAAACATAAAGAATTAAAAAATTCATCAATTATATATATATAATTCGGGATGGGTTGGATCAACCCAAATTTTTTTTAGGACTGACAAGAAAAATAACAAATTTTAAAGTTTCATTTGAAAAATGGCAAAAATATTTCAAAATTATAAAAATAGCAAAAACGAGTTTAAATAATAGAAAACACTAATTAGTGAATGACAAAACTACCCTAAAACAATAAAATTAAATACAAACGAGAATGCAAGGATAAACTGCTTCAAAAACAACTTGAATACCACAAATACACTCTATTTAAATACTTTAGAGCCACAAATACACAGTATCTAAACATTCCATAAGCAAAAATTAAAAATCACTCAATATAGTCCTTAACGCTTCTGGCTGCAAAGTTGATTGTAGCAGTAAAGTTGTTGGCAAATGAGTATTCGAAGGAATTGCAACTTTAGGACGATGTGATTATTGGAAATATGATTGCATTTGACACCAAACAAGTTGTAGGGACATGTGGCCATTTTGCTTATAGGATCTTGAAAACTAATTTTAAACACTATCAACCCAGAACATCATGGTTGAAAACGATGTTTAAAGTAGAAACAAAAGCAGGAAACATGTGTGCAAGCAAAAAAAGGTCGGCGATGGTGGTCATCAAAAGATAGCCAAGACGATGAAATTCAAGAAAAGATTGTTGAACCAACAATCTCAGACATGAAGAATATGAGATTTTGGGGGAAGGGGCGACTAAGTGAAGAAGATGAAGAATATGAGATTTAAGATTTTTTTTATCTTATTTTGATGACGACGACGATATTATTATTATGGCACCTTAATTTCTATTTATATATATATATATATATATATATATATATATATATTAAGTACAACAAACCATTTTTAAGTGTTTCTATGTGAAAAATTGAAAACCTAAAAAATATGAACAAAAAAAAATCAAATTAATTTGATAACAATATGTATAAAATAATGAAAAAATATTTAGACGCAATTGAATTTGTAACAAACATTTAAACAAGTCGAAACCTAATAAGATAAAATCAAATTTGATAATAAAAGATAAATTCAAATATAATTTGAGAGAAAAAAATCAGGAATGGAGCTCGTTTATTTACAATTACACTACATTCATAATTTTATTTTTGTTTAAGCTTCAACAATTACACTATATTTATAACTCCATCAACGACAAGGCCTACGAAAGAAACCTAACTTATTGTAGAGACATAGCAAAAACAATAAGATTGAAAAAGTGAATACTTATTTGTTTGTCAAAAAGAAATTAATGGTATAATAATGTAATAAGATGATAATGAATAAAAGGTGCTTAAAAAATACAAAAATGATTAAAAAATAAATTAATAAATGAAATATACAGTTTGTTAGATGATAATATGTATAAAATATAAAGTAAAATCCTAATCAAGATAAAAAAAAAATTAATCTGAATTTAAAATAATAATGAAAACGAATAAAATAATGTAAAATCTAAAGATATATTATAAATAAAAATAAAAATAGCGACAAACAAATTAAAGATTGATTAATTCTGAATATTTTCAAAAACTTGTTAAATCAAATCAAACAGATATGAAATCGTCAATTCAAATTTTAAAATGGGAGAAAAATTTGGCACCTTATCTTTTGAATTTTTTAGGTGAAGACTCATAACTGATGATTCCATTTACACTATATTTCTATTGGGAATTGATACACGGTCTCATAAAGATGATTCCATTTACCTTGTATTTCTATTGAGAATTTATACACGGTATAACAATTATACAATACATGAAAAAACTGGTCATCGACCATACCGGGGATAATTGGGGATTAAAAATATATATGATATGTGCACGGCACGCTTTTGCCAAAAATCTTATTATTTTATTTTTTCGATAAAAATCAAAACACAACCTCCGATTTTGCTATTTCCTCCAATTTCCTTTTTTTTATTCAACCCCATACCCAACTCAACCCAAGAAAAATAGAAAATATTCAACCCAACTCAACCCAAAAACAAAACTAACCCAACTCAACCCATATAGTTTGGGTTGGGTAGTCCAAGTTGTTGGGTCATTTGAACACCCCTAATTTGGTGTATGTACTTCTGACTTTAGTTTATTTTATGCTCATTATACTTTCAAAATGTTCATTTCAGTATTTCTATTTGCAACTTCAATTCATTTATGTTGGCGTTGATATCCTAAATCTCGTAGGTCCTGTAGTTTGTAATTTTATTATACAAATCGTTTATTTATTTAATAAAATCTGAGTAGTAGCATTAACCCACAAAACTAATAAACAAACATCAAAGGTTATCTTCTATAGCTTAAACATGTATGTGAGACAAACAGGTGGATCGTGTTTAAGTGAAACCTAAATGGTCTATAGTAGATGGATAAGGTTGGGTACCTTATCCTTGTGACACTATAAATACGACTCGCTTTATAGATGTTACAATTGTTGTAAAGTTCTACAAATGTCTGATCCTAATTATTCATGTAGAAACATGTGAGCTGGGGTATTCTATACAAAAGGTTTTGTATAAAACCGACCACAAAATGAATAGTCTCACTATCTAACACTGTTAATAGTAGAGACTTGCATTTCACCAGGATGACCATAGGTGATATGACCTGAATCTCGAGTGAGTTGTGAACTCCTACCTATGAAGATGGTCTTTTGATCTGTATGGGTGAGAGTGGCTAGTTCTTCGACTCAATATGTCTACCATTTTGGGGCTTCGTCTGACTGGGGAGCTGGGAACACAGCTACACAAGACGGAATTCACTCCTTCCCTAATGCTGGGGTAAGTAGATAAATTGCTCCCTTAAGGTTTGATTCTGGGTCTTAAACAATATGTCGCTACACCATCTCTTGCCCCAAGAGGGGCTCAGTCATAGTTGGACTATGACTTATTGTTCATTAGATGGATCAGTGGTACTTAAGGAGTTAGATGTAACTATATGGGTAAAACGGTAATTTTGACCCAACTGTACTTACAAGCAATTTGTGAAGGGTCATCGCACTGTTGACTGGTTATATTTAATAGACACAGAAATATAGTCGTAGTGCGAAGAGTGCGGTTTTTAGTAGAGTGACGGACGGTTAATGGATGTTGGATAATTTAATTAAAAGAGTTTAATTAATTAATTATTCAAGTACCATTGGAACTTCAATCTACAGGTCCACAAGATCCCCTCAATAGCTCAACTAGGGTTGTTGAGAATTAAATTATTTTTAGATTAATTTGAATTGTTCAAATTAATTAAGAAAATTAATAATATATGATATAATTAATATAAATTAATTATATGTGATATAATTAATATAATGCATTTGATACATTTTAATATAAAGTTTATTTAAGAGAGAATAAATATTTGAATATGATTCAAATATTAATTATATCAATTGGAGTCATATAATTAAATTTTAATATAAATTTGATTTATATTAAATACCATAGATTAATGAGAGAATTTCAAACTATAAGTATATTATATTTGATATAATATAAACTATAGGTTATATATATATATATTATTAGATATAATATATAGTACAATATATATTATATGATGAGTTGGTTAGATGTAATATATTAAATAATTTTTTTAAAAAAAATTTAAATTCAACTAAGGAATTCTCTCTTAATGGATACGTGGGAGGTAGGGGAGGTTATGCATGATTTATCATCTTCCCAAAAAGTTTGCAGAGAGTTTGTAATCTCAAGCGCTCCTAAGAATGATCTGTAAGAAAAAATTCCTCCTCAACTCTCTCTCCCAAAATCATTACAGAGCCCACAACTCCTATGAATTCTTAATCCCAAAAGAGAATACCTTGGTTTATTTGTGGTGGTGTCCATGTTGATTTGTTGGTTTTTTTGTTCATGATCCAAGGTGAGATCGTGAACTTGAAGAGGATTTGTGAAGATCTTGTCTTCGAGAGTTTAGTACAACTAAAAACCCTAATCCCTCTTCACTGTATTTGTTATAGCATGTTGTAATTTTATGTTAAAATGCATAATGTTGATCTCTGTATTGTTAATATTTTGTGAAATTAAAAATTAGGACCGGTCCCCGCTTCCGTATCGGATCTCACAATCCTTCAATTTGATATATGTATTTTTAAAAAGTGATAATTTTGATCCTTTCATTTTAAGAAGCTAATAAGATTACTTTTAAAAAATAAATGAACCATAGTAGTATCATAACCAAAATGAATCTTTTAAAAATAAGGACCAACGTAATATTTAAATCAAATATTTATATCTGACTTTTTTGTTATTATTTTCCTAAAGTGCATGCACAAACTCAAAAGTGAAATTTGCCTTTTATTTTTCCTTTATATCCACCTAGATCTCTGACTTTTAGACATTGTGTTCCCTTTCATTGTCAAATATGTTTGAGTTAAGTAGTGGACAAATGCGTTCAACTTAGGCTACAATAGGTAATTATTTGATTTTTTTTTTTTTAATTAAGTTTATAGACATTACTTCCACTTTCAAACTTCTTCTTATGTTATCTACTTTTTTATTAATAGTTTAAAAAATCCAAATTAAATAAAGTAGTTTTAAACACTTTTTTTAAAAAATTTAGCTAAGAATTCGACAATTGTTCTTAAGAAAGAATCATTGTAAGAAATAGAGAG
This sequence comes from Benincasa hispida, assembly GCF_027475165.1. NCBI lineage: Eukaryota > Viridiplantae > Streptophyta > Magnoliopsida > Cucurbitales > Cucurbitaceae > Benincasa > Benincasa hispida. The sequence continues at coordinate 18,874,620 of NC_143485.1, forward strand.
AAATTAGACTTAATTTTAAAAAATAAAAAACAAAAAACGAAATCATTACCAGACGAGGTCTAAGTAATTGAATACTATGAAATCTCTCCCAAAATAAAAGAAATATCCACATGGCCTACATGATATTCCATAATTAATTTAACTAGCATAAAGTTTGTATTGTTGACTTTAATATCAGAGGTTCGATTCTACCCTTCCACATGTTATATAAAATCTCATTTTTTTAGAACTTTTAGGTTAAATTACTTTTTTCGTTCTAGATCTGGAATGACATCATCTAATTTTTTTTTTATTGTTATTTATATATCTATATGCTCTATTTCATTTGATATTGTTTATATTATTTGGAGCTCGAGGGGTTGGATTTGCGAAAGAAGAAGGTGGGGAGGAATGATTTTTACTTGTCATGACATTTGATGAAATTATAATATTTTAACCAATTGAGTTAAATTTATTATTCTCATTGCCCTTTTTACATAAAGATTAATAAAACTTGTCCGTTAGATAAATTATTTCTTTATATATATAATCTGAATATAGAGAGTTTAACAAATAAAAAATTTATTACTCTTCAAACTTAATTATCAGGAAGACCTCTAAACTTATGAAAAATGAGAATCAAATATTTAGATAATGAACATTTGGATTATTTATTTTTATTTTAAATTTTGACCCAATGAGCCACTCAATAAATATCTAGAAGGTTTCTCCAATTGAAATAAAAACTATTTAATTTTGTATCACTTAGGATATGAGATTTGAGGAAAAGATGCTTTTGCTTTGTTCCTAACCCCACTTGGTTACTATTCCATATTCTCACTATTATTCTCCATCCTCTATCTCTTGCAATTTACTAATAAAATCTATAATGTACATATATCTACCAATATTGTTTTACAATTTTAATTATTAATTTCATTAGGGTTCACTTTAATTTATTTTTAAAATTTTAATTACCACAATGCTATCTTTATCATCCTAATAAATACCAATTATTTTTCATTAATGCACATGGTATATTATATTAACCAAAAATTTTATAAGAGCGAGTAAATTATTTTTTTAATCTCTGAAGTTTGGACAATAATAGGTCTAACTAGTGTTGTAAAATTATACAATTAAATTCTCTAAATCTAAGAAATTGTTCAATTAAGTCTCTAAATTAACGATCTTCGTTAAAATATGAGTAATACTTTTAGCTTAGACAAAATTTGAGCCAATTTTCCAAGATTAGTGTTATATATATATTTTGTTATCAGGTTGGGTTAAGCAAAGTTTTTATTGTCGATGTTAACAAAAATTTCAATGTCTTTATCAGAATATTGATAAAAGTGTCCATGAATATTATTTATTAAAGTTTTATTAATACATAAAATTCATCTTTTAAAAATTACAATAACAAAATTACGGATACTTTTTCAAAATTAAAAAATGTGACGGAGAGATTTAAACATTTGACTTTTAAAAGATATATAATGTTTAGTCAATTAAGCAATTCGTTTTTCTTTAGTACATAAAAACCAATTAAACTATTATTAAGTTGGTACAACTATTCGCACGAGGTTTCTATGAAAACTTAATTCGTGAAATCTGAACGTTGTATTTGTATTGATTTCAATATAGCAAATACAATCTCTAATATAATAATTCTTTGATGAGTTCAAAATAAATTTTAATATTTAAACTAGTTGATCTTCTTAGATGATCGACTTTTGGGCTTGTCGATCTTCTTGGATGATCGGCCTTTGGGCTTGTCAATCTTCTTGGACGATCGACCTTTGGACTTGTCGATCTTCTTGGAGAATCAACCTTTGGGTTGTTGATCTTTTTGGATGATTAGTGTTCGCACGAGGCTTCCGAAAAAACTTGTTTCGTGGAGTTGAACTTGAGTTGGTGTTGGTATTGATGTCGATGTTGATGTGATGTGTGATTTATTTGAGCTACTTCATCCAAATCTAGCTTAATCTTCTTTTCACGAGTCAACTTCAGAATTAGCTCCTTTAACACGAAGCATTTTTTCACTGGGTGGCTAATGATCCGATGATACTTGTAGTAGTTAGGATCATCTACTTTTCCTACTTGTTCCAGTCGCTTGCATTCCCCTAACTAAATAAATTTCTTCTCTAGCAGTTACTCCAGTAGGTCCGCAACATCAGAATCAAGGAATGGATAAATCTTCTACTGTTTTTCTTTAAGAGTTAGGCGATGCTTCTGGCCACCGTCTGTTGGGATTGGTGTCCTAATTCTCCCAGTGGTCTCGTAGTTTGTATACTTTTTGTACACATTGTTACTAATAAAATAAGAGTTGTTTTATTTACATTTACTCATATCTAATAAACTAAGATCCGTGGTTATTTTATGTAAACTTAAGCATGTATGTGAGACATACAAGTGAATCATACCTTAAGTAATGACCTAAATGGTTTGTAGTATAAGAATAAAGGAGGGATACCTTATCCTGGTGACAATACGGATACGACCCGCTTTGTAGATATTTACAAGTGTTGTAAACTGCTACAAATGGTCTGATCATGACCATTATGTGGAGACATGCAATCAGGGGTGTCCTATACAAAGAGTTTGTATAAGACCGGGCCACGAGATGATTAGTCTCTTTATATAACGCCGTTGTTAATTGAGGCTTACATTTCACTAAAATGACCATAGGTGACATGACCTTAATCCTGAGTGTTTTGGGAACTCCTGCTTATGAGAGCGGTCTTTTGATTAATATGGGTAAGAGTGCCAGATTGCAAACTCAACAAGCCTACCTTTTTGGGGATTCATCTGATTGGGGAGCTAGGAACACAGTTACACAAGACGAAATTCACTCTTTTCCCGAAGCAGGGGTAAGTAGATAAATTACTCCCTTAAGGGCTGATTCCAGGTCTTGAACATAGTGGTCACACCATCTCTTTGGAAGAGAAAACTCAATCATAGTAGAACTATGCATTATTGTTCATTAGAGGAATTAATGGTACTTAAGAAGTTAGATGTAACTACAGGGGCAAAACGGTAAATTGGCCTAGTTGTACTTACAAGCGGTTTGTGAAGGGTTATCGCATTATTGATTGGTTATATGGACACATAAATATATCTGTAGTGCGAAGAGTGCAACTATCGGTCTTTAGTGGAGTGCCCGGCAGTTAACGGATGGTGGATCTCATGACTGAAAAGTTTAGTCAGCTATTCACTTATTGTTAGAACTTCAAGTTACAGGTCCATAAGGTCCCTTTGGTATCTCAATAGGTTCAAGTTGAGAATCAGATTTTGTGTTACTTTGAATTGTTCAAATTAACAAAGAGGAAATTCAATTATATGTGATATAATTGGTGTGATGTATGAGATACATTAAATGGAGAAATTAATATAAATATGATTTGTATTAAGTACCATAAAATAAAAAAAGAACTATGGTTTGAATGTTTCATATGATGAAATATTAAAACTATAGGTTATAAATATATTATGATAAGTTGGTTATCATATTTATTTATAATATATGAATTATATGATAATTAATTCTTTTTCTCTAATAACCGTTTGAGTGGGAGGTTATTGGAAGTTTTATGGTAACCGTGAGATAAAAGAAAAATTGTTTTTTTCCCTCAAAATTAGAGGTTAATCCATTCGAAAAATTCTCACGGAAAAGGGCTATCAAGTGTAAATTGTTTTTGCTAAGCGATAGCCGTTGAGAGTGTAAACGATCATTTAAGAGTTGACTATATGATAGTTACTCAAATGATTGTTGCTACACGATCAATTAGCAAAATCTATATGATATGCTTCATTTACTAAACGATCGAGTACATTGTCTATGCGATAGATAGTGTTCTTATCTCCCATTTACTCGATCGTCTACTCAATCATAGATCTCCTCTCTTCCTCAAGCCAAGATCATACAGAGCCCACAACTCCTAGATTCTCACACCAAGAATACCAAGGTAACACTTGTGGTGGTGTCCTTACTCTGTTTGTGAATCGAGTTGGACTCGATTGGGTTTGAGGAGCATCAAGTTGTTCGTGGTCATGATGTTCTGGTCATTGCGTTCGAGTGCATTGTTGGACGCATTGAAGACTGATCGAGGGATTTTTTAAGAATGGTTCTTCATAGGTACACATACTCTATCCCTTGAATCTTTTATAGCAAGTTGTAATTTATATTGATGCATAATCTGTATGTTTCCTTTAAGACTGTAATTATTTGTGTTCGTCCAAATGGAATTTGGAATGCACTTCTGCTGCTCATGGAAATCTCTGTTTGTGATTTTCTTCAATTGGTATTAGAGCCAGGTTGTTCTGATTCCAAATTCCTGTATTAAACTTCTTTTATAATCATGGTGGATTTTAAGTTTGTTCTGCAATGCGTTTAAGCGTTAAATGTGTTAATGAATGTTTACGGGATGGTTGCCTCTTTTTAAAGCTTTCTTTAAGTTTACAAAGTGTTAGTTTGTAAGGGCCCCTGCGGTTTTGGGCATAATTAACAAGCATTCGAGTTTGTATTCAAAGTGTTTGAAGTTGTTTGAGTCGTTCGTGATAAAGTTTCAAATCATAAAGATGTAGTTCTCATCGAGGAAGAAGACCAAAGGTCGGTCGTATCGTGTAGCCCAGGCTAAACAATTGTATAGAAAAGTTATGTGTGATCGTGTAGTATTTACTGAACGATCGTGGGGCAAAGAGTTTACTCTATCGCGTAGCGTTGATTGCTCGATTGTGTGGACGCTGGAGGTAAATGATCATATAGAGTTTTGACTCTCATCGTTTGATAAAAGACGCGCGCACTAAACGATCATGTAGTTCAACATGCTTCATCACATAGTCACTGACTACACGATCACCTGGTATACGATACCTTACGCTTGCTCGGGGATCGTTTAAACGATTATGTTTCACAGCATCGTTGTCGCATTGCACGATGCGCGATGCACGATCATGTAACCTCATGCTTCATCGCATAATCAAAGGTACACAATTGTTTATGCTCATACACTGTTGCTAAATGATTGAATAAAGTGTCTACTCTATCGTGTAGACGATCACAAGGATTTGGTACATTATCAAGGAGACACGAGCTTCGCCTGGACGGTCCAAAACCTGGTTCGCCTGTTTGAACCAGTTTACTCATTGCTCTTTGTAATAGTTAGCTTAGTTTCTTGAGGATTTTGAGGCTAATTATCCCGGTTCATCAACTTTTATTTAATATATATGAGATGTATGTTGGTTTATATGCCATAGTATATGACATATAGATTTAAAATCCACCTTAGGTTATGCATTATATTTATGCATCATATATTATAAGTGTTATAATATAGTTATTGACATGATGGAATTACAAGAAAGCATGTTCATGCATCAAGAAATATAAGAGTTATATTTATGCATGCATTAAGCATATTCATGCATCATCTTTATATTATAAGATTTATAGTATAAGGGTGTATGAGAGCATGTATGCTTGGTTCATTGCTTTGTTATATAAGTATTATATACTAGTAGTAATGAATGAACAATGCAAGGAACATGACTTAGGCTTATTTATAAGAGTTATGAATGCCTTGTATGTGTTGTTTTGTATTGTGGTTGGTTTTCGTTGTTTCCTGTTATAAGCGTTATAATGGAAATTAGAACTAAAATCAATAAGAAAGAGTTGCATGCGAACTTAGGCGAACTCATGTTTTAAAAGGATTTTAAAATTGGATTAAGATAGACTAAATTCATGGTTTTAATGAGATTAAATACCTAAGTTTAATCTTTTGAATTGGTTTAATAGGATTAAATTGATTGAAACAAAATATTAAAATTGTATTAAATCTATCTATAAAGGACCTTTTGTCTAAGGAGAGTTCTGTCTAGGCTGGGGTATTTAAGCTGACGGAAACGAAATACCCCTACCTGAGAACCTACCTGGAAAGATGAATTAGATAGATTTGCTACAAGCATGTGACAGTTAATCAAATACTTCATTAAAGAGTTTAATGAATGATGATCAAAAGTTGTTCAACTTTCCAAAGTAAGCGTTACTTTTGGGCAAACCTAAAAAGTCACTTAGTTAAAATCGTTAGTCGTGTTTTTCTAAGTAAACCAAACCTTAGGTTATAAAATACTCAGTGGGAGGAAAAGAGATATATAATATGTCAATTTCACTCATGTTTCTCCCTGAATGTTCACGCCGTGAGATTTATGCTTGGTCTCGTGGTGTCCTGGGAGCATCCCCCTTCGGATGGTGTTTGCATGAGCCAATATCAAGGTAGACGGAGAAAGTGTTTATAATAAGTGGGTGAAGGATGTGTGTCAACATGTCCTACGGTCTCATTCATTGGTTTGCACCATGAGATCTTCTTGCACGGCCTCGTGGCGCCCAGGGAGCGTCCCCATTCGGATGGTTTTTGTGCGGTTGGTCAATATCAAGGTGACTCTAGAAATGAATAGGGCCGCTTTAGTTTTTGCACCAATCGGATTTTTTCCTTTCGGATTGGCTGCTTGGGGCGGAACTCTAGGATCTAAAATGAAGGGTCACACTTATGGGAAATTATTAACTAAGTTAATTATTTCTTGACCAAATCAATGATGGTTAATCGTTATAGGAACAAGAGTTGTTCTGGTATTAATAACTGGTTGAGAGTGTCTCAATTCAGAGGAGGGATAAATTGACTATCATTCGGTGGCTTTTGTCCTAAACCACTGAAGCATCATTGCGAAACTAGATGTCACACAGGGTTCATTTAAGTTTTGCTAAACCATATAGGATGTTGTTTTTCAAGAGTATTTGCTAAAATCTAATGTAGATCAATGTGTTTGTTTTTTTCAGCAACATGTATGATTTTCCATTAGTTCCTCTTTTAATTTGACCGATTACATACATTGGAAAGAGTCTCTTAAAACATTTTTTCGTGGTAAACGACCTTGAGTTTGTCATGGTTGAGGAGTATCCTTAAGTCCCAACCCTTGATGCACCGCAAAATATTTGTAATGCATATGAGGTGTGGATAAAGGCTAATTCGATGGCCCGACTTCACATTTTGGCTAGCATACCTGATGCATTGACCAAAAGGGTTGAGAACATGGTCATTGTACGTGAGATCATGGACTCGTTGCAAGAATTATTTAAACGTAAGTTCTCACTTTTTTAGCACAAAGGGATGGATGACATAGAAACCAATAGTGTCAGTTCCTAAGATAACCTCCAGTCTTTCTTGAATGTGAAGAGACTAAAAGAGAAAGCTATTTTTTTTTTTACTCTAATGAAGTTCATCGACGAGAATTGTTCTCTGAAATGGAACTTGGAGCTTATTTAGATTATGATACTGATCCAACTACTCTTCAGAAGAGGAAGAAGTCTAAAGACAGTAAATGTGATTTATTGGTCTTGGAGACATGTTTGGTAGAGAATGATGATTCTGCCTGGATACATGATTCAGGTGCTACTAATCACGTAAGTTCTTCCTACCAAGGATTTAGTTCCTAGAAAGTGTTGGAAGAATGATAGTTGACTCTTCGAGTCGATACTGGTGAGGTTGTTTCAGTTGTTGCTGTAGGCAGGCTGAAGTTATTTTTAGACAAGAAACGTTATCTGTTACTGGATAATATTTTTGTAGTTCCTCATATCAAAAGAAACTTAATCTCGGTTTCTTGTCTGATTAAACATGGTCATACCATCTCTTTTTATGAGAGTAAAGTGTTTATTTTAAAGAATGGTATGGAGATTGGTTTTGGTTCAATGGAAAATAACTTATATATACTAAGTTAGTCATAAAATCCTTGCTTAATATTGAAATATTTAGAATGGCAACAACTGCAAAGAGACCAAGGGTTTCTCCTAAGGAAAACGTCCATCATTAGCATCTATGGTTAGGTCACATCAACCTCAATAGGATTGAGAAGTTGGTGAAATGTGGACGTCTAAAGAGTTTAGAAGAAAACTCCTTGTCGGTATATGAATCATGCCTTGAAGGCAAGATGACCAAATGACCTTTTACTGGAAAAGGTTATAGAGCCAAGGAAACCTTGGAGCTTATACATTCAGACCTCTGTGGTCCGATGAGTGTTAGAGCTTGAGGTGGGTATGAATATTGCATCTCTTTCATAGATGATTATTCAAGATACGGGTATCTATACCTAACGCAACGTAAATTTGAATCCCTTTATAAGTTCAAGGAGTATAAAGCTAAAATTGAAAACTTGTTAGGTAAGAAGATAAAAACACTACAATTTAATCGTGTTACAGAGTATATGGACCTCGAATTCTAGAACTATATGATAAAACATGGAATCACATCACAAATCTCAGCCCCATGTACATTTCAACAAAATGGTGTATCAGAAAGGAGAAACAGAACCCTGTTGGACATGGTTTGGTCTACGATGCGTTATGCTCATCTTCCAGACTTGTTTTGGGGATTTGCAGTGGAGACTGCATGTTACATTTTGAATAGCATTCCCTCGAAAAGTGTTTCTGAAACGTCTTTTGAGCTGTGAAAAGGCTGTAAAGGTAGTTTACGCCACTTCAGGATTTGGGGATATGTGTCCCACGTACTCGTGGCTAACCTTAAAAAGTTGGAACTGCGTTTGAAAGTTTTCCTCTTTATAGGCTACCCCAAAGAAACGATGGATGGATACTTCTATGATTCGAGTGTTGAGACTGCATCGACGTAGCGAGAGGGTTGAGACTATAAACGATAGGGTATCCACCATCTCAAGAGTGTTGAATAATCATCTATGAAAGAGCCTGTAAGTTTGCCTCTTTACAGGCTACCCCAAAGAAACGATGGGTGAAAGTTTGCCTCATTTATTAATGTCGGTACATCTAGTCAACCATCTCAAGAGTTGATACTGCATCGACGTAGCGGGAGGGTTGCGAACCCTCCGAAACGCTACATGGGTTTGACTGAAGTTCAAAACATCCTGTCTGATAATGGAGTTGAGGATCCATTGTCTTATAAGTAAGCAATGAAGGACGTTGACAAAGATGAATGGATTAAAGCCATGAACCAAGAAATTGAGTCTATGTACTTTAATTCTTTCTAGGAACTTGTGGATCAGCCTGATGGGGTAAAACCTACAGGGTGTAAGTGGATCTACAAGAGAAAACAAGGTGTTAATGGAAAGGTGCAAACCTTTAAGGCTAGACTCATGGCAAAGGGTTATACCCAGGTCGAGGGAATGGACTATGAGGAAACTTTCTCACATGTTATCATGTTAAAGTCTATCAGGATACTTCTGTCCATAGCCACATTTTATGATTATGAGATATGGAAAATGGATGTCAAGATCGCCTTTCTGAATAGTAATGTTGAGGAGACCAACTACATGGTTCAACCAGAGGGATACATTGTTCCAGATCAAGAGCAAAGGATTTGCAAGCTTAATAGGTCCATTTATGGGTTGAAACAGGTGTCTCAATCGTGGAACATTAGATTTGATAGTGTAATCAAATCGTTTGGCTTTGTTCAAAATGTTGATGTGCCTTGTGTTTACAAGAAAATCATCAACAACTTAGTAGCTTTCCTGATGCTGTATGTGGATGATATCCTACTCATTGGGAATTATGTAGGCTTTCTGACTGGCATTAAATCGTGGCTTGTCACCCAATTCCAAATGAAAGATTTGGGAGAGGCGTAGTATGTTCTAAGGATCCAGATCATTCGGGATCGTAAGAACAAGAGGTTGGTCGTGTCTCAAGCATTGTACATTAACCAAATATTGATCAGGTACGGGATGCAGAATTTCAAGAGGGGTTTATTATCTTTCAGACATGGAATTATTCTGTCTAAAGACCAGTGTCCTAAGACACCTCAAGAGGTACAGGAGATGAGATGGGTTCCCTATGCTTCAATTATTGGAAGCCTTATGTATGTAATGTTATGTACTAGACCTGACATTTGCTATGCAGTAGGGATTGTCAGTCGTTATCAGCCCAATCCAGGATTAGATCACTGAACAGTGGTCAAAACAATCCTCAAGTTTCTTCGGAGAACGAGGGACTATATGCTCGTCTATGGAAATAAGGATTTGATCCTTTCAGGATACACAAACTCTGACTTTTAGACTGATAGAGATTCTCAAAAATCGACATTAGGGTCAGCGTTCAATCTGAATGGAGGGGTTATACTTTGGCAAAGCACCAAGCAAGGATGCATCGCGGACTCCACTATGGAAGCCGAATACGTAGCCGCTTGTGAAACTGCTAAAGAGGCTATTTGGCTTAGAAAATTCCTTACATATTTGGAAGTTGTTCCAAATATGTCTTTGTCGATCACTCTCTATTGTGATAACAGTAGGGCTATGGCAAATTTAAAGGAACCTCGAGTCACCGAAGAAAAAAGCATATTGAATGGAAGTATCATTTGATCAGGGAAATTGGGCATCGCGATGATGTGATAGTCACGAAGATCGCGTTGGAGCACCAATGTTGCTAATCCATTTACTAAGGCTCTCACGGCTAAAGTGTTTGAGGGTCATCTGGAGAGTCTGGGTCTACAGGACATGCGGCACCTTATTTAGGGCAAATGGGAGATGATACTGGGGTATAGAGTATGCCCTAGTTTATTGTATATTGTACTTTTTTATTTATTGTATATTAGTCTCTCAAGGTATTAGGACAAGTGGGAGATTGTTGTGATTGGTGTCCTAATTCTCCTGGAGTCTCGTAGTATGTAAACAATTTGTACACACATTGTTATTAATAAAATAAGAGTTATTTTATGTGCATTTCCTCATATCCAATAAACTAAGATCTATGGTTATTTCATGTAAACTTAAGCATGTATGTGAGACATACAAGTGGATCATGCATTAAGTAATAACCTAAATGGTCTACAGTATAAGGATAAAGGAGGGATATCATATCCTGGTGACACTATGGATACGACCCACTTTGTAGATATTTACAAGTGTGGTAAAGTGCTACAAATGATCTGATCCTGACCATTCATGTGGAGACATGCGAGTGAAGGTCTCCTGTACAAAGAGTTTGCATAAGACTTGACTATGAGATGATTAGTCTCTTTATATAACGTCGTTGATAGTTGAGACTTACATTTCACTAAAACGACCATAGGTGACATAACCTTAATCCTGAGTGTTTTGGGAACTCCTGCCTATGAGAGTGGTCTTTTGATTAGTATGGGTAAGAGTGGCCAGATTGCGAACTCAACAAACCTACCTTTTTGGGAATTCGTCTAATTTGGGAACTAGGAACTCAGTTACATAAGACGAAATTCAATCTTTTCCCGAAGTAGGGATAAGTAGATAAATTTCTCCCTTAAGGGTTGATTCTGATTCTTGAACATAGTGGCCACACCCTCTCTTTGGAAGAGAGGACTTAGTCATAGTAGGACTATGACTTATTGTTCATTAGAGGAATCAATGGTACTTAAAGAGTTAGATGTAACTACAGGGGCAAAACGGTAAATTGGTTCAACTGTACTTAGAGCACTGTTGATTGGTAATATGGACACAAAAATACATCTGTAGTGCGAAGAGTGCTGCTGTCGATCTTTAGTGGAGTGATCGATAATTAACGGATGGTGGATCTCATGACTAAAGAGTTTAGTCAGCTATTCACGTACCGTTGGAGCTTCAAGCTACAGGTTCATAAGATCCCCTTGGTAGCCCAATGGGTTCAAGTTGAGAATAAGATTTTATGTTAGTTTGAAGTTTTCAAATTAACAAAGAGGAAATTCAATTATATGTGATATAATTGGTGTGATGTATGAGATATGGTAAATGGAGGAATTAATATAACTATGATTTGTATTAAGTACCATAAAATAGAAAAAGAATTATGGTTTGAATGTTTCATATGATGAAATATTAAAACTATAAGTTATAAATATATCATGATAAGTTGGTTATCATATTTAGGGAGGTTATTGGAAGTTTTATGGTAACCGTGAGATAAAAGAAAAATTGTTTTTTCCCAAAATTTAGAGGTTAATCCATTCGGAAAATTCTCACGGAAAAAGGCTATCAAGTGAAAATTGTTTTTGCTAAGTGATAGTCGTTGAAAGTCTAAACATGAAGATAATTAGACATGAGGATTTCTATGAGCAGCGGAATGATCGTTCCAAATTCCATTCATATTTAAACATACACAATTATAATCGTCTAACAGAAACTAATTGCTCATGTACAATACGAAATTACAGCATGCTTTTTAAGATACACAGGGGAAAGATTCAACATACCTTTGAAGACTCATCTTGAATCTCCCTTGATCACGAACGCTCGTTCAATCTCCAAGATTGCAACACACGAATGCTCGAACACAGCGACCGCAACACAACACGATCAATCAACAACCTCCACACGAACTCAACAAATGGCCTCAAAAACCTCGAACTATGTCGAGTTGAGTACGATACCACCACAATTGCTACCTTGGTATTCTCGGTGTGAGAATCCAGAAGTGTGGGCTATGTATGGACTTGGTTAGAGGAAAAGACCAAAAGAATAACAATCGTGTAAATGATTGAGCAAGTGGGAGATGACAAAGGTCTATCGTATAGACGATGCCCAATTATTTAACAAATGCTCTGTGATCGTTTAGCAAAAGCTCCACGATCGTTTAGCTAATGGCCAGCTGAGTGAACTATCGTGTAATGTCACTCCACAATCGTTTAGTCTCTCTTCAGCTATTGTTTAGTGAATCATATTCACTTGACAGCGATTCTGTGAGTTTTCTTTCCGAGAATAGAAAATCTCTTTTAAACAACAACAACTAAATTTAGAAGAAAAAAAATTCTTTTATCTCACGGATACCATGAAACCACCAATAACCTCTCACTCAATTGGCTATTAGAGAAAAGATATAATTATCCAATAATTAATATTATTATAAATATATATGATAACCAACTTACAATATTATATTTATAACCTATAGTTTTAATATTTCATCTCATGAAACATATACACCATAGTTATTTTTCTATTTCATGGTGCTTAATGTAAATTTCATTTATATTAATCATCTATGTATCTCATGCATCACACTGATCATATCATATATAATTGAATTTTCTCTTGTCAATTTGAACATTTCAAATCAACACCAAGAACTGATTTTCAACTTGAATCCATTGAGCTACTAAAGGGACCTTATGGACCTATAGCTCGAAGCTCCAACGGTACGTGAATAACTGATTAAACTCTTTAGTCATGAGATCCACCATCCGTTAATGGCCAGGCACTCCACTAAAGATCGATAGTTGAACTCTCCTTACCATAGATATATTATGTATCCATATCAACCAATCAATAGTGCAATAACTCTTCATAGATCACTCGTAAGTATAGTTGGGCCAATAACCCTTATGCCCCTGTAGTTATATCTAACTTCTTAAGTACCACTGATCCCTCTAATGAACATAAGTCATAGTCCTACTATGCCTAAGTCCTCTCTTCCAAAGAGAGGTTGTGGCCACTATGTTCAAGACCCAGAATCAGCCCTTAAGGGAGCAATCTATCTACTTACCCCTACTTCGGGGAAGGAATGAATTCCATCTTGTGTAATTGAATTCCCAGCTCCCAAATCGGACAAATCCCTAAAAAGGTAGGCATGTTGAGTTGGCAATCTGGACACTCTCACCCATACTAGTCAAATGACCCCCCTCAAAGGCAGGAGTTCCCAAAACACCCAGGATTGAGGTCATGTCACCTATGGTCGTTTAGGTGAGATGTAAGTCTCAAGTATCAACGGCGTTATATACAGAGACTAGTCATCTAATGGTCTAGTATTATACAAACTTTTTGTATAGGATACCCCCGCTCGCATGTCTCTACACGAATGGTCAGGATCTACCATCTGTAATAGTTCACAACAATTGCAAACCTCTACAAAATGGGTCGTATCCGTAGTATCACCAGGATCAGGTATCCCTTCTTAATCCTTATGCTACAAACCTTTTTTGGTTATCGCTTAAGGCATGATCTACTTGTATATCTCATATACATGCTTAAGTTTACATACAATAACCATGGAGCTTTGTTTATTGGATATGAGTAAATATCAAATAAAATAACTCTTATTTTATTCATAACAATGTGTATAGATTACAAACTATGAGATTCTGAAAAAATTAGGACACCAATTCCAACAAAACGATCGTTTAAGAGTTGACTATACGATAGTTACTTAGTTGATCGTTGCTACACAATCGAGTAGCAAAGTCTATGCAATAGGTTTCATTTACTAAATGATCGAGTACATCATTTATGCGATAGATAGTGTTCTTATCTCCCACTTACTTGATCGTCTACTCGATCGTAGACCTCCACTCTTCCTCAAGCCAAGATCATACAGAGCCCTTAACTTCTGGATTCTCACACCGAGAATACTAAGGTAACATTTATGGTGGTGTCCTTACTCTGTTCGTGAATCGAGTCGGGTTCGAGGAGCATCAAGTTGTTCGTGGTCATGTTGTTCTGGTCTTTGTATTCAAGTGCATTGTTGGATGCATTGGAGACTGATCGAGGGATTCTTGAAGAATGGTTCTTCAAAGGTACGTATACTCTATCCCTTGAATCTCTTATAGCATGCTATAATTTCTATTGATGCATAATTTGTATGTTTCTGTTTAAGACTATAATTGTTTATGTTCATTCGAATGGAATTTGGAATGTGATAACTTGTAGAAATGCAAGATATTGTGGCTCAAAAGTTGGAACAATTAAGATCTTTAATGATAAAATCTCATCATTTTTAGAGAAAACGCATGGAATTATTCGAACACTATCAAGCTCATGCAAAAGAATGTTTATTGCTAAAATACTGCGGCACTAACGCATGATATTGTAGGATCTCAACAAAAGGCTAACGCATGATTAGGAAAAGTGTCGCAGGCAAAGGCTAACGCATGGGGCATGCATCGGAGGGATTCAATGCAAGGAAGATTCATTGATTCAGGCTGTTTGTGTCAAATCACCACTTGCAAGCATGGGCATCTGCAGCAGGCGGCGTCTGAAAAGCATCTGAGTGTCAAGTGGCCGACCAGGGTATGGAATTTAATGTTGCTCATCATCAAGTTGGAAAGACCGACGCCTATAAATAAAAGAAATCCCACCAGATGAAACAGCTTAGCTTAGTTTTAGAATCTTAGATCTTTTAACACTACATAATTCTGAGACCGTAAAGCTGTGCTGTGGTGCCGAGAAGAACAAGAGGGAAGAGAACCACCACCATCGCCGATCAAGAAGCAGAGGAAGCTGAGCTCGAGAGAGACATTTCTTCCAATTCTTCTACAAGTGTTTGTACATGAATCAGAATTGAGCCAAAGAGGACGAGAGATTGTACTCTGCAGCTTGACTCCTTTCATTTCATCTTACTTATCGCTTTCATCTTCTCATTTGATTAAGTAATGGTTTTGTAAAGACAATCAGTTTCTTTATAAATTCACATATTTGATCTATCATACTTTGCCATTGTTTATTATTTGTTTATGTTGGATGCATCTATAACTTCATGCAAAAATTCCATTTCGAACGCTTAAGCCAACTAAATCAATTGGTAAAAGCAGCTTTAGCTTAAATTATTCGAGAGAATAAGTAAGCCAGCATCAAGTTAGAGACGCTTAGTACATCTAGAGATAGACGCAATGGTGTTTTATTGCATCCTGTGTTTGAGCATACATCCTAGATATAGGTATTGTATGATATTCGCATTGAGAAGTGATGAATAGAGTCTAACGCATAAACGGAGATAAACAAGTCATCTCATTCGCATCATATTCTTTTTCGTGTACATCTAGCTTAGATCGACGCATATCACTTGCATCAAACTCCATTTTCCACACGGCCTCTTATCCTCTACTTGACCCTTTTGTATCTTCTTGCACACACACACAACAACTTAGTGTAAATAACTCATTTCTACATACACTTAAAATATTTCTACAACAATTACAACACAAAGCCTGCATTATCTTTAATCTGAATCCCTGAGTTCGACCCTGGACTTACCAAGAACTTGAGTTGGATTTATACTTGGATCTGAGTTAGGAAAACTTGAACGTCTATAGAGGAGTGTCACGCATCCTGTTGCACATCACTAATGCATCAATGCATTACTAACGCATCATAAATGCATCGACGCATCATTCACATTTGCACATATTTTTCCAATTATTTTATACAATACACTCCTAAGCTCAAATCACGAAATCAACGAACAAAACGATCCACTTCCGCTACTCATGGAAATCTCTGTTTGTGATTTCCTTCACAAGCTACCGGTCCATGAGGTCCCCTTGGTAGCTCAATGGGTTCAAGTTGAGAATCAGATTTTGGGTTAATTTGAAGTGTTCAAATTAACAAGAGAAAATTCAATTATATGTGATATAATTGACGTGATGTATTAGACACATTAATTGGAAGAATTAATATAAATTTGATTTATATTAAGTACTATAAAATAGAAAAAAAAACTATGGTTTATATGTTTCATATGATCAAATATTAAAACTATAGGTTATAAATATAATATGATAAGTTAGTTATTATATTTATTTATAATATATTAATTATATGATAATTAATTCTTTTTCTCTAATAACCAATTGAGTGGAAGATTATTGGAAGTTTTATGGTAATGGTGAGATAAAGGAAAATTGTTTTAAAAAATTAGTAGTTGATTCACTCGAAAAAAAAAACTCAAAAGCTATTAAGTAAAAGGAGTTTTAATGAACGATAGCGTTGACAGAGTCTACACAATCAGTTAAAAGTTGACTATACATAGTTACTCTTTTGATCGTTGATACACGATCGAATAGCAAAATCTATGCGATAGGCTTATGTTTTCAAAACGATCGAGTACATCATCTATGCAATAGACAGTGTTCATATGTCCCACTTACTCGATCGTCTACTCGATCACATACCTCCTCTCTTCCTCAATTCAAGATCATACAGAGTCCACAACTCCTGGATTCTCACATAGAGAATACCAAGGTAACACTTGTGGTAGTGTTCTAACTCAGTTCGTGGATCGAGTTGGACTCGGTTGGGTTCGAGGAGCATTCAAGTTGTTTGTGTTGTTCGTGGTCCGTTCATTACATTCGAGTGTTGTTCTGGACACATTGGATATCGATTAAGGAATACTTGAAGAATGGTTCTTCAAAGGTACGCATACTCTATCCTTTGAATCTCTTGTAGCATGTTGTCATTTCTGTTTATGCATAATTTGTATGTTTCCGTTTGGACTGTAATCGTTGTGTTCATTCGAATTAGAATTTGGAACGATCCACTTCCACTACTCATGGAGATCTCTGTTTGTGATTCCCTTCACTATGATGCTTTCTTTCAAACTTTGTTTCTTTTCCTTTGGAGAAAAATTTCAGCGGGGTCGTATTTACGACCATAGATTCTGTTATGGCATTATTCATAACCTTTTCAGTGCATTTTATTTCTTTCTTATCCTTTCTCTCTTCAAGGAATAGGAAATATTTAGTTTCTCGATTGGTGATGCTCACCTCCATATCATGAGCGTGTGTTGCTAACTCCTCAAATGTACAAGGCTTTATCCCTTGTAGAATGTAGAAAAGTTCCTAGTACATGCCTTAGGTGCACATTTCCACTACAGATAATTCATCAAGTCTATCTTTGCAATCCAGACTCAAAACTCTCCATCAGTTGATGTAATCGATGACTGACTCTCCCTTCCACTTTTTGGTGTTCGTCGGCTCCATCATGCTAACAGTGCATCTTGTGTTGTAGAAGCGGTTCAAGAACTCCCTTTTTAGTTGTTCCCAACTATCAATCACTTCTGGCTCCAAATCAATGTACCAGTCAAAAGCGTTCCCTTTTAAGGTTCTGACAAATTGCTTGACTAGCAGGCCTCCTTTAGTTCCTATATTTTTGTAAGTTTCAATGAAATGAGCAACATGTTGTTTTGGATTGCCTTTTTTATCGAACTGCTGGAACTTTTGAGGTTGGTACCCAGCTGGCTTTCTCAAGTTATTGATTCTTTTGGTGTACAACTTGGAGTACAAAAAAGAAGTTTGCAACGGTCCTCTGTACTGAGCTCTTATAGAGTTTGTGATCATATCATGCTGCTGTTGAACAACAGGGAGGCGATAGAGGTGGATTGTGGTGGCTGACTTTCTTATAAGACAGTCTTTCCTTTATCATTGGCTTTGATAGCATGAGTTTGACTTGTCTCTGCAATTTCTCGAGCCTGCATTTGATCTCTTAAGGCGGCGATTTCTTGATCTCGCTCCTCAATAACTTTCATTAGGAGATTTATTTTCTTTTCCATCTCTGTCATGGCTGACTCAGCCGTTATGTCGGTCATCATGACAGACACTACATCAAAGTGTGATTCTTTCTCTGATGGATCAAAAGTAGAAGCATAGTTGTCAAACAAGAGATTTTCTTTGATGACGATCCCTCCTTTAGGAGATTCCATCAGCTGTTCCCAAATTTTCTCCGTGATGACAGAGCCTATGTAAGTGTCGCTTACGATGGTAACTTTGGATGCAGCTTTCTTTGAAGCCATTGATTTGTTTGGATGTTGAGAGAGAGATGAGAGGTAGAGAAGTCCGACCGGGTGTGCCAATTTGTTCACACGAGGTTTCTGGGGGCATTTAATTCGTAGAATTTGAACTTTGTATTTTTATTAATTTCAATATAGCGAGTATAATCTCTAATATAATAATTCTTTGATGCGTTCAAAATAAATTTTAATATTTAAACTAGTTGATCTTCTTATATGGTTGACTTCTGGGCTTGTTGATCTTCTTGGATAATCAGTCTTTGGACTTGTTGATCATCTTAGACGATCGACCTTTGGGCTTGTGGATTTTCTTGGACAATCGGCCTTTGGACTTGTTGATATTCTTGGATGATCGGCCTTTGGGCTTGTTGATCTTCTTGGATGATCGGTCTGAAGAAGCGGAGCACGTGATTTTCTTGAAGTTGAAGTCTTGGAAGAGTCCTTGTATTTTCATGAGACTTTAGTTGAAGTCTTGGAAGAATTCTTGTATCTTCATGAGACTTTTCAGGAGTCTAGGAGTCTTTTGATTGTTGGGAGAATTCTCTCTATAGGTCTTTTGGAGTGTAGAATGAGAGAATTCTCTATAGGTCCTTTGGAGTGTAGAATTATTCATCTCTACAAATGGAGAAAGCTCCTCTATTTATAGAGTTTTTTGGCGGGCTTTGTAGACTTAGGCTTTGTTGGTTCATATGTCTGCCCTCGAGCCAGATTAATTAGATTTGGGCCTAATTTAATATTTGGACCAAATGGACTCAGTTGGACTTTAGCCCAAATTATAATATCAAATTAGACCAAATTAATTTTATTTGATCCAACAGTCAAGACGAAAATACGTGACATCATCAAAATTCTCAAATTTATATTTTCAACTTCAAATTGGAACACATGGCGACTTCTAATTAGTCCAAAATTTAATTATGTGGAAGTTCATCATTAAATTAGTAAATGACGTGACAATTTTTTATTAGTCGAAAATTTCTCCTTCAACAACAACATATGAATAGACCTTTTTTTTTAACTTAAAAATTCTTATTACTAAATTTAGGTTGTCATTTTGGTCTTCGTACTTTAGAACTTGTTCAATTTAGGTATATGTACTTTCAAATATTCAATTTTAATTCTGGTGCTTTCAATGAAACTTAAATTTCTAGTTTTTAAGGTTAGTTTGTTGTTTTCTTTTTAAAAAAAATAATATCTATTGACATTATCACTACAAATTTTGAGAAGTATTCAATGTTATAGTATTTTTTTTGCATAAAAATTATCATCACTATTTAACTAATTTCGACAAAAATTAACGACTAATTTTAAGATTCCTTTAAAGTAACTTTTGATTTTTAGAAAATAAAATCATATTAATCATCGTTAAATTAAACTCACTTTGGAAGTACATGTATAAAAATTCAACATTTTAAAAATACATGAACTAAAATTAAACCAACAGAATAAAACAATATTTTAACCTTAAAATTATCTATAGTTTGGTGATATTATACTGATATATTTTTAAGAATTTGATCATTATTATTATTTTGAAAAGAGATTATTAGTATTATTTAAATGAAATAATGAAAATGGGAATATGTAAGGCCGAATCAATTTAATACCATGAGTAAAATGTTATTTCTAAAAATGTAAAATGAAAACGTGAGCGGCAGGATTCGAACCTGCGCGGGCAGAGCCCACATGATTTCTAGTCATGCCCGATAACCACTCCGGCACGCCCACGTTGTTGTTATTTGAAAGCGACAATAATTTCTTAATTTGTTTTCATGTATTTTTTTTTTAAATTATTAAAAGATTTCCAATTTATATAAAAAATAGGAATATTAACTTTTAGGTAGGTACCGATTAAATTTGGAGATTTTCAAAAATAAAAAAATTTTGGGTTTAATGTCTTATAAACTCATAGTTTGTAAATCATTAAATATATTCTATTTCCAATAAAGACATTGTTGAGGTTATTC
Organism: Benincasa hispida; assembly: GCF_027475165.1. Taxonomy (NCBI): domain Eukaryota; kingdom Viridiplantae; phylum Streptophyta; class Magnoliopsida; order Cucurbitales; family Cucurbitaceae; genus Benincasa; species Benincasa hispida. The sequence goes on from NC_143485.1 coordinate 18,895,077, forward strand.
AGTAAAAGATGTTATTGAATATGTAAGTTGCGAATATCTAATCTAAATCCAATAAACTAAGATCATTGGCTATAACATGAATACTCGAACTATATGTAGAGACATATCATAGGATCAAATTCAAGTATATAGCCAAAACTGTCTATAGTATAAGAATAGGGTTGGGTACCTTATCCTAGGGACACTATGGACGCGACCCACTTTGTATTAAGTACAAACGATGAGATCCTAAATCGTTTGTGTAGAGACATATGAGTGGAGGCGTCCTATGCAATGAGTTTGCATAAGACAAGACCGTGAAATTAGTCACTTTCTCTTTATAACGCCGTTTACTGAAGAAACTGACTATTTCACAAGATGACCTAAGTAACTCAATCTTAATCCTGAGCTAACTATGAACTCCTGTTTATACGAGATTATCCTTTAATCTACATGGGTGAGAGTGGCCAGACATCACCGACCCAACAAGCCTACCATTTTGGTGATAAGATCAGATAGATAGCTAGGAACATAGTCTTGCAAGACGGAATTCGCTCCTACCCATTTCACGAATAGTAGAGAGGTTGTTCCCTTAAGTACTAACTCCAGGACTTGAACAAGGGGCCCCACCCTCTCCTTGGCCCGAGAGGGACTTAGGTTTGATGGTTGGACCATTGTTCATTAGAGAATTAGTGGAACTTAAGGAACAAGAAGTACTATAGGGATAAAACGGACATTTGACCCGACTATAGCTACGAACAACTTGTGAAGGATCGACTTACTGAACATGGTTATATCAAGTGGACGAAAATATATCTACAATGAGGGGAGTGTAGCTACTGGGCTATAGTGGAGTGTCCCGGTAGTTAATGAATGTTGGTTAGCATGGTTAATGAGATTAGTCGGTTAACCTCGAATCGTTGGAGCCCATGATCTATAGGTCCATTAGGTCCCCCTACTAGCTCATATCGGAATAAAGCCTAGAACAATTAGATAGGAAACTTTGAATCGTTCAAAATGGGGAAAGGGTATTATCGTCAATCGTGTTTGACACAATAATTTAATTATGAATTAAATTATTAAATGAGAGATAAAGTATTTAAAAATGTTTTAAATACTATATACATAAATAAGGATTCATATATAATGGATTGCACAAGGTTAGAATGATTAATTGGATTAATCATATGAAATTAATTGGAAAAGTTTCAATTACCAAAAATTAATTTCAATTTAGAATTGAAATTAAAATTAAAATGCAAGCTAAAATAAGATTTTGGATCAAGGATAGTGGATTTTGTTGGAATCCCACTTATGCATGGTGATTCAAAGTGGAAAAACAACTCATCCATGCACTCTTGCATGTAATATTACATGAACACCTAGAATCCACTATTGCTTGCATCTCCACCATATGTCTTGCATCTTGAGGCTTCTTGATGCATGAATTCACTCTATAAGTAGAGGTAGAATTAGATTGAGAGCGGAAGACAACCATTTTCCATACTGTTATACTGTTGGAATTTGGTCTCAAACTCACCTACCTTCATATATCTCTCTAGAACTTGAACCTTCAAGTATTCCCTTCCAATTCCCTATCTCTATAGACTCCCACAAGTCGTTCTTGGCCCGAAAAATAGTAGGGAAGACACTAGAGGTGGTCCACACACTATTCGTGAGCAAGGGAATCAAAGGGAGTTGCTGAATCGGTCTCCAAAAAGGTTGGTACAAATTTTGCTCTCTGTTTACGGTATTTGGACAGCATGCTTTCATTTTCTAAAATTGATGTAGTTAAGTGCCTCTGATCCTAAAATTGCTTCCGCATGTGTTATATGAACACCTTCAAAAAAAAAAATTATTTATACAAACTATTAAAATTAAACATTTTAGACTTCTATCAGCTTCTATTACGGATAGACGTTAATAGAAGTCTATCAGTTTATCAATATTTTTTTTTTATTATTTCTGTAAATAGTTTGACATTCTTTTATGTATAAAAATTTTTCAATTAAATATTGATATCAACTTATATATATATATATATATATATATGTACTTTCAAACTAAGCTATAAACCTTGTTATTAGTATTACATTTTCATATTGGGTTCTATATATAGGTTAAAATCTTAGTTTTTATGATTTTAATTGTCCATTTGTAATATATGTACTTTTAATAAATCTTAAATTTAATCTACAGTATTAATTTACTGTTGATTTCTTTTAAAAAAAAAAATTGTTATCTATAGCATCTTTACTATAAATTTTGAAAACAATTCATATATTTTATTTTCTTACATGAAAATTATTATTAATTAATCAATTTCGATAAAAAAAAATTGAGGAACTAAATTTAAAATTTATTAAAACTACGAGAACTAGAATTAGAAAATTGAAAATATAGGAACTAAAATTGAACGGACCTTAAAATATAGGAAATATTATATTTTAACCTATATATATATATAAAAGATTACCAAAGTTATATTTGATTATTGGTGAGTATTTTAATCCTTAATTTTCAATCTTGTCATCAACGTTGGTGAAGGTTAAAATTATCTAATGAAACACATACCTAACATAATAATTAATGAATTGACAGATAGTTTCTAATTCCTCTAATTTAACTTTTAATAAATAGGTCTCATTTTTTCTTCTAATTCTCTAAGTTGACTAATATATACCTAAGATGTCAAAATGAATATAATTCTACTGATATACAGCATGTGTTAACGATCAAGAAATCTATAACTCGAACATCTCGTCCCTATTAAATATATATCTAACACTACTTTAGGGGAAAAAAACTCTCATATCACACTTTCTTCCTACCTATATTATTTTCTTTATTTTCTATTCTATTTTTGAAGAGTTCAAGGATTTTTTTTCTTCTTTTTAAGTAAAGTTTGTTTGAAAGCAAAATGTTAAGAGATTTGTTTGACATGTTAAGAAATCTTTTTGAGAGAATTAAAAACTGTCAATTACAACATTTTATAAAGTCAACAATTCAATTTTTCACCATGCAATTATTGAGTTCTAACCAAAATTAAAAAATAAAGGTAAATAAAATCTAAGGAAATTTAGGCTAAATTATAGAAACCGTCAATTGTTTAAAAAATATGCTCATAGTTTTAAAAATTGCAAAATTATCCCTCAAATTTCATAAACATTTCAAAGTTATTTTTGGAGTAGAATTCCTTTAGAATATCAAATAGAAATTAGAAGTTAGAATTGTGTGGACTTAAAACATTATGGCGATCCAAATTTTCATTATAGGTCATTGTCACACCATTTGTCTGGTATCTTTAAAACGTGTATAAAAATTGAATAATTTTTATTCTTTGAAAATATCGAAATATTTTTTAAACAAATGATAAAATTCAAGTATTTTTTTATAGGTTAAGCTAATATTTATTGTGATGAAACATACTATTCATGAAGAGAGGGAAGATATAATTGATTTTATATTTTAATTTTAAGTGAGGATAAAGAAGAATGAGAATATATATATATGAGATATTTATCATGTGGGGGAACAGAGCATCTTCCCACAATCTCATCCCCACCAATTGTGTTTCAATGTTAAGAAGGAAAGTGATAACTCAATTGGTCAAAATATTACTAAAATAATGTTTTGATGAATTTATATGATCCATGAATTAACAAAATGTACCTTTTTCAACAAACATGAAACTTGTATTATTGATATAAGGTCAAAGATTCAATTCTTCAATTCTACACATAAAGTGTGTATGCCATTCAAAATACATCCATTTTAAAGAGAGAAATTCTCTGATGATTGAGGATAAAAAGGTTCAAATCTGATTTTGATTGTCCCTTTTTTCATCGATGATATATACCTAAACCAATTGAATTAAAATCAAATTAATTCCTTCAAACTTTCTAGCTTACTTTAATAATATGTGTTAAATTAATAACCCTTAAAAAGACTAATTAAGATTTTAAAATTTTGAAGGACAAGTTACACATTTGTATTTCTCTGTGGCATTCACATTCCTCAGTAAATAGAATTTTTTTGGACAATGATCCCTCAACAAACTGCACTCTCTTAAAAAGAAACAAACACCTACATTTGATTCAAGCTTTGGTATTTCACCATCTTCTTCCCTTCTCCTTTGAATCCCAAGTCACTGATCCGGAGAAATGCCATTAATATAGACTCCATCCCCTTGCAGATTCATATCATCACGCTTCGCACACTTGTTTTGCTTTCAGCTTGAGCAGGGAGAAGTATAAGGAAATCAGAGTAATGTTCATTGACAAACCGTCGTGTTGATTCGCTGAAATGATGCGTAATACGACATAATTAAAAAGGGAAAGATCAGATGTGTATATATTAGGATGAACTCAGGGTCAATGAAACAAGAACAGGCACCTGACCCTGATGAGGTTGATAGAAAGGAGAAAGTGGTTTCAAAGGTTTTCTAATAACAGTGTGCTTTTAAACACTTTCAACATTCAAGAATATTCTACAATGGTGTACTCTTCCAATGAATCTACTAACCCAGCAAAAGTGTGGACAACCAATGCATTCCACTTTTCATTGAGAATAAATGGACAAACACACCAAACTACAAGAAAGGGCTCCAATTCAGAGAAATCAGATTAAGCAAATAGTTACAAAATAGCCTAAAAACTGAAAATCTAATGAGGGACCAAACATCATCCGTAGAACTATTGTGCCTTCTGAAGATTCTATCATCTCTCTCCCCAAAGCCACCACAAAGTAACGCACACCCCAATCTGCCAGAAAAAACACCTTTTATCACGAAAGGGAGGATGGAGAATAAGCTCTTCACCTATCGAATAGGACACTATGGTTGGTTCGTAACCCCTAAATATTGAAGACATCCAAGGGGTGATCTCGTTGTTTATAGTTTCAACAGAGCAGAGATGACGAGTTTTGGTGCATTTCATTTAAAGGGCCGAGAGAAGATAGCAGTACATCAAGTTGTTTACAAGGACAACACGACTCACTTGATCCTCTTCCCAAAGGATCCAAGACAAGAGAACCCTAAGACTAAGAGAGTTCTCGGCTTCAACTCAACTACTATCCACATTTAGTTCTATATCTGACCAACTCTTTATCCTGCCTTCTTTGTGTTCTTCACATGAATTTTACGGTCTTTCACAGGAACGTTTTGATCGTTTTCCCATTACTTCGAAAAAGTGAGAAATATTTGGTCTTTAAAAACTTGTAGGATATTAAATGTCACAAGTAACTTAAGGATTTTGAATTTATAACCTACAATGGCGAATGACCTACTATGACTACCTACAAACTGCTACCAACCTTCAGAATACAAGCAAAAAAAATCAACTTTAATTGAGAAGAAATATTTAAAGAGGAAGAAAGGGTTGCATAAAACATACCTCAACGTAGGCCGAATATCTCTTCTGGTGGATCATACACATGCTGGTCAGGAAAGAGCTCCTCAAAATCTTGCTTTACTCTGTTTCTCAAAAGGGGGTGTGGCAAAAGGCCTTTCAACAAAATTCTAAATGGCAACTCATCTGGTGGATCTGGAGACTTCTTCATATCCTCATATATGTTCATTGCATCAGAAGGAGATCCATATCTCAAGAAACCTCTGATGACTTCGGTATACGTTTGAGAGTCAGGGAATAAATTCTCCTCTCTCATGCTCTCCCATAACTTCATTGCATCATCCATCTTTTTACTTCTAGCTAATGCAATAATCAAGTCTTTATATATAAAAACATCAGGCTTGTACCAGTCTTGCTTTTGAATCAACCTAAATATCTGGAAATTCCAACAAGCATGTAGGGGACCCAGAAACAATGAAGTAAAAGCAATTTAATCTCGAGTTGAAGATAAAAGAATGTAGAAGAAAATGTTTCCACACGCAACTAAAATGAACTAGGTTTCGCATTTGAGAACTTAATTCATACAAAACGTTTGATGTAGATCTGATAAGCACTTAAAGGGGCAGAACACAGTCGAACAAGAGAGCAACATGGCAGTATTCACAAGGAAGAAAATATTTTGAACACACGAGCAATATTGACATAAATCAAGCTAAAAGTTCAAAAGGAACACCAATACATGAATTTACTTCCTCTATGAACTTCCTTAAGCATGCTTCAACCACTGCAATGCAAAAAGAAGGGAAGAGTTGCAACTTGAAAAAACTGCACAATAGCTCCATGAAAGGAGGCAGCGCAACAGTCAAAGAACGTCATATTCATACTAAGAAACCTAGAAGCTGAGAAACAAAATCTTTGAAATCCAAGAGCAGAATAAAAGCTTGAATGCAGCATCAGCAAAGTTATTCACCTAAAGTAAAAACTCACAGTATCAACTAACAAGATAAAGAAAGACGTTGCAGTGACAACAAACAAGAGCAAGATTACAGAAGCCCATTATCAATTTCTGAAACGACCCATGAAGTAAAACCTAAAATCAATGTGAAGATCCAGAAAGAGCTACAAAAAGGACACGGAACATACTGAAGAAAAGGAAGAGGGAAGTAACCTTGACAGCTAAAGCAACCTCTTCCTGCCGCTCAAGTTCACCAAGCACAGAAATCATATCCAATTTCAAGAGCCTCAAAACATGACTCTTCATGAACTTCTCGAGTTTCTCTTCATCTTCCTTGAATCTCTTTAATCCCTGAATAACAAAAAGCGCTTCTTTCCCAATTGCTTTCCGGCTTCTCCAAAGGGGTCCCCGTGGCCTCCCATCGTGATATAGCCGGAATCCCCATAAGGGTCGGCTCGAATCCGGCTGAAATCCAGTAATCGTCGATTTAACTGGTAATGAGCTATCTCTAATTGGTCTCCTTGTCAGACCTCGTAGAAATACCGAAGCAAAAATGGGCAATTTCGACCTGGAAAACCACCGAATTGCCATCGGATTATTACCGCTCAAGTTCACAGTGGAATGAGAAGAATCTTCACGAACAGGAGTGGAGCACTGTGGGTTTTGTCATTTATGAGAGGCATCAGAACCAGAACATAGGGAGAATAAATTTGATCTCGTTCTAAAGCTACCCCTAATTACGAATTGGTTGAAATTGAAGAAAGAAACTGAACAAAGGAAAGAGAAAAGGATGCAAGCCAGAATTTAGAGAAAGAAAACCCATAGGTGCGGCGGTGGAGAAGAGTTCAGAAACAGAAAGTATATGTCTTAGGTTAAAAACAGATTTTAGTTTCTCAACTTTCATATTTCTTACAGTAACAATTTAATCAACCTTAATTTGTAACGATGGATAGAAATTAATGGTAAAGTTTAATGACATTTTATACATAATAAACTGTTAAGCAAATAATACTCAATAATATTACCCAATACAATATTTACATGATAAAATATTAAAAGTTCACATCTAATTTTGATTTTTTTTTTCCACGTTAGAGACTAAATTTTTATAATTTTCAAAGTATAAAAACTAAACTATTACGTAATAAAATTCAAGACTAAATTATTATCAAATTGAAAGCACATAAACTAAATTATTACAAATTAATGTTTAAGGACTAAATTTTACTTCTTTGAAAGTTCAGGATCAAAGGTATTTTGTAAGCTATAAAATATATATATATACCATAATTATAAAGGGTTAAAGGGTGGTGAAGTATTTATTTATATTTCATCCAGATTTAAAGGAAAACATACACAAAAAAGATGGATAAGGAATGTGATTGTAAAACATATATATATATTGATTATTATTATTTATGTTTCGCAATATTATTTGATTTCAATTTTTTTTTAATAATTCAAATAATCACCTGCAAGATCCATAAGGGCATACTAGTAAAATGATTTACTTGACATGATGATTTCAAATCACATTGATTCCAAACGCAAATATGAATTTGAAATCATTTTTATGTTTTAAAATTCGAGGACTTGAAATTTATTCTATCCAAATTCATGTGCCAAACATAGCAGAAAAGGCTGAAAATTGCCTAACCCAAAATAAAATAACTTGTATCTATCCCTTTTTAAGAACATGTTTTTGTTTTGCTCATTTAAATGTGAAATACTGGTTTACCTTCACTTTTCAAATGTTTACCTTTTCTCTTTTCAAATGTTTACCTTTTCTCTTTTGTAAGAAGATTTTTCGTAGCGCATTCACTTACATTCGTTCATCTGTCCGTTTCACGTTTTCTCTTAATTTTTCTGACAATTTGCAATCTTCTTAAACGTTTATCTGATAGTTTCCATTGTTCATCTAAGCATTTTGACCGTTCCTCCGATCATTTCCACCCTTGTTCATTTCTCTAAAAGGTATGTTTATCGTTTCTCTAAGCATTATACATGGTAGTGATTTCAATTTCCTCTTCAAGCAGGAAAATTATTTTTATACGACGTTATGATTTGATTTTCGTTGTTTTTTTAAAGAATATGTTCATGATTTAGCTTTCTCTAGTATTTTGTATTTGTGTATATTTTGTTTATGATCGCTTGGAATAGATTTCGATTGATCTAGTCCATTCCCCACCATAAAACACAAATATGCAAAGTAGCGTCATTGATCTTTAACCAGTGGTAAACAATCATTATGATATATGACAAATATTGTTGATTTTGAGTTATAGTAAACTTACCATTCTGATCATCCTTGTGTAAAATGAATGATCGTCTTCTTCGAATATACATATTTTGTTTGTTCTAAACCTACGAAAGTGCAAAAAGCTGAAAGCGATCGATCAAGCTGTTGTAAAGAATCTAAAAGTGAGAGTGGAATACACAGACAATGAAAGTTATTGTAAAGAAACTGATAGTAATCATTCATTACTTGTCTCCATGCTTGATATCAATAATATTGAATGTTGATGGAGAAGGTTAGTGGAGAATAAATGTTAGCAGAGAATTAGAATGGAATATTAGAGAATTAGAATGGAATATTGGTGTTGCATTGAAGGAAGTATTGTAGTTATTGAACAAGAACAACAAAATAGACTGAGGAAATACAGAGAAGTGAAGCATTTTAAAAGTGAGGGTAATCTTGGTATTTCATATGTAAAAAGTTAAAAAGAAAAAAAAACGAGTTTTCAAAAAAACGTCAATTACATAAAAGTTTTTTTTGGGGTTAGTTTGAACAAATTTCTCAAAAAGAAAACATGTTTGTGAAGGAGGGAGGTCTTTCATTTTCTTTATATATATATATACAATTCTTATTAATTACAATACCTTTGAAAAAAAAAATCCATATTTCCACCAACATCTAAAATTGGGATCTCCTCTTCAAATGAATACTCTCTTTCCTACTATCATTATTTTTTAATTTTTTTAAATTTAAAAAACACCAGTTCAAGTACCTTTCTATAAACCATTATTCTTCTTATATGAACCAAGACACTGCATAAAGAGAACCTCAAACACTACAATAAAAGTCACCCAAGAAACAAAATTTGACTGATTGACTCTCATCTATTTACTCTTTTTTTTTAATAAAAAAAAAAATTACTCATACATTTGAGTGTAGTACTCACTTGTTAAAGGAAGAACATACTCCCTTGGCACAGAGAAGATGAAGAAGGCATTCCCAAAAGACAAAAAGTACAAACAAGAATGTTTTCAATTGTACTAAAAAAAACAAAAAATGTTCAATGGCCAATGTCCTTGGGAATGTAGATATTAGTTTACATTTGCCATGAAGAGGGGAAGAGAAAAGTAGTTCTAATTTTGAAATATAATGGAGCTTCCAAGATGATAAAATAGTACAATGGATGAAATTGGAGATTCTAACTCATTCTAGGTAATCAATCAAGTAGAATCTATCAAAATGGACCCAAGAGTGATTCTTCGACTCGAACGTTTATTAGTTGATTTAATGCTTTAAGCCAAAATCTAAAGTCCTACAACAACACATGACTTTACCAAAATGTAATTTCTGAAGATCCATCAACCAATATCTCCTTAAAACAAAAGATTATGGAAACAAAGATGGCTTAGGTGTAATACTATTTCTCATCTGAGTGAGGCTAGGTAAGTACTCAACATCCAGATTCTTTAATCCACAGCTTTAAATGATCATCCAGTGCTCAGTAGTTGACATGGAGTTCCAATGAGTGAAATGAAACAACAATATCATCCACAAGTATGTATTCCTAAAAAAAACAAGGGAAGTATTATAGTGAACTTTACTGACAATCTATTAGTCAAGGATATCTATTTCTATCACATAAAATTGCCACCTGATTACGGGTGGAAGAATGCAGAGAGGTTACATATTTCATGTATGGAGATAGTTGGCAGCCATCATCAACTCAAGAGTCAATTCTGGTTCAATAGGGAACTCGGTCTCTTTCCCACTGACAAAAAGAAAGAAATCAATGTCCGTGACAACAGAGTTAAAGAATGAAACAAGAACCAAAGAGAATGCAGAGGTGCACACATGACATGAGTATTAACAACATAGTCTTTAATCAGTTGATTCCCCCATAAGTTTGCCAGAAAATGAGAACTACATAACTACATATGTTTATATGGGAAGTGTAATTTCATCTGTTGTCCACCAATGAGCAAATGACCAAAACATTTACACACTCGTCTATCCAAACCTTTGTACAAAATTTACCTAAATCCATAAGCATGCACTCTCCCACATGCCATTGAAACACTCTGGCAAGTTGCATTTATGAGAAGGGCTTATTCTAGCCCAATTCTGCTAAAATATTTATGAATAATGTTTTAAATAGGCGTGAGACCCAATCTAGGAGGCTTGTCATTCAAAACTTTGTACAAATTTATCTAAATTCATAAGCATGCACTCTCCCACATGCAACAAAAATCACTTTAGCAAGTAACAAGTTGCAATACTGAGAAGAGCATACTCTCTCAATTCTGTTCACATGTTTATGAATAATGTTTCAAATGGGTGTGAGATGTAGTATAGGAGGCTTGTCATTATCAGCTGTCTAGCCTTACTTCATTACACTCATGTAATGTCATATTGTGGAGCAAAACATTTGACTCCTAAATCCAATTGTAAGAACTCTATAGGCAGTTCTAAGTTACAAGTATGCTTACAACACCTCTCTTACACAAAAACAACAAAAAGTATACATCTATAGAAACATGGATGGTGATAGGACAAGTTAATCAGGATCAAACATCGCTGAAATTTTCTATCCGTTTTATTTTGTTTCTCAGAAGATTCTCTTCTTTTTTCACTAAACAAACCTAAAATTTCAGACTAAGAAGATCAATCTGCACAGTCAAAATGGCAGAATTAGATGCCCTGCACTCAAATTTTCTATTTTCAATAAATTGAAGTGGACGCAATCCTACATTAACAAGGCATTTCAAAAATAAATTAAGAAGAACAAGATCATGGACAAGAATGGTAACAAGAACTACAATAACATCCATAACTCATATCTTTTTCAAACACTAATTTGTAAGGTAGTACTGACTGGGGTTGAGAAACTAAACACTTGTTTGAATTGAATTGACTTTCTAAGTGCTTAAAACATTATTTTAGTACTCAAAAACACTTTTTTCCGCACTAAGAAAGTAAATCCAAACAGGCTCTAAGCATCAAAAGATCCATCCCCACGTGATTCAGAGAAAACAATACCCATTTCAAATAGTAACCATCAGTACAGAACCAGTTCAAGCAAAATTACCAGAAAGTCAGGCAATTCATCTCAGATTAATCAGAATTAGAGAAAAGTTGACATCAAAAAGAAGAAATGAAAACCTGGCGAATTGAAGATTCCAGTAAAAATATTGGCAAATCTTCTCGAGAATGGTGGTGCTAATCTCAGGAAAAGTCACTTCTCTGTGCTGCGATTCAGCAAAATTGCCTATCCATGAAAACTAAAAAAAGTAAAACAAAGCCCTAAATATGAAAATTCTCAAAATAAAACAACCATTCCAAGATTTCACCTAATACATCCTTCTCAATACATAAGCAAGAAATAAAAATGAGATCATAAGCCTCAGAAAGTGGATTAATGAAGAAAGATTGAGAATGAAAGAAGGAGACCTGGGGAAGTAAGCATATTTCGAATCGTCTGAGAAACCATGGCAGCATCCTTGTGAATCACGAACTCAAAACCCTCGGCGCTGATCAATTTTACAGTCTCTTCCTTCTTCATTTCGCTCGAACTTGAGAGAGATTCTTGTTCTCTCTCCCTCTGAAGAAAAAAAGCTTTCGATTCTTCTTCGTTTTGGTCTTCCTTTTGACATCACATTCACAACAAACTTTTGGCTAAATTATAGTCTAAGTTATCAAAAAGGCCAAATTACCTCTTTCGTCCCTCAATTTTCAAGTTCGCGTTTATTTGGCACTTAAAACAACTTCAATAATCACAAACTTAGTCCTTTTTAAGTTCTTGAATTCTTTAAAATTCACTCTTTTCCGAAACCAGAGATCACATTGATCAATCTATAATGAATATTGGTCTAATTATAATGAATTTCTATTGACAAATCAATCGTAAACGTAAATAGATTGTTTTTTATCATATTTATTTACAATGATAAATCTATCACATTCATCGTTACCGTTATAGTTTAGGGACAAACAGTAATGACAACAGTAAATGTGACAAATTCATAATTCTCGTATTGTAAATTACAATAACAATAACACTAATAGTAATGATATTAGTGTAATTTCCAAACACAATTGGATTGTGTCTCCTCCACTTGTTAATCAGTTTATGCTTTTTTATTATAGAGTTGGAAGTGGGCCCAAATGTTAGTACAAATTTAAAATACAAGTACACAACATCAAATCTAATCAAATGAAGTCTACTTTTCAGATTATCATTGTTTTATAACGTTTTTCTTAAAATAAATATTATATGTAAGAATTTAATAAAACTTAGACTTAGAGAACAACAAAGTGACATTAAATTCTCTCACGTTCATAGTGATAGTGCTACAAGACTCAAGAAATAAAGTAGATTCTAGACGTAAAGTAGATTACAAATATGAATATAATCTATTAGTTAAAATACCATTTTGTTCATGTATTTTAGGTTTTTTTACATTTTGACCTATATATTTTTAAATGACTAATTTTAATTTATGTACTTTTCATAAATAATAAAATTAATCCCTAGAGTTAGTTTTGTTCTCGTGTTATTTTTTTAAAAAAATTATCCCTATTAACATTTCATTTATAAATTGTGAAAATATATTCACATGGTACCATTAGTTATATAAAAATTATTACTATCATTAACCAATTTTGATAAAAATTAACTTTAAAAATTTTATTTAAAATTTATTGAAATTACATCGACTAAAATAGAAAATGATATTTTAACATAATTTAAGATTTTTAGTATCTTTGTCTCATAAAAATCTAGAACGAATTTTTATATGGAAGGGAATGAGATTTGTATTGAAAGGGCAAAGAGTATCACACATTTTCTTTTTGGTTCTATATTCCTTTTTTCTTATTTTTTTCATATAATTTTTATTCTTTTACGTCTTTTCTTCTACACTTTTGCCATGCATAAAAGTAAATAATATCAGCACCTATAGATTTTATTCCATTTTTTGTTCCTAAACGATAGTAGTAAACGAAATATCAAAAGCAAAATATTCTTCCTCGTGTGTGAAAAAAGAAAAAAAAAAATCCATCGGATTAATCCTGATTGATAACTATTTGGTTCTTTTATTTTTTTTCACTTCATCTCTAAATTTTTTGTTTTGTTATCTATTTTTTACCCGTGTTTTAAATAATCAAGTCAAATTAAAAAAAAAAAAGTTTTTCTAAAAAATAATTATTATTTCTTTTTGGATTTTGATTAAGAATTCAAATTTTGTACTTGAGAAAGATTGCATATCATTATAATAAATTATGAGGAAATATACTTAATTTTCAAAAACCAAAAATAAAAAACGAAATAGATACCAAACGGGGCACATTTTTTGGTGTGACAAAATCTCGTTTGTTAACTATTTCGTTTTTTGTATTTTTGTGTTTGAAAATTAAGTATATAAACACCCATCTATTGGTTTCGTTGTTTTGCTATCTATTTTCTATTCGTGTTTTAAAAAACCAAGTCAGGTTTTAAATCTAAAGAAAATTAGTTCTTAAAAAACTATTTTTCTTTTTAAAATTTAGCAAAAAAAAAAAAAAAAAAAAAAAAAACAACTATTTTACTTAGGCAAAATGAAAACAATCGTAAGAAATTGAGAAAAAATAAACACAATTTTAAACAATAATTATCAAACGAGACCAAAAAAATTACAATTTGATATTTCAATTTCTTATACCTTCATTAATCACAATAGTAATTATTGACTTATCTACTTAGACAACTACATTACAACTTGAAAAATATAATAAAAATAATTTTTTTAACATAGCACAATCCAGCCTTAAATCATAGAAGTCCTTATTACTAAATACCAAAATTTAAAATCTAAAAGTTATGTGCGCGAACATAATTTAGTGATGATCACTATAAGAAATTCCAGTTATATCGATATTATTTTTTTTAAGCGTCTATTTTATCAGCATATAATTGATTAAAAAGAAAATATAAAATAACAGAGATAATGAAATAAAATTGACATCCATGTATAAGTTTTTTTTGTGACCATAAAATATTTGTACAATTTGAAAATCTATTGGAATGTAACATTTGAGTAAGATTGGAAAATAATAGATTAGTAATAACTATATAGTAGTGGTATATAATTAGTTAAACAATTAATTACCTTAAATGGTTCATGTCTATTGGGAAACAAATAAATTAAAATAATATTATCAATGAATAGTGAGTAGTTTGATAGGAGGGTAAATTAGTAAGAAAAAAATAGCTTAAAAATTCCACAAAAAAAATCTCACAATGGATGGACATTTGTAAAATATTGATTTGAAAATGGTCCATTCAACATAATTTATGTTGCTTTTCTCCTCTCTTTTCACTCCAATTTTGTAGACTATAGTTTCAAATTGATACACAAGTCATGTGTTTTGATTCTCAAAATTTAAATTTCATTTCTAGTTGGTCTCTAAAGTTTGCAATTAGTTTCTAATCGGTTTTAGAGTATAAAAAATATAAAAAACAATTCCTAACTCATTAAAAATTATATGTGATCACAGTTTAAAAAACATGTTACCATATCATCATTCTGCTAACTCAACTGAGGTCAGCTCTACTAGAGACCATTTCAAAATCAATTTTAAGCTTAAGTCAACATTCCATTAAGTTGACTTATGTCAACCCTATTAGAGACCACTTCAAAGACAATTACAAACTTTAAGCCTACGTCAACATTCCGTTAAGTCTACCGACGTCAACTCTACTAGAGACCATTTCAAAATCAATTTCAAACTTTAAGCCTACGCCAACATTCGGTTAAGTTGACTAACGTCAACTCTACTAGAGATCATTTCAAAATCAATTTTAAACTTTAAGGTCTAGTTAGAAACTAAATACAAATCGGAGACCCAATATGTAACTTTCAAAACTAAAATCAAATAGAACTTAAATTAAAATTCCAATGACCAAAAGTGTTAGTTTTTCAAAACTCGAAACTAAGTCTAAACCCAAAAAAATGTATTTTACTCTTTTTAATCTATTAGCCATTGGTTTCAAACTAAGACTTCGACACACATTTATAACCCAATAGCGAAATTCTATCTACCTTCATAAAATTGTGGGAATGTGAGATCAGAGAGTTCATTCATAGAACAATTACTGGTGTTCAGAGATTCAAGAACAAATAACAAATAAATGAATGTACATTGTGGATAAAAGTCTTGTTACAAACCTAAGAACTTGTTAAATTTTCTAATATTTTAAGAAAATGATAGAGAAAGTAGATGTTGTTAACATGAACATAGCTTAACCAATATTAAAAAAAAAATGTACTCTCGTCTAAAAGATCAAAGATTCGAGTTTTCCATCTCATATATTGTTGAACTCAAAGAAGAGTAGATGTATGCCATGTGAATGATAATTCAATAATACTAACTGAAGGCAACAAGTACAATTTATCACATTCCCTTTCCATTGCTTTCACTTCCCCATTCTCCTACTCAACTTGTATGGTGGTATGAACTATATTGTATCTCTTTTCGCAAAGGTTTCTAATCTTCAAAATTAGCTCCCTAGTACAAACTCCGGGTTCGGCAACAACATGGCACGACAAAACGACTTTTCCGACCGTTATGGACCAAATGTGTAAGTCATGCAAATCATGGACCCCTTTTATGTTCTTGAGGTCATTTTCTAGGATCTCAATATTGACCTCCTTAGGTGTTCCTTCCATCAATATACCAGCTGTATGTCTAAGCATAGAGAAAGTAGTAGCTAAAGAAAGAACAGAAAATACAAGAGTGCAGATTAAATCAACAACGATCCAGTCGGGTTTAAACCATAGAATAACTCCAGCAATCATCACACCGATAGATTGAATCATATCAGTAATGACATGAAGATAAGCACCTTGGATATTTATGTCCAAGGTTGAACTATTGCCCTGTGAAGCCAAAGAACCACCTTCTTGTTTGGTTAATGTGTAAATCTCCTCATTCTCATGATCAGATTCATGATCCAAGTGATGTTGATGAGAGTGAGAATGATGATCATGATGACAACAATGAGATGAATGAGAGTCGTGGCTATGGCCAAGCCATATAACCATAAACAAGTTAAGAATGAATCCAAAAGCTGCAATGGCAAACATGAGAAAACCATCCACCTTGGTCTTTTGGCCAAGAATCCGGTTGATTGCCTGGTAGATTAAGACCCCCGAAATCAGCCATATAAGCTGTACAGACACAAGGGCACCTAAAACTTCAAGACGGTTATACCCGAACGAGTGTTGCGGTGTTGCCTCCCAACCCGAAACCCAAACTGCAAAGAGGGAAGCAGCGAAACCAGCAACATCACTGAGCAAGTGAACTGCATCGGTCATTACAGCAAGACTATTAGCTCTCAAACCACCAATAATCTCTACTACTATAGCTATGGTATAAAACAATATCAAACCACCAAGCTTCATAGCTGATTTAGAACGTTTTAATGACTCCAAATTACAATGTTCCAATCTGGAAAAAGCACAACCAGAACTGCAACATTTTACTTCTGGGGAATTGGGAATAATGGGAATAGAAACATTCCTCTTCTTAGGAACTATTGGCATCATAACTTCATCCCAATTTTCTGTTTTCAAAATAAGCACTTCCTCCTCCCCCATTTCCTCAATCTATCTAATATATATAGAAAACCTGCAAAAAGATGAATCAGAAATAAGATTCATTAACCAACATAAGAATATCTCAAGAAGGAAAAGTAAACATGAACTAACAATTCGTGTATAATTCCTCTTCCCCCTTTCTTTGGTTACAATTTCTCCTCTTCTTCACCATCCAAAAATTTTCAAAGATTCAAAAACAAAACCCCCTCAAAAAAATATGCAACAATCGCTATTCTGGGTCGGTCATCCCCAAAATGAACAAGGAATCGATACAATACACAATTTAATCGTATAATCTACAATAAAAAAGAGATCCAGGAGATCAATTTCTAAAGAATACCCGCAGCCCCATTTCAAAAACGAAACAGATGAATTCATAAAAGTAAAGTTACAGAACAATACAGCTAAAATAATTCATTACCTAACGAATCAAATTCCTAGGAAGAAATCTAGGGTTTTAATGCGATCGAAATGGGAAAAAAAATTCTGGGTTTGATCCAAAAGGTATAAAATCTCAAAGGATTTACAGATTTGGTAAGAAAGGGCAACTTTTTGTTGCCCTGAACGATTCGTCGTTGATTTGAATAGGAAAAAAAGAAGAATTTATAATAATAAGAAAAAAATTGAATCGTTTTGATCGTTGCGTTTGGTTGCCGCCCAACTACTGAAAAAGAAAATCGTTTCTCACCCGCCTTCAAGCGATTGTGAATCCTTCGCTCGAATTATTGGTGCGTGACTGTGACGACCTGTCATTTAGTTTTTTTATTCTCCCTTTTCATATATATTGGTTATGAAAACGACATATCGTTCAAATTTCGTCAACGCCAAAACGACAAAAAATATTAGGAGTTGACGACCACAAACGCACGTCGTTTTGGATCTATAAAGAATAAGAATAATTTTAATGCCATGGTGCGGTTAGTGGAATGAGTTTCATTGAAAATGATATTAGTAAAGATACACGATAAATTACAAGTTTAATCTTTAAACTTTTAAAATTGAGTGAAATAGGTCAATTTTAAAAAGTTAACTAAATTTTACACTTTAGATTATAATATTCTATATAGTCTTTAGGTTTTAAAATATTACACTTTTATTACCTGAATCTTAAATTTGATTTTCGTTTGGTAAGTAAGTTTTAGAATATTATATTTTAATCCTTCTATAAGTAATTTCAAACACATTGTAAGCATACTTCCAAATTTAACTAAATTATTGAATATAGTATTACAGGTGATTTTGGACCAAATGACATAATCAACATTTGGTGAAGTACATAGGCAATGGGATCAGGAAAGAGACGAGACTCGAGTCAAACTTCACCCTACACTCAAAATTCTACACTCGGTCTTGACAAAGGTTGAGGCCCTAGCTAGCCTCACAAAACGTGGGACATGCCCAACGTATAGGTTAATAGTTTTTCACTCTCTAACTTGAGTATATTTAAGTATATGTGGCAAACATTATATTTGTATATAGATTTTTCTTTCTTTTATAGGTCATATTCTTTTCCTTTAATTAAATATATTATTATTGTGATGTAAATGGTTTTTTCAAAGTATCATGTCCTACGAACATAAATATGTATAAGTAAAAGCTATGAAAAAGAAGTGTTTGAGAAAGTGGTTTCTTTGTTGGCAAGGGCCATTTTTGAGGATGCAACTGTTGGGAATCACTATCAATGGTTGCCTTCATAGAAGGAAAAGGCAGGGAAGACAGGAATTTTGTGTGGTGCTCAAGCTTGAAATGGTCAAGTAGATGACAAAGTTAAGTGGGACTATACCTCATAAGCATGCTGACTCAAATGGGTTTTGATGGAAAGTTTATATAAATCTAACTGTTAGATTCTTTGATGAAAGTGTCATCTTTCGTTTTTTATGTATAAAGTTATATTGTTTTATCGAGAGGAGAGGCTTAAATAAATATACGTATCATTTGTTCTTATTTCTCTTTTAAAATAAGTTGGATAAAGATGTCGGAAAAACATTTCTACTTCAATTTTGTGATAAAATGAGGATAATCGAGAAATTAGAATGGAATAACAAATATAAAAAAATATATAAGAACTTATGTGACAAAATTTCACAATCGAAAAAGAAAATGATGACCTACCATGATTAAACTCTGTATCGTGTAAAAAAATTGTAATCACGTAAAAATCTTTTTCTTGCTCCAACTACAAAATATTCTTACATACTTGTGTACCAATTACACGGTGTATTCTCTTTTCTTAATACCTCCCGAACATTTGATAGTTATTGCAAAGAAAAAAAAGGGAAGTGTTATTCTTAAATTGAAAAAAGTAAGTTATGATAAAAATGTCTAAGTAATGTTGCAAGGTTTTGATGAGATTGTTTAAAACTTGGACATAAAATTCTCTTGTCAAGTGGAAAAAGTTTGGTAGGGAACCTTAAAGGGCTTGGGTTTCAAAGACTTATATTATCAATAAGGTTGTGTTAGCTAGACAAGGTTGGAAATCTGTTCACAAATCTCACTCTCTTTCTTGGGTGTTTGATGTGTTAATTTTAGGCTTAGCAAAGTAGGTGGCATTTTTTTTTTTTTTTTGGTTTATTTGAGCAATTTATTGCCTAATTCTATTGTTTTATTGTTTTTTTTAATGGTAGGAATCAAACGGAAGAAAATATAAGTTTTGTAACAAATTAGTTCCAGAGTCGATATTGAAAAAAAAAATGGTGTGCCAAGGCACTAACTTGGGGCACCTAGGACACTGCAACAAGAAGGTGAAAAATAAAATGACAATATGAAATATGGTATTGAATTTGTACCCACATGTGGACATTTTCATTGATATTCTATTGTATTAAAAGTAATTATTAAGCATAGAAAATATGTAATAAAATGTCATTAATATAAATATAACATAAATAATAGATGTGAATTAATATTTTTGTTTGACTTTTTTAAGAGGAAGATTTTCGAAAAGGAAGGTAGAAAAACTATGAAGGTATTTTCTTGGGATCTCTCGAGCATTGAAACTCGTGAAAAAAATTAGTTAATATTTGATATTTAGTATTTGGTTTTGAAAAATACTTGATTCCGAATTGAATCTCTCGAGAATTCTTTAGTTAATATTTGATTAGTATTTGATTTTGAAAATTGTTATGGTCAACTTTTTTTATATTTAAATTTGGTATGTATTGATTCCATGCCATAATTCAAGATTGAAAAATAAGAATTATCATTGGTTTTGGATAGTTTCTTCCCTAACTTATAAGTTCTACATTCTTCATCATTTGACCTAGTAATTAGAATTGTCATAAAGATATAGACAAATATTATTCAATGAATTTTGTTATTACCCGAGTGAGAATATTGAGTCTATAGGGTAGAATTTGAAACAACCAAGAAAATAATATACAAAAATATATAACATAGAGAAATCATTGCTCTAGAGTTTCAAGTAGGAATAATTATCAATCAATCAACGATGATTTTGGACTCGAGCAAATATTGACCACTAACATGTCGATTTTGCTCAATTGGAGGTGATTATAGAACCGATCAATTAATCAAATACATAAATTGGTCGACGTTGGATCTCTCTAGTGAAAGATACTTTTTTAAAAGAAAAATAGGAAAAAAAAAACATAATACCATGAGAGAAAGAGAGTAGGGAGAGAGAGAGTGAGTGAGTGAGTGAGTGCACAAAGGTAAGACCAATACCATATACTCTTTTGTTGGGTTGGGCTCAAAGTGGAGGGCCCACCAAACCCAAAGCCCATTAAGATTTTTAAGCTAAAAGGGGCACTTATGACATATTTGAGTCATCTAATTAATAATACAAATAAAGTTTCAATAAAGTAGTATTCTACTTTCCAACTTTATTTCATTTTTATCTCTATATTATTAAATGTCCATTTTAGTATATGCACTTAAAAAAATGATATGGTCTCTTCATTTTCATTCTTAAGGAAAAATTAATCCTTTCTGAAAATATATAAATCAAAATAAAACAAAGTTAAGAGTACTATTAACATATATTATCTATTTTCTAGTAATATTTTTATATTTTTATATTTATTTTTTTAATTTAACTAACAACACAATTGTTTCGGTGAGAAAAGTGAAAATTATCATATACAAATCGAAAAGAAGCAAACATAATTTTTTAATACAGTTCAAAATGAAATGGTTTCTAAATGGAATACACAACCCAAATCGTGGAATCATTTAGAAAGTTCACACTGAATTCAGGGACTAGCATTTTCTTGATAAAAATGCAAAATAAAATGTTGTGGTTTTTTTAATTTAAAAAGAAATGTTATTTTGAAATTAGAAAAAAAAAATAGAATCTTTGCAATTTTGAAAAAGACACTAGAGCAACCAGCTGGTGCCTTGTCAGCATGAAGAGACACAAATAGTGGATAAGACTTTTAATAAATAATGCAATCTAGATTTTTAAAAATATATATAAAAAATGTAAATAAAATTAACATCATTTTTTTAAACAAAAGAAAAGAAAAACAATTTTTCTTTAAGCAAATAAGGCATCCACCCAAACTACAACACTAATTCTCCATTAATCATGGAGATGATACAAATCAGAAAAAGTCTCCTTCCACACAAAAGAATCTCTAAGAGATGAAGTCAAAGTTGCAATAGAGTGCATAGCTCTGTATTCTTCTTTAGGAGAGAAACAAAAACGCCTAACATTTACAAAGCATACATCAAAATAGATTTCATTGACAAAAATACCTAATTTAGTAAGATCAAACTCCTTAGAATTATGCAAATTTAGAAGGTCTAAAGCGTTAGACTCCACAATAAGCAGTGGATTTCGATTGTCTTAGGTGCGACGAACTTCGCTCGAACCTTCTAAAATTGCTTCAACTTCAAGAAAAAAAAATGAGACAATTCTTTTTTGTCAACTTACAACTACCAAAGATCGGGTTGCCTAAGAAGTCTGAATAAGTCAACCCACCCCTACCACACTCAACAAACCACAAAGCATCAAAATGTAACTTCCACCTACTACTTTCTGGTCGAGGCCACAATTTAAAGGTAGATTAAAATCTATTTTATTATAAATATCATAAAAATAGATGTTAATACTTAGTGTCCTAAAAGCCATGTGTCATTTTTCATATTGTCCATGTGCCTTATAATAATTCATGTTTGGTGTACATGTAAATCGACATCTCAGTTGCCACTTTGCCTATAAATAGTGACATTTGGTGGATCTTAAAATTATGCACATTAGCGGGAATAAAAAGAAATTTTCATATATTTCCCATTTCCATAAAATAATATTTTATATTTCTATTATTCCTATTTCTATAAAATTATAACTTTAGTTATTTTTAATTTAGTTATTTATAAGTTTAGTTATATTTTATTCTTTTATTATTATTATGATTATTATATTTATATTTTCTCAACATACGTTGTGCTCCATTATACTTCTCAATTTCACAACATATTTATAATTTTCATACTTATTTCATTACTTTTCTCGCCTTCAAAACTTTTTATTTCAAGTCTTTAATTTTGATTCTATTTTTGTCACTAAATTTTAATTTTTTTTAAACATAAAGTAGACTTGCCTTTTGAACCACTTGAATTATAGTATTTTTTTTATTTATAAACAACTAACCTACAATTTTTGTTAAATATATAATGTATGTTGACGCTCAAATCTCGTATGTATTGGGTTCTGATGTGGGCCTCTTATAGGTTTAGCCTCCAGTCCACTTCTTCTTAGTTTGGTCTCGAGATAACCTGAGCATATCTGCATAAGAGATCTTCGTACCAATATGTTGTGTAGCCTACTACACTCCGATACTTAAGTCAATATGAGGAATGTCTAATTCAACTAAACACAAAAGAAGTATGGTCATGTCTCTCATTTGGAGATGACTTACCTCTCGTTTGGGGTGGTCGAATGGAGTTATTTGTAGTTCTTCCTCTAACACATGCCTTTGATTAGGTGTAACGCTAAAGGTATTAGGGACGTTTTTGACACTCAAGATTACGAGTTGTCAGTCTAGGTTCAGCTCAATTATTTTTCAATTGATATATATTCGTCGACTCGGCTAGTCGGGCCAAATTTAAAGATGTTAACATTTTTCCTTTTAGGACGTGTTCTCCCTTATCTTATAGGCATAAGGATATAAATTTTAATAATGAATACCAAAATCAATATACTTATGAAATTTTTTATAAAAAAAACCCCTTTGAAAGTAAAGAGGCAAGATAGGGAAAGAAAAGGTAGTTTTCTTGATGAAAATTAAATAGTTGGACACAAAAGAAGAATCTATAGCCTAATTTCCACATTGCTTTTGTTTTCATTTCATACATATTTAGAAAGGGAAACAAAAAAAAAAAAAAAAAACTATGTTTTCATGGACTTGTGTATTTTATTTGAAAAGGTATGTATACCAAACTCACATTCAAATGCCACGTGGACAAGGAATAATTGAATATGACAACCATTTAATATTTGCCAATTATTTCTAACCACATACTAAATCAATATAATATATATATATATATATATATATATATTAAATTGGATGAACATGAGTCTAAACCTTAGTAAAAAGAAATAATTAAAATAATAATATTCTATATTACAGTGATGACTCACCTTACAAATTTCTATTAATTTGAAGTATCTGTTATGTATAAGAGAGTTTTAATAGTTTAAAGAATAATAAAAATTAAAACACTACCAACCAATTATATAATTGAATAACCTTTTTTAAGAGAAATTTGGTTATTTTCCATCTTGCCTTTGTTCTAATGTATATCCTATCATTAATGCAACATTTAACTAAAAAATGATTAGTTAAATCTATGTATTTTTAGTCACGGTCAACTTTGGGATTTCTTCAATTCTAGTCCAATATTCCTACAATCCAATAGATCTTAAATTTAGTCCATATTACTAAATTCTTATTGATTTTTTTCAATAACTTTTTATAATCTATTAGCATTTCACTATAAAATATGAAACATGTTAAAATATTATATTTTCTTAAATGATGATAATAATACTTATTTAACCAAATTCGATAAAAATTAACATTGAGAGACTAAATTTAAGATTCATTGAAATTGCATATTCTAATAGGACATTTGAAATTATATACTCCTAAATTTTGGGAGTTGTATCAATAAAATATCTGAACTAATAATTGTACCAATAAAATCTTAAATTTTCATAAATGTATCAACTTTCACCCTCTAAAGAATGTTAGTTGTGGAAACTTATAAATATAATTCTATAAAATAAAAGTCTTAACATGTCATAAAATAATAAATTTACACTCTCAATTTGAAAAACATTCTTACATCAATTCTCACACATGTGTAGATTTTTTTTAAAAAAAATCTAGACCCTCCATTTTAAAGGCGTCCATTATTTAGAATAGATTGTCTAAATTGATTCACTTGTAAAAAGTGATATATTTTGATTTTTTTAATAAAATTTAACTCAAGGTAAAAATTGATATACTTATGAAAGTTTATAATTTTAATTATTATAATTATTAGTTTAACTTTTATATGAATATCATTTCAAAGTTTAGGAGTATAAATTGATTTTGTTCCATAGCTATAATTTGATTAAAAATCTTTGAATTTGAC
This sequence comes from Benincasa hispida, assembly GCF_027475165.1. Classification (NCBI taxonomy): domain Eukaryota; kingdom Viridiplantae; phylum Streptophyta; class Magnoliopsida; order Cucurbitales; family Cucurbitaceae; genus Benincasa; species Benincasa hispida. Next base: position 18,919,836 of record NC_143485.1, read on the forward strand.
AGAAACATCATTAATTATTTTTGAAACATTAAAAATTGGATCATTTGTAACACAATAAAGAGAACAAGGGAAAAGGAACAAAAAAAACAAAAAAAAACAGAGAACAAGGGAAAAAGAACAAAAAACAAACAAACAACTTCTAAAAGATATGTTATATATTTGAATACATCTATACTCCATTATCTTAAATTTATTGAAAAACCATAGCTAAACAAGGCATCTAGTGATTTTTTTTTTTTTAATTTTTATATGATCTAAGTTGAAAATGTTGGAGTTGATGCCTTAAATCACGTAAATACTGTAATTTGTAATTATAATGTAAAAACGATTTATTTATTTAATAAAATTTGAGGCATTTTATTCGACATTTAGTAGCATTAACCCACAAAACCAATAAACTAACCTCCAAAGTTATCTTCTGTAGCTTAAACATGTATGTAGAGATATACAAATGGATCATGTTTAAGTGATACCCTAAATGGTCTGTAGTAGATGGATAAAGCTGGATATCTTATCTTGGTGAAACTACGAATACAACCCGCTTTGTAGATGTTACAATTATTGTAAAGTGCTACAAATGATCTAATCTTGATCATTCATGTGGAGACATGTGAGCGGAGGTGTTCTATACAAAAGGATTTGTATAAGACCGGGCCACAAAATGAATAGTTTCATTATATAACGCCGTTAATAATAGAGACTTACATTTCACCAGGATGACCATAGGTGACATGACCTGAATCCTGAGTGAGTTGTGAACTCCTACCTATGAAGGCGGTCCTTTGATTTGTATGGGTGAGAGTGACCAGATCACTGACTCAATAAGCCTACCATTTTGGGATTCGTCTGACTAGGGAACTGGGAACACAACTACACAAGACGAAATCTACTCATTCCCTAATGTTGGGGTAAGTAGATAAATTGCTTCCTTAAAGGCTGATTCTAGGGCTTGAACAATGTGCCACCACACCCTCTCTTGGCCCGATAGAGGTTTGATCATAGTTGAACTATGACTTATTGTTCATTAGAGGGATCAGTGGTACTTAAGAAGTTAGATGTAACTACAAGGGCAAAATGGTAATTTTTGCCCAGCTCTACTATGAGCAATTTGTGAAGGGTCGTTATACTATAGATTGGTTATATTCAATGGACACAAAAATATATCTGTAGTGCGAATAATGCAACTGTCAGTCTTTAGTAGGGTGACCAACAGTTAATGGATGTTGAATGATTTAATTAAAGAAGTTTAATTAATTATTCAAGTATCATTGGAGCTTCATTCTACAGGTACTCTCTATAGCTCAACTGAGATTATTAAGAATTAATTTTGGATTAATTTTAATTGTTCAAATTAATTGAGAAAATTAATTATATATGATATAATTAATTTTGAATTAATTATGTATATGATATAATTAATTTAATATATTTGTTACATTATAATATAAAGTTTATTTGAGAGGAATTAAATATTTGAATATGATTCAAATATAATTATGCGAATTGGATTGATATAATTACATTTAATATAAACTTGATTTATATTAAATACCACGATTTATTAAGAGAAAATACAAACTATAGATTATATTGTATTTGATATAATATTTGAACTAAAATTTAGTTTTCATTTAGAATTAAAGTGTGGGAGTTATTAAATAACTTACCTCCCATATTTTCTATCTAAAAATAACGTGTGAGTGGGAGTGGTTTTTTGGATGTGATTATTCATCTTCTTCTTCACAAAAATGCACAGAGAAAAAGTCTGTATTTTTCCCCAAAAAGGATTCTCCCAAGAAAAAAAAGTTTTTTTCTCCTCTCGAATCCTCTCCCTCTCCCAAAACCCAGATCCCACACACTCTTGAGAGTTCTCTTCCCCCATAGAGAATATGAAGGTTGTTTTTGTGGTGGTGTTATCGTCAACAGGCTTTTGATTTGTGATTGATCGTGACCTGCAAAGAGGCCTTCGTGAAGACATATTGTTTCTTCAAGGGTAAGTTGAATTCTAACCCTCCTTCCTTTCCTCTTATTCTAAAACATGCTATAAATTATATATAATTTATTGTTATGTAAATTTTATTATGTGAAAATTGGGAATTGGGAACGATCTCGCTTCTGCAGTGAATTCCTTCAAAAAATACAAAGCTAACAAATCTATTGGTAATTAAATTATATATCATAAAACAAAAATCACAAATTTTTAATAAATCACCCACTTAAAAATAATTGGAAAAGTATCTTTTTGACCTCTAGTTTTTTAGTTTAAATTCTATTCGATCCTATCATAATATTATATATTATTGTCCTTAAGTTTTTGAGTTTGGTTTCAATTTAGTCCTTAGGTTTCAAAATTATAATTTAACCCTTGACATTTGAGTTTTGTTTCAATTTGGTCTCTATGTTTCAAGATTTACACTTTTAGCTTCGATTTTCACTCAATACTCATTTTTCGTCTTTATTATTAATGTATCTTAATAAATTCAAAATAATTAAAAGAATTAATTAATTAAGTTTCATTATTTTTCATCACTTTTAAAGTTAAATTCAAATTTTTGCTTCAAAATTTAATTTTAATTAATTAAAAGACATTGACGTCAATGATTGAAAATGAGTATTTAATGAAAAATTATAGTTAAAAATGTAAAATCTCGAAACTTAGGGATTAAATTGAAACAAAACTCAAATCTCAAGGGTGAAATTCTAACATTTTGAAATCTAAAGATTAAATTGAAATCAAACTCAAAACTTAAAACTAGATGTATAACATTTTAAAAATTAGGGACCAAATAAAAACTAGATCCAAAGTCTATAGACCAAAAAGATACTTTTTTCAAAATAATTTTTACTTCGTATAACAACGATAGATGAAAGATTGAACTTTCGACTTTTAAAGAGAAAAATTAGGTCAATTATCATGAAGCTAAGCTCGATTTTGCATCTAAAAAGATAGCTTTGACTATTGAGTGGATATGCTACATAAAATGTGGCAAGAGTGCTCCATATCAATGGGAGTTTGGACAGATTCTTATCATATTATTATATCATGTGATAAATTGTGTCAGCATTTCATTGGATGGATAAGAAAATAATTAGTGCTTCAATCATTTCATTAGAAAAATAAATGTCGGCTTGGCTCTTCGTTACCATAACTTCTTTTCAAATATTTAATTTTGTTTTTAGTTGTTGGTTATTAGTATTTTTTTCTATATTTAATAATATGTTTTTATAAAAATGGAAGTTCCAGTCAAATTTGGGTTGTTATTTTAAATGGTGAAATTGCATAAAAAATTTACAAATATAGTAAAATGTCATTACTTATCAGTGATAGACCGCAATAAGTATTTATTGCTGACACTGATTGATGTCGATAGACTGCGATACCCATCGTGATAGATAATAACATTCTGCTATATGTATAAATAAGTTGACTCATTTTCCTTTATTTGAAAACAACTTATCAAATATTTCTATTATTCTAGTTAATGAAATTTCATATTTATTTAATTATGGTTCAAACTTTTTCTCAAAATATTCCATTAAAAAATCAATTTAGTTCGTTAATAGGTACAATAATAAAAGAATTTACTAGTTTACTTTAACTTAGGTTATATTATAAGTTTAGTGTAAGGTCTATTTAGTTCATAATTTTTTTAAAAATATCTAATACTTTCATAAACTTTTAAATTTGGATCTATTTGTATTTCAGAAAGTCTTAAAAAATTTAATTTTATTTCAATAGGTTTTTGGACTTATTCAACATATTAAAAAAATTAGTCCTACTGGACACCAAATTTAAAATTTAAAATTCTAATAGCCATAAAACTAAATTTCGTATTGATATATCATTTAATTTTAAAATTTATGAAATATTAGGGATTTATTAAATACGAAATGAGAATTTTTAAGAATTTATTAGAAAATTTTAAAACTTCAAGACACAAATTTAAGAATTCAATGATTAAATTTTCATTCCAACTTAAAATTTCTAGCAAAAAGATCGTGTAAATATTTTCAAAATAAATAAATAAATACTAAAAATAAGAAATAAAACAATGATACATATTCACATATGCGAAACTAGCTTGCATGTGGGAAATCATTATATTTTCAGATTTCAGATTTACCATGCAAATATATCTTTGGCCTCACCATCTAAGGGTCCATTTGAATTGAAATGATTTTTTTTTTTTTTTAAAAAAGTCATTTTTATTTAAGAAAAATTTTAAAAATAAAAAAAATAGAAATTAGTTATAAAAAATAACAAAATTTAATATTTTTTGATAGAGGCTGATTGAAGCTGATCAGTGTCTATCAATGATAAAAATCGATAGAAGACTATCATTGATACTATGTGATAAACACAGATAGAAGTCTACTAGTGTTTTTTTTTTATGTTTATATAAATAGTTTGACATTTTTTCTATTTGTGAAAATTTCTTTTATTTAAACTCTTTTGATAAAAATGATTTAAAGTACACTTTAAAAGTGTTTCAAAAGTTATTTCAGATGGTTGTCAAATACTTCAATTTTTTATAAAATGACTTATTTTAAAATTTAAGTACTAAGAAAATTAAATCAAACATACCCTAGATATCATTTCTGAAAATTTGTTTCTAAACTTATAATGGTCTTTGTGGGTTGAGTTGGGTTGGGTTGAAACACATTTTAAACCCAATTCAATTATTTGGGCGGTAAGTTTCTTTAACCCAAATAACCTTATTAAAGAATGAACCCTACCCAACTCAAACCAACCATGAAACATTTGTATTGAGTTGGTTCTAACTCAATCCAAATGTTTAATGGTTGGGTTGAGTTAGTTCCGATTACTCGGATCATTTATTAAAATTTTTGTTATAAAAATAAGTAAAATGTTCATGGTAAAAATTTTATTTCATTATTTTCATAATTGAATTAAAATTAATAATTTCAATATATATTATGAAAAAGTTCTTTCCAAAGTGCAATATATATATATATATATATTTAGAAGTTGTTGGAGAATAAATGGTCTAGAAAATCATGAAATTAAATAAAACTAAAATAAATATAATGTATGATATAATTGTATCATAAGTAAAATACATACTTATTAAAATTAATAATAAGTTTGAGTTGGTTTGAATTATTTTAAGTGAACTCATGAACCAATCCAACCCATAGATTTTTTTGCCAACAAAATACACTTTTGATCCTCTAGGTGCAGAGTTGATGTCTATTTGATCTTGAGGTTTCAAAACATACACTTTAGTCTCTTAGGTTTGTAAAAGATTCTAAAGGTGTGTTTGAGACAAGAATTATCCTAAGACTATAATAACCATCTCTTGTTACCGTAAATACTATTTTGTATTTCACAATTAGCTACAGTCAATATTATTTTTGCTACAGTATTCACTATTTGCTACAGCTTTTACTGTTTTACATTCTTGCTACAGTGTTTACGATTTTCTTCTCAAACTAAAATAGTTTACACCTCAAACACATACTATTATAACTCAAACTAAAATAATATACACCCCAAATACAAACTATTATAACCCAGCTATAATAACCTACTACTATAATAACTAACTCCTTGCCCTAAACGTCCCCTAAACGGTCTATAATTTAACTTTAAACTAACGAAATGATGACTAGACCATTAACTACTGACGTGGATAGGATGACAAAGCTACTTCATCTAATTACATAGAAAAAACTATTTGATTGGTTAGAAAATAAAGTGAAAACTAAAATTGTTAATATATTACAAGAATCTAAACCAACCCTAAATTAGGTTTGATTTTCTATTTCTGTTTGCCAAAATACGAATCATTACGTCGACTCCACCAATTACCATCCACTAGGATGTTTACGGTTCGATTCGATTCGGTTTGGGGCTCAAATCAAATTGAACCGCAAATTTTAAAAAGTATATTTTATGAAACCGAATCGAACTACATGTTCGGTTCGGTTTCACGGTTTTTTTTAATGTTTTTTTAAAAAGTTTTTATGCTTTTTCATATTTTCTAAATTATAAGCGGATTAGTTCGGTTCGGTTTCACGGTTTTTTTAATTTTTTTTTTTTTATAATTTTTCATATTTTCTAAATTATATATAATTTTAATATATTTACTAAAAAAGCGGTTCGGTTTGGTTTCAAGTCGGTTTTTAAATTTGAAACCAAACCGAATCACAATAATTCGGTTCCAAAATATATCAAACTAAATCGAACTATATTAATTTGATTCGGTTCGGTTCGATTTGATTTAGCATTAGTTGAGTTCCAGTGATTTTAATGATCACCCCTACCGTCCACTTCGTGGGCCGTCGTTCTCCACATTTTTCACTAGCCATATCTTTTCCTTTTCCTGCACAAACATTTATTTTTCTCCAACGATTTCTCTTGGCCAAATACAAGCGTTGGTCTACCATTGATGCCAGACGTCGTCGACTCTGCCAGTTGCCATCATCGCCTATTATCTTCGTTTTATCTCTTGCTCTAATCTGAATCGATTTCTTAACGGTCCAATTTGAAATTTGTCAAGGAAAAGGATGCATCCATTTGAAGTATGTCAAGTGTGTTTCTTCTTCTGCTCATTTTATTTTTCAATTAACAAACTATTGTTGGTAAGTTTATATATGGATTCAATTTCAATTTATATATATACCTATACTACCTTTGATTTCTTTCAAACCAATTTGCAAGTTCAAAAATAAATTGATATATTTTTTTAAATCTTTTTCACAAATTTCATATTATCTTTGTCTATTAGTTTGAATGTTTACATTGAAAGCATTTTAGGGTTCTTAATAGAAAACATGTCATATAGACATCATTATACCAAAAAGAGTAAATTCTCATTGTTAAAAGGTTTTTGTGCAGAAGAAGATGGGGAGGGTTCAACGGCGGCCGGCAAAGTTGACGGCAACGGATGGAGTCGATGTGACGATCGCAAAGAGAAATCGTAGAAGAAGGGATAGAGAAAATTGGTAGAGAGAGTCTAATTTAGGGTTGGTTTAGATTCTTTAACATGCTTTAAACCATTTTAATTTTTACTTATTAGTTTTTTTTAAAATAAATTTTCAATTTATTTTCCAACCAATCAAATAGATTTTACTATGTAGTTAAATGAGGTAGTCTCGTCATTCCATCCATGTCACCACTTTAATGGTCTAGTCAGCATTCCGTTAGTTTAAAGTTGAGTCAGAAACCATTTATAATCATTTTGCAAACATGAGACAAAATAGACATCAACTCCAAAACTTGGGGACAAAAGGTGTATTTTTCCCTTTTTTATTTATTTTAAGCCAATCCAAATCGTGTTGGCTTAGGTTGGGATAATCAGGTTTCTAAGTCATCGGATTTTTTGAACATTCCTATTGAATTATGTGTTCCAAACAATGCAAATTTTGAAAAACGACATTTGTATGTGTTCAATGTATCCATAATTTAAATTTTAAATTTTAAAATTCAAAATTATGTTAAATAAAAATAAAAATGTTCATAAATACATTATATCATGTTATAAACTCAATTCATTTTTTTAAAAATAAAAAATAGATAATGTATTATAAGTTATATAATACTACAAAATAATAATTATACGTATTTTTTTAACATAAAACATATTTATCAATTAATTAATAATAATTTATAGTGAATTTAATATCTACTAGGTAACTACAGTTAGTTTTATGGTTCATAAATATAGTATGAAACACATTTAACATAATTTTTTGATTAGAATATAATTTCTGAATTTGTTACAAAACACATATCCAAAAATATGAAATACAACTCTGTTTTAATTGAATTCACTACTACAAATTTGGGCTTCATTGAAGACCATAGGTAACTACAAATAGTTTTATGGTTCATAAATATAGTATCAAACACATTTAAAATAATTGTTTCAAGTATAATATAATTTTTGAATTTGTTACCAAATACAAATCCAAAAATATAAAATACAATTTTGTTTTAATTGAATCTATTACTACAAATTTGGACTTAATTGACGATCGTAGAGTGTCAACAAAAAAGGCAAACACTAGAAGAATTTCGAGCTTTAATGTCAGTTTTAAAACGACATTAAAGCCCTTTAATGAAATTTGTAACCGACATTAAAGTCCTTTAATGTCGGTTGCAACTGAAGCCCAAGAATCAAATGAAGCCCTTTAAATAGATATTGAAGCCCAGAATCATTCTGTTTTATCAATTATTGTCTGTTATTTTTTTAAACTCCGTTGCCGAATCCATTTTTTCAGTCAAAAAGTATAACATGACACATCATCATTGAATGCTTTTTTTTTTTAAAGTTGATGGATTTTTGGAACAATTGATAACTAAAAATGTCAACATTACCTTACGTTGACGTTTGAAAAGTGTCAACAAAAAGGCTTTCATTGACCATTTTTTACGTAGTTGAAGACCAAAAAAATGTCAACATACCCTTTATTGACAGGGGGCTTTATTGACGTTTGTTTGTCATCAACAAAGATTTTTATTGACATTTTTTTGCTATCAATAAAGGCCAAAATTGTAGTAGTGGTCCCTTGTTTTAAAATTTGTTTTTAGATTCTCTACGAAATATGACCTAAGTTACTCCACCAAAAGTTAGTCATTAACTAGTTTAGTTCTTTGCAACTATACTATAGGAAAAACGATCTATAAAGTTATGATAACCTTTTATAGCGTTTTACAAAAAGTCATGACAGCATACGCTATAAAAAGTCTGGCATTTTATAAAAACTATAAAAAGTTTGGTTTTTTATAGCGTTTCTAAAATATTATAACAATACTCTTTTAATAGCATATTTTCTCTCCATAAAATGTATGGTAGCATTTTATAAAAGCTATGAAAGGCTTTTTGTAGCAAAAAAATAAAGTTATTGATTATTTATAATACTATTTGAAATATAATTTTTTTACTTAGATCTTTAAATAAAAGCTGTAATAACCTTGTAATTGTAATATTTTCACAGCATCCATTATTTGTTTTATCTACTTGATTAATGTTATAAATGCATAGTTTATAACTTTTTTAAATATCGATGTTCATTGACATTAACATCCAAAACAGATATTAGTTATGTGAATAAATGATATTCAAAATGCTATTGTTTATTTTCTATACATTGTTAGCTAATAAAAGTCAAATAACAAATAATGATCTATAAAAATAAGTCATACAATCAAAATGATATTTATGTGAATAAGTATTCTCAAAATATTCATATTGCCCCACAAAAAGAGATATAATCATAAATATCATCAACTTCACATAAAGTTGTACCTACCATCCATTAGTTACAAAATTTGTCATTGTAGAAATCTAAATAGTTGAAGTTTGTTGTGTCGTGGTGATGACATTTCTGGTTGTACAACAATTCTTTTATCAACCTATAAATAATTGTGAACAAAAACTAAATGAATATAAAAGTACATACATAAAGAATTTAGTTGATAAAAAATTAGTTTTAGTTAATAGTTAAAGAATGTACATACTTATAATAACTTTGTTAATTGGTCATGCTATTGTGGTTCCAATAGCATCCTCAATGTATGTCATTTCCGAGTTAGTTCTCCATAAAAATGCATTCGGCGTCTTTGGCAAATCCATCCAAACTCTTATGGCTTGTGGACCGAGGGGAACATGATAGACAATAGCGTTAGGATCATTTGAAGACCATCGACCTTCAACAACCACCTCTCTTGTACGACACCAATCTAACAATTTGCACTTGCGGAGAGTATTGTTGTTATTAATACTCTTTACCAATAAGGCAAATGCAATATTGAGCATAATGAGCAAGTTATAAAAAGTTGTTTTTGTCACACTCTCTCCCAAACTATTCTCTTAGCCCCAACAAGGACATGACTGCAGTGGTTATCAACCCTTTTATGACACTTACTACCTACTAAACCTTTTAGGTAATCTAATAACAACATGCAATCTCATACATAGTGGTCTGCCATTATGGCCAAACAAACGTTAACCATTAAACACAAAACATTTACAGAATTTACAACATAAGTCTCATAATTCCCAACTCCCAAACTTAGTCCCTACAACAACAACAACAACAACATGTGTACAATTATTTATAGTAATCACCTAGCTGACAGGTTACTAGAAGTCCTGACTTTATGTGGCAGATCAGATGTAGAACTATTTTCAGAAGATTTGACCGCTACCTAGGAAAAGAAAACATTTAAAAACGGGGTGAGCTACTAGCCTAGTGAGTGACTTAAGAAAAAAAAAAAAAGGTTTTCATGCTTAAGTCTCAATAAAGAGATCATATTGAAACACAAGTCTTTATAGTACTGAAATGTAAACTTTCCAACTAAACATGTAAAATTGTTATCATCAAAACATGAAACTGATCCTTAGTTGAGAGTAACCCAATTATGGTTAAATCCCAACACCAAGCCTTAATCTAGAGAGAACCCTTTTGCTTAATCTCTCAACGTCTAATTACCTACGTGCACGTGGTTATAAATAAGTACCTTCATACCTTAGATACTATAGCTCAGATACCTTCTCCAAGTCCTTCAGTATCGAGCCTGAAGTAACATTAGTCATACTAAGACTTACTCTTTAAAGCATGTATACCTAAACGCATAGTAACATGTCTTTAAAGACTCTAACGCATGCTTTGTACATATAAACACACACAAATAGTTTTACAACATTCTTTCATACATGACATGCGTTTGAAAACAAAAACTCATAGTTTGCTTGAAGAAACTACTTTGTAAAATAGCTAGCATTAGAATAATCTTTCTTAAGATCATGGATTCTTAAACATCATTATAAATACTTAGTCACTCACAACTTTAGGTCTACTCCTTAAAGGTTGATATTCTTCTAGAAATGGTATCAATCATGTGGACACAACAACATATATTTAGCAACTAGCAAAGGCCTCCTTTTTGAGACTAACTCTTAATTAAGCTTGCGTTTAGCCTTCCCTAGAATACTTTCACTCAACGCATACCTAGGTATAGGTCAAGCACTTAGAAATTTCCTTGAGATTTAGGTTCTTGCTATGTAGGTAACACACCTCACCAAAGCATTCCCACTATGCAACCAACACTTGCTCTAAGTGTTCCTTCAACCGCACATTCACATAGGCATCTATGCGTCCTAGTCTACAATGCAAGCCTTCTCAGACCAAACATCAAGTTAAATGCATAGAAGTGCTCAGCCTTTCATCTGCCCGTGTGCCTACTATGAATTGCCAGCTTACCCAACCCATGCAGCTACCTGTTTGTTCATAGAATTCCAAATCGAATTTCTTTATTAGTAACTCAAATTTTAAAGCTTATCTCAAGACATTTCCTTCTATAATTTTTTTTTTTTTATAATTTTCTTAGGAAGCTTACCTTAAAATTTCAGCTTAAAACTCTTTGTGGTTCGTCCTGGAGTCTTAATTCTTCATCGATGGCCTGAATTCACCCGTGAACTAAACCTCTTGTCACTTTCTTCTTTCTCCGGCATTATTTCGGTGAGATTTTTTTCCAGCAACACCGCCTCTAAAACTAGACTCACAGAGTTTTCCAACGACAACAAGAAATCTCAATTTGCACGGAGAAATTGTTCAAACTGACCTTTTGAAGTTCATCCTTCCTTTTATACTACCCCTACTGTTTAACATAAATTCTTATCATGACACCTCCACCTTAAGTGGGCTTAGTTCATTAGATTAGGACAGCTGGTGCCCCTAATCAGTGGATTAAGACTGATTACTTCACTTGCTATCAACGCATGCCTTCAACTAGGTTCAATGTGCACCATAGTTCTCATGCAAACCTACTTCAACCCATGTGCTTTGTGCCTTGGTCTCCTCTTGCTTCAATCATCATCGTAACTCCAGCTCTTTCAGCTTTGCAAAGCCTGACCAATGCAAGTTCTACTCATCGCATGCCAAGCTTGATCATCACACACCCATGGCTTGTTTTGCCGCAGCCCCTATCGCATGCTAACCTCTAAGGCCTTGTGTACGCGCTACACCTCAACGCACAACCTTTTCATCGCTTCCCCTCGCATGTGTGTGCTAGGCTGAACGCCCAATCCTGAGCCAACGCCATAACCCCATCAGTCGTGCATGCTCTTTTTGGCAACACTCAACATCCTCCTGCCGCATGCATACTAATCTCACAAGACTTGGTTGTCGCATACCTTGTCCATGCATCGGGTTACTTGCGCTCAACATGGCTCCTCTTGGCGTGCACATTCAATGCATAACTTCTCCTCACTCGGCCACACTTGGTTTCCTTAAGAGCCCAACTAACCTCAACAAGTAAGTAAGGCCAACACCAATGGCTCACCTCCAACGCCTAACACAAAGCCAACTCATGGCTACACACTAGCAACACTTAGCCAATTTCTAGCTTGACCCGAGAGTCAAGCTTCCAAACTTAAACATTTCTTCTAACTCTTCACTCTCTTTCCTATAATTAACATTAGTTCTCACATTAACCTACTCACCATACTGGTCTCAGTAGTAAGCATACACAAGTAGGAAAATTAGGGTTCAAGGTTTACATTTGACCTCCCCCTTAAGAAAATTTTGTCCTCGAAATTCTATTACAAGTCCGTCAATTAAACAATTGCAGATACTTATTTTTCATTTGCTCTTCAGCTTCCCATGTAGCTTCTTCTGTGCTATGATTTCTTCATAATACCTTTAGCAAAGGTATTGTCTTGTTCCTCAAGACTTGCTCTTTTGTCAAGAATCGCCAGTGATTCCTCTTCATATGACAAATTTGCTTTTAATTGTACTGGTTGTTCAGGTAACACATGGGTAAGATCTATAACATACTTCCTTAATATCGGCACATGAAACACATCATGGATATGAGATAACTCTAGAGGTAACTCTAACCTGTAAGCTGCTGGGTCAACTCGCTCTATTATCTCGTAAGATCCAATGTATCTCGAGTTTAATTTCCCTTTCCTACCAAACCTAAGTATACCTTTCCATGGGGACAACTTAAAACATACCTTATCGCCAACTTTGAATTCTAATTCTTTTATCTACTTATTTGTATAACTCTTTTGTCTGTCTCGAGCTGTTTTAAGATTTTCTCTAATAATCTTAACACCATTTGACGTCTGCTGAACAAGTTTTGGGCCTAATAGTTTCCTTTCTCCCACTTCATTTTAACATACCAGAGTCCTACATGGTCTCCCATTCAAAGCCTCATACAGAGCCATTCCAATACTCGATTGATAACTGTTGTTATACGCAAATTCGATCAACGATAGATGCGTATCCCAACTGCCCTTGAACTGCAATATACATGCTCTCAGCATGTCTTCTAACGTCTGTATCATCCGCTCAGACTGACCCTCCATCTGTAGATGAAAAGCTATACTGAAATATAGCTTGGTGCCCATAGCTTTCTGCAAGCTAGGCCATAACATCAATGTAAACCTAAAATCTTGGTCTGATACAATCGAAACTGTAGCTCCAAACTGACTCACAATTCTGTCAAATACAACTTAGCTAAGTTGTCTAGGGTAATAATTGTCTTTGTCAATCTTTCTTCTCCAGCTCATTTCTTTTCTTTTCTTTTTTTCTTTTTCCTCTTTCTTTCTCCCTCTCTACATGTCGTCTCTTAAATTTTAACATATAGCTAATTCATATTTAAATTTAATATGAATCATACTCACATTAAATTTTAACATATAGTTTTTATATGAATAATATTCATATAATTAATATTTGAATCATATTCAAATATTTATTTCTCTCATAAAAATATATCAACATACATTATATTCTATAATCTATCAATATACATTATTTAACTGTATCTTATACAATTAATTCCTTTTAATTAATTTGAACAATTCAAGTCACACTAAAATTAATTTGATTCACATCAGACCTCATTGAGCTAACGAGGGGACTTTATGGACCTATAAATTGAAGCTCCAATGATACGAGATTAATTGATTAAACACTTTCAATCAAATTAATCAATGTTCATTAACTGTCGGTCACTCTATTAAAGACCAACAACTAAACTCTTCGCGCTATAGATATATTTCTGTGTCCATTGGATATAACCAATCAATAGTGTGTTGACCCTTCACAAATCGCTCGTAAGTACAACTGGATTAAATTACCGTTTTACCCTTGTAGTTACATCTAGCTTCTTAAGTACCACTGATCCCTCCAATGAATAATTAGTCATAGTCCAACTATGACCAAACCCCTCTCGAGCCAGGAGAGGATGGGACGTCTCGCTGTTCAAGCCCCAGAATCAACCCTTAAATGAGCAATTTATCTTCTTACCCTAACTATAGGGAATGAGTGAATTTCTTCTTGTGTAGTTGTATTCCCAGCTTTCCAATCAGACGAATCCTCAAAATAGTAGGCTTACTGAGTTGGCAAATCTGGCCACTCTTACCCATACAAATCAAATGACCACTCTCATAGGTAGGAGTTCACAACTCACTCAGGATTAAGATCAAGTCACCTATAGTCATCCTGGTGAAATATAAGTCTTTTCTAGCAACGACGTTATAAAGGGGGACTTAACGTTTCGTGGTCCGATCTTTATACAATTTCTTTTGTATAAGATACCCCTGCTCGCATGTCTCCACTAGAATGATCAGAATCAGATTATTTGTAGTAGTTTACAATAATTGTAACAACTACAAAACGGGTCGTATCAGTAGTGTTACTAGGATAAGACACTCCACCTTATTTATATACTACAAACCATTTAGGTTATCATAAACATAATCCATCTGTATGTCTCACATACATGTTTAAGTTACATCAAATGACCTTGGATCTTAGGTTAATGGATTATTGCACAAGTAATATAAAATTAATCAACCATTGATTCAACAAACATAAAACCACGAGGCTTTAGGGCATACATCCTAACACAGACAAGTATCATCAATTTGGCTACATCAAAATCCTAAAAAATTTATAACACACACCCTATAATTTTTTGACGAACTCTCTAATTTTGCAATTTTTGAGTCTCAATGCTAGATTGAAGCAATCGAGCACCTCCACGCCACCTTACCTTAAGTCGAGCACCTCCGTGCCATCTTGCCTTCAGATTGAAACAATCGGTCAAGATCCCTAATACCACCAAAATCAAGAATCCTAAAAGTTACCAGAAAACTGAAAAGATAAAACTAAAGAAGTCAAGATAATGAAAAAAAGTGTGGAGAAGAAATCGAGAGAGGAGAAAACATTCACCTACCCTAAAAATTTTCATAAAAGAAAGTGTAAAGAGGAGAGGAAAAGAGAAGGTTTAGAGAGAGGGAAGAATATTAACAAGGAGTGTGTGTGAGCTGTGTAGAGATTTGAGGGGGAATTAGTAATTTTTTTTTTTCATTAAAAAGTAAGCGCCAGTTACTGCGGCCTAAAACTTTAAGATTTTTTAAATAACCTTTTGTAAAAATTCTCTTAATCAAAACTATCTTATCAAACATTTGTTGTAGTGTATTAAGAATTATATTTCTATCCATAAGTCTTTAAACTTTCAAAAGTGTATATTAAATTCTTAAGTTTTAAATTTTGTATTGGTTAAATTATAAGAACACCTCTAAATTTTGCATTTTATTTCAAACATATACATATTCTTTCAGAAGTTGTTGTGCTGCATTTGACATTTCATAAATATAAAAAACTAGAACATTGGATTACATTATTAGAATGTTGGAAGAACTTGGGACCTAAAATAATGTGGCAGGACCTAAACACAACCACACTTTTTCAAGATCATCGTCACTCTCGTTTCAAGTCCTAATTTTCATTCATAATGACAAGAAATTATTTTCCTAATGGTAGTTTCGAAACAACTATAAAAGGTCAGAGCAATATTATAACTTTTGACAAAATATGAGTATTTTCTAAATTAATAACTTTTTATTTTTATAGAATTTAGCCTTTGTATTTAATAGATCCATGAAAATTTAAAAGTGTCTAATCAATCTTCACCTTCCAATTTTGTGTCTCATAGGTCTATTTTCACGAGTCACAAACTTTTTACACAAACTTCAAGGATCATGATCAAAGTAGATTCTATAACTTAAAAGAATGTTGAATTGAATTGGACTTGTTTCACATAAAATTAAAAGCTCAATGAGTTATTAGACATAAAATAAATAAATACAAAGATAGATGTTAAATACCAAAATCCGAATATGGAAAAATGCTCCTAACCATCACATGATAACAATGATAAATTTGTAATTTGGCGAAAAGCGTTACCTCCAAGATGAAAAGATTTGTACACTGGTGGTGCTTGCCACACAGACTTCGATACTTAAGTCAGAAAGCATATCTGTGTAACAAATAGAAAGTTTGACGATTAGAATGGACTTACTTTCCTTGGAGCTTTTCCATGTATCTGCAATATTTGTTGACTCAATCCTCTTCCATTAAGGTTTTTGAACTATCTTTTTATCTTATCTCCTTTCTTGGGCTAGACTTTATGTGTGGTATCTCTTCTTTGGTGGGTTCTTTGACTCAACGTCGGCATCGGCCGAGGCCAAGCATTGTGGCTTGGGCTTTTCCTTTCCCATGCCTTACCTTGTTTGGGCACTCTTTATTTGGTATTTTGGGTCTAATATTATCCCTTAGGTCGAAGCATGTGCAAGACATGTCCCATTAGATATTTTGTGAGGCCAAGTATGTTGATTTGGACCAAGTCTCCAGCCAATCCCCTTTTTTAGGCCTATGTTGATCCTAAGTTACCACTTATGACTAGAATCTTGCTATCTTCTTGACTATACGTTGTTTCTATTTTTGCTTGAGATCGATTATACTCTTTGATCCAAAATTACCCATAATAATAGAAATGTTTTATAAATTTAATAATCTTATCGGATACAGTACTAACAATTCTTACCATTACATATTCAGTTGAACTATTAGAATATATGTGACAAAGGATGAATGATATATAATATCGATAAGATTAATGATATAATATCCATAAGATGAATGATATAGTTTTACATATTAATATTTCTACCTTTTCACAAGTTTAGCCCTTATTTTAGGAGGTGAATCAGCATCCTTTTATTATAGAAAAAAATTGAAACATAAAAATAAACAACAAAATGTTACTAAGATAAATAATAAACATGTTAACGTATAAAATGGTTTTAAAAAAGTATAAAATATTTAGTCATTAATTTAAACATATATTTTATAATTTTTATAAGTTTTCATAAATATCTATCAAAATCAACAATTTATCAATGTTTTTATCGACATTTTCATTAAATTTGTCAATATCAACATTTTAAACTTTAAGGGGGTGTTTGGGATAAGGACTATCCTAAGATAACCACCTCTTTAGTAAATATTATTTCAAAATCTCTAATTAGTTACGGTCAACACTATTTCAAAGCTTTCACTTACTATTTTTATTATTTTACCTTTGTCATTTTTTTATTTTTGCTACAGTGTTTACTATTTCATTTTCAAACTTAAATAATTTACATCTCAAATACATACTATTATAACTTAAACTAAAATAATCTATACCTCAACTTCAAGCTATTATAACCCAACTATAATAACTTAGGACTATAATAATCAACCTATTGTCCCAAATATCCCCTAAATATAGTCATGATATTAAATTTTCATTGACATATAGATATTTCAAATTTTTTGACATAAAAAGTAAATCTACATTTTTATTATATAGTAAAAACGATCTACATAACATGGAAAAAAATAACCAACAAAATATCACTAATATGACGTGAACAATAAACATTTTAAATTATTTTTATAATTTTTTAAAAATATCTATAGCCATGGACGGTTCATAAATATTTTCGTCAAATTTCAACATTTCTACTGATATGGACATTATAAACATTAAGATATAATTATCTAATGTGGGATGAAAATGATATAGAGAGATGGCCTTTCCTAGTTGGTAGTGCAATACAGTTGTGTTCGGAGGGAAATAGAAAGGGAGAGAGAGAGAGAGAAGCCCATAAAATCAGCAACAAATCTGCTCTGCCACACCCACTCACAAACTTTCTCTCTCTCTCTCTCTATCTCTCCTGCTGCAGCAGCACACTTCCCACCGCCGGCACTGAATCCTACGCCGCCGCGCAATTTGCCCTCCATGCGCCGCGCCGCCCGCCCACGTATCCCTTTGTCCCTTCCTTTCTTCAAACTTTCTTCGCCACTGCACTCTCTTTCCCATTTCCCATTTCCCCTTTCCGACTCGTGTCGCCGCCGTATCGGAACCTTTCTGCCACCTGGTTTTCTCCACTTTTGGTCGTCGGAATTAACGGATCCATTATTCTTTCTCCAATGCAACGGATTTGGATGTGGATGTGGATGTTGATCCCCTCTCCAATTACACGTTGTCCATGGACAACTTAACCATATTTTTTGTTTATTTGCACTTTACTCCCTAAATCTTTCTTTAATACATATTTTACCACTTCTAATATTGTATTTAGGAAAAGATACTTTTTTTGGATCTAAATTTTATTCGTCTAGTTTCTATTTAGTTTTTAAGGTTTAAAATTTACACTCTTACCTTGACATTTAGCTTTTGTTTTAATTTTGTTCTTAATTTTCAAATTTTACACTTTTAAACTCGATTTTTCACTCAATATTTATTTTTTTCTTTATTATTCATATATCTTAATAAATTTAAAAGAATTATAATTAAGCAAGTTTCATTATTTTTCATTACTTTTAAAATCATATCAAATATTCACTTCATAATTATTTTAAATTAATTAAAAGATATTGACGTCAATGATTAAAAATTAGTATTTAATAAAGGTTAAAATGTAAAATTTTGAAACATATGGATTAAATTGAAACAAAACTTAAATATCAATGGTAAAATTACAACATTTTGAAACCAATGAATTAAATTGAAACTAAACTCAAAATTTAAACCTAAGGACCAAAACCATATATATATATATATATATATATTGTATTTAATTACTTTGTCATACTTCAAAAATAGGTATGTTGAATACCATTTTAGTTTCTCTACCATACTTATTTCATTTTAGTTCATGTATTTTCAGTTGTCTAATTTTAGTACTTTTTCGATAAATCTTAAATTTAGTCTCAAGATTAATTGTTATCATTTCACACGATTTATAAAGGGAATGTTAATAGAGACTAAATTCATTTTGGAAAAAGAATCCTTAATAAACTAAGTGTAGGGATTGAATATTTTAAACTTTATTAAAAATATCGAGACAATAATTGGCTATTTATTATAATGACCAAAAAGAAAAAAAAAAGTTCAAAATAAAAAGATCAAAAGATATTTTAACCAAATATCTTCTATATCATTCAACTTTAATTTTGTGTTAATTAATTTTTTTTAGCTTATAAGTTGTTTTTTTAATATTCAACTTGTTGGGAATAAAACGAAGGTTTTTGTGGATAATAATAAATGTTCAATTATGTATTTAATAAGTCATTTGATAGATTAAGGAATGTTGCAAAATTTTTACACTTTTTAATGTTCGTGTATTTATTTCACACAAATCTAAAATTTTGGCTAGAAATTTTCAATTTTATGTTTAAAGGTTCATAAACATTAAAAAAAAAAAAAAAAAAAGTGATGTATCCATCTCTATACTTTCCACGATCATCACACATATAAAAAATGAATTAATTTTTTTAAAAAAAAAAAAATTAGTAAGAAGAATTTTTCATATAACAAATTATGATTGAATAATTTAGTAGAATGCACAAAAATAGGTGTTGTCGGGATGAATCTAAGTTTTTTTTTTTTTTGACAAAATGTTTAAAAACCTTTTCTATAACACCTGATTTTAGTAGAGCTACATGAATAGATTGAGATCATATTTGAATGAGAGGAATTTTAAGGATATAAAAATATGGTTAAAAAAGATTTAAAGAATTGAAAGTTATGTTTATACCAACAAAGTACACATTTTTTTTTTTGTAGCACAATTATAAGAACTACAAAATTAAGCATACTTAGTTTAGAGCAATGCTATGTGTTGATGACCTCCTGAAAATTGAATCCTAAGCTTGGGGAGCTACATTTTCAATATCATGAATAATTAATCTTTGAATTATTGGGGAATAATAGTGTGTCTAATAAGTTAGAAAGCTTTTAATAATGTGTTAGTAGGTTATAGACGAACATCGTTCGTAACATTTTTTAAGAATTTACAAATCTATCAAACTTAAACTTGAATTTTGCACCTTATAAAATTCATATCTTTCGATTTTTTTTATAGTTTCTAATGTGTCAAAAATTAAATAAACATAAAATTGAAAATTTAGATACTCTTGACATATTTAATAGTCAAAACTGTATATATTTTATAACTATAGATTCATTAAGTTCGATATATATTTTGATAGATGTGTTTTCATTTTTTTTTTTAGATTCCGTAATCAAATAATACAAATTCTAAAATAACATTTATGTTTGTAGTGTACTCATGTTTTGAATTTGAAATTTTAAAATACAAAGCTTTTAAAATGTAACTTTTTTAATAAAAATAATATTTAATGCTATAAACTCAAATAATTTTTCGTGATATATATATATATATATATATATATATATATATATATATAATATATATAACAACCTAACCTAATATTTAACGAATAACTACATTAGCTCTTATGATTTATAAATATATCATAAAACACATTTTGACCAGTAATTTAAATTGGGATCTAGTTTTTAAATTTGTTACCAAATATATTTAAAAATACGAAACACGATTATTTTTCATTCAATCATTTATTTTTATACTTTTGTTTTCAACTTATTTATCAAACAAAAAAACCTTTGAAGTCAGAAGTTCGATCTTTTCTCCTCAATTATTATTGTACTATAAACAAACAAACAAATAAATATGGGAAATTTCGTATGAATGGGTCAAATTTTGAAACCCACTCGAAATTTGACCCATCTTTAAAAAACATTCAAATTTTGGCCTTCTGATGACGTCAGCTGTGTGTGAAATGTCCATTTAGTCCTCAAAACATTCGAAGACGCGTGCGCATCCCATTTTCTCGCTCATTCATCTCGTTTCACACTCAATCCTCTCGTTCATTCCTCATGTTCTTTATCGGAATGAAATCAAACGTTTTAAATTTAAAATTTTAGACTTCCTCATTCCTCTCGCTTCATCTTCTTTCCTCTCCCTCAATACAATATTTTTATCTCTCTCAGTAAAGTTGAAATCAAACGCCACAACTTGCATGTGATTTGATTTCAGTACCGCAGAACGCCAAGAAATTTCGTACCGTCTTCTTCCATTGATGAACGATCTCGTTTGCTTCTTTCTACACCTCCAAAAGTTAACGTAACACTGGTATAAATTATGGTTTACGTTTTCCATTTCTGTATAAAGTTAGGGAGAGAAAGAACGAGAGAAAGAAAGAGAGAAAGAAACGAGAAGAACGAGAGGAATGAGCGAGATCTTGAAACAAGAGTTTTTCATAATGCTCGATAATGTGATTTTGTTCCTTTTTTTCACCGATTCTTTTTTTTTCCTTTTACCTGCAGTTAATGACTAATCTGAAGATTGCTATAAAGGATCGTTTTCCTGGACAGGCTACAAGCCTTTCATCTCACATTGGGATCGCAAATAAGATAATTAAAGGGAAACTTACAGAGAGGTAACTTCAAATGTTTAAGAGGACCGTGTTTGAAAAATTCATGGATATGGACATAGTCTTCAATAGGCCGCTAGTCCATCATATATTATTGAGAGAGGTGAAAAGTAGTAGTCCTGATGAGATTCTTCAAGTTCAATCTAAGAAATGGTGCCTGGTTTTTCAATCTTTAAAACTTCACCATAAGCATGCAACAGGGCGTAAGATTCCTCGGGAGTACCCTTTGCAAGAGTGAAATCAGTTTCTCTTGCATGCCATACCTTGTTGTGACTTATGTTCAAACCATATTCCAGCCGCATATCCTTAATGATATGTCGTGGGGTTTCAGCACGACCAATGCCGAACTTATCTTTGATTAACTGGCCAATTACAAACACGCTAGCTTGCCTACGGTCATGATTAAGAACTTAAATCGAGCATGTGTGGGTAGCTGTATATTTGTTGATCTTGAAAATGTCACAACCATCCATTCTAACTGTACGTACTCCCCACTTACATGTCTCGTGGATATATCAGACACTATATAGTTTTTTATTTGATTTTCTAAACCGAAACTCGAAACTATTCTTTATGGCCAACATTGGCTACCTCATTTTCACATCGTTCTTGTAAAAGAAAATTTGGCCTTCCTCAATATCCAATCCAGAGGACTGTGGTTTCATGATTAGGTCGTCTCCATTTCTCACAGTACTTGCAGATAGTCGAACTTCAGAAGGACAACTCTCTTCTATTGCCTCAATCCTCTGATGCATATTACCAATAAAAAGACAAAGTCAATATGGAGAATCAGGGTCGAAGTAAGGATAGAACCATCCCTTTCAATGGTTGGAGTCTCATTCACAAGATTCTCATTCATAACGTTCTCATTCACAACATTTTCATTCACAACGTTCTCATTCACAATTTTCTCGTCCACAACATTCTCATTACGGTCCCACTTTTGGCCATGAGTATACAAATCCCATGGATTCATGTTGTCATCTCCTATCGATACTACCGATAGAAAAGTATCTGGTTCGTTATTAATATCGCTCACACACATTGGTTCGCATTCTGCCTCTATGTCATCAAATCCTACCGCTTGATGGATTTTTTTAATACTTATGAATATCGGTGGTCTGTTACGATCCAACTCCAAAAGCAGAAATTTAACATCATGGTCGTTCATAAAAAATACAGGAGGACATTCACAATCCAATTTATATTTCACCCTCATTATCAAGTTGAACACTGAAGAATTAATTTCCATAAGGTCAAACAATCAATCTCTCAGTTTCACTATACTTCAATGTCATTGGCACTAGGATACCCTTCAAACATCCTCCATTATAGCATTGTTCCTTCTCATCCCATGACCCTCCATATCAAAGAAACACATGCTTCTCGTCCATCATTCAATACACAAAGGAGTAAATTGAAAATTTTAGATTATGTAAAACTCTCGTTTCTTCCTCTCGTTTCTTTTGCTCTCATTCATTTTTTTTTGCTTTAATAGATTGTACACGATATTTCCTTCCTCACGTTGGACTAGCCTCTCTCTCGTTTCTTCCTCTCGCCTATCTATAGTAGCATAATACCAACTCTCAAACAAACCGTTCCTATCACGACTCGTACAATTTAAGTAAACGAGAAACAACACAGTGCATGTTTATACTTACTTGGAGTGTGACATTTCTAGTATGTGTTGATTCAACAACGATTGTTATGGATTTTTTTAAGAGAGAACGTTTTATGAGAACAGATGATACTTGATTTGGTCAAAATGTTTTGTTATCTTAGTGGGACTTAGCGTGCACAACACTTTTCATTAAATTGATTTGAAAGAATTGTGGGTTTTTTTCTAAGTATTCATAAATTCGTACAATAGCTATTAATTACATGCAAACTGGTGAGAAATTAATTACAAGAACGAGAAGAATGAGTGTGAAACGAAATGAACAAGTGAGAAAATGGGATGCACACATGTCTTCGAATGTTTTGAGGACTAAACAAACATTTCACACGCGACTGATGTCATCGAAAGATCAAAATTCGATTGTTTTTTAAAGATGGGCCAAATTTCGAGTGGGCCTCAAAATTTGACCCATCCGTACGAAATTCCCATGGCAATGATGTGTGCTATTTTAAAATATCATTTTCTATGAATCCCTTCTTAAACAAATATCTACCTCCCACCTTACTTCTTGGGAGAATAAGTGTAGGAATAGGGAGGAGTCGGACCTCTTAATAAGCCAAATATAGATAATTCTTTTTTTTTAAAAAAAAAAAAGCCAAAGAGATAAATATTTAATATCAAATATATTATTAGAAAAAATAAATTATTATTTTTATAATAGGATGTCATTGGTCTTTTTCTCATTTCATTAATTATTAGGTGGAAGGTTTAGATGGAGTGAAAAATCAGATGTCTTAATTATAAGATTGAATTATTGATTCTTGAAAACATTGACATAAAAATCTTAAAAAGGGTGTAACTCAAGAAATCAAATGATATATATTGAGTCAAATTAAAATATGCTTGGTGATGATGACCTTTTCACATGTGCTTTATTATTTTTTTCTTTAGCAATAAATAATATTAATAATAAATGTTTGATTGCAAGATTAGTCTTTTCTTAAAAAGAAAAAATAACAATAAAATATTCAAGATCTATATTATTATGTCTTAGAATTATGTTAGAAAAATATGACTTGAAAACATACTGTTAACCATTTAGTTACTGAATGAACTTTTACAAGCAACAAAAGTTTAGTCGATAAATTTTAATTGATAATACTTTATACTTTTAAATTTTATAACAATATGATTATTGAAATTCAATACATAACAATTTAATCGATGTACTTTACAATTTGTAAAGATTTAGTTCCTATCATAAAAAATTTTACAAAAAAATTAATGAATAGCTAATCCATGTAGATGGATAAACTAATTAGGTATCAAATTTGTTTATAAACTATAAAGATCATATGTTTTGTAATACAAAATTGTTACTTAAGTAAACATTTTATATCTAAACCATAAACAAAAAAAATAAAAAGGAAATTTTAACAAATAGAAAAAATGTCAAACTATTTATAAAAATAGTAAAAAAGAAAAAGAAAAACATGGATAGACACTGATAGACTTCTATCAGCATCTATCAGTGATAAACTTGTATCAATTTCCATTACTATAGTATCAATGATAAACTTCGATAAATTTTTATCACTGATAGATATTGGTAGACTTGTATCAACCTCTATCAACAATAGACTTCAATCAGTTTTCATCACTAGACATTGTTAGATTTCTATCACCGTTTATCTGTGATAGACATGGATAACAAGATAACAACGTCTATTCACAACTATCTAAAAGCAACAAAACTCAAATAGCATTCAACTTCATGGGTAAATCAAATTTAACACCAAAACTTAATGGGTGTCCAAGAACCAAATAATATTAACTCAAAACGCCCAAGATCTTACCCTAATGGCCAAAAGTCCAACAAACTCTAGTGTTGGTAGCAAGAAAACAATGGACGACGAGGATTGGGCCGGAAGAAGAGAGAGAATAAATCGGGTAGAGAGAGAAAAATCGACTCATCGGCGGCAGTAATGTCAACTAGATTTGTGATGTAGAACCAAACGGCGACAAATTAACGGTTGGGCATGAGTGCAGTGACTGTTGAACGTTAGAGTGCGTGGGTTAGAGAGAGACCGAGATCAGATCGAAGAAGAAGAAGAAAGTGTATGGGTTAGAGAGAGAGACCGAGATTTGACCGAAGAAGAAGAAGAAATTTTGCTATTTTGTTTAAATAGTTTTCTTTATTTTTCTATTTTTTGAAAATCCTCCATAATAAAAATAGAAATGTAAAAACTATTCTTTTGTTTAATTTTTCAAACCTTGATTTGGATTTTGACACTCCTAAAAGTAGATAACAAAATAAAGAAACCAATATGTGAAATTAGTATTTGTACAGTAGATTTTAAAAAACATAATGATTTCAAAATAGGATGTAAATTATTACAAATTTTAAAATATAGGACAAAATTATCACCTAATAAAGTTCAAATACTAAATTGTATTGTTTCAAATTTGAAAGTGTAAGATTTAAATCATTATAGAAAGTTGAGAAAACAAAAATACTTTTGGAAAATATCAATTTATATCTTTAACTTTTAGGGGTTGTATCAATTTAAACTTTGAATTGATATTCGTATCAACTTTCAACCTTGAACTTTCGTAGGTACATTAACTTCCACTTTCCATTATGTTATGTTTGGAGAAAATGTATATGAGATTTAAAATTTTATCAATCAAACTCCTAAACTTTTATAAGTGGACCATTTTAGACATTTAACTAAGATTTCCTTTGAAAAAGTCTACACACATATAAGAATTGAATGCACGAACAATTTTCAAGTGTAATCTTAATAAAGGGTCTAAATTGATTCATTTATAATAATTTAGAAGTTTAATCAAAACAATTATATATTGTACACAATATTTTGGTAATTACAATTTGTGTAGTACTTTTAGGGATAATAAATAATTAAGTGTATAACAATATTTTTAACAAATATAAAAAAAATTATCAATGATAAACTCTATCATCGATAAACTCCTACTAGTAACTAGCTATATGAACTATCGTCGATAAATTTTGAAAGCAGAATCTAAATTTTGTTATACCAATAAATTCTTTTGTATTGTGTTATATCTAAAATATTTTAAATCTGATTGTTATATTTATAACTGTCTCGATATTTTTCAAATTAAATCTCTTGATAGTGATATTAACAAAAGTTCAACATTTAAATTGATAAAATCTATTTTAAATATTTTTTTATCTTAAAAATAATAATAAATAAAGAAATGATATTTGAAAAGGAGGGGTAGGGATGCGTGTCAGAAAAAAAAAAGGAGGGTTTAATAAATATTTGTCTTATTGATCACGTGGCGTTTTTTGAAATGACACGTCCACGTCAACTCCAGTACCCGATACCAAAAATCCCACCTTTACTTTCCACGTGGCGGCTTCTCCTTAATTAATGTTCCGTTTTCATTTTAACTAACCGGTCCCACCGGCGGTCCTCCAATCATATTTCGCCACGTTCCCAACATAATCTCTCCTTCTTGATTTCCTTTCTGCGCCTCCTTCCTTTTCCTTGCCTACCGTTTTCAGGGTATTTTCGTCATTCTCTTTAACTTCTCTCCCTAATTATTTTATTATTGAATTCATTATGATATGTTCCATTGAATCATTCCACCTGTCAACATTTTTCAAATTTTAAATGAATGTTGTGGATTAACAAGTTAGAGATTGGAATTCTACGTTCTAGGTTGAATTTTGAATGAAGATTGTATTTGTTTAGTTTAGGCTTTATTTCATATTTAGTAATAATTTTGGTCCCGTTTGGTAATCGATTTATTTTTTATTTATATATTTAAAAATTAAGTTTACAGACACTATTTCTATTTCCAATTTTTTTCTTTTATTATCTACTTTCCATTAATGAATTAAAAAATCAAGTCAAATTTTGATAACTAAAAAAAGTAGCTTTCAAAAGTCGTTTTTGTTTTTGAAATTTGATTAAGAATTCAACCATCATACTTAAGAAATGTACAAATCATGGTAAGAAATATAGATGAAAAAAACTTAATTTCAAAAAAACAAAAATAAAAAATCAAATGGTTACCAAACAGTGCCTTTGTTTTTAGTTTTCTATTTTTGAAATTTTCGTTTTTCTAGTTTGGTTTTAACATTTGTTTGGAGAACACTTTGGGGTTGTTTAGGGCGCTGAGATGATATATGATGTCTGTATTTGGGGTGCAGAGTTGTATTATCTGAGTTCATATGTTTGTGTTTTAGTGTGCATAGTTTATATGTCAGTGTTATCTAATTCAGTTTTTTGTACTCTAAAATAATTTGCCTATATGAACATTATTTTTTTTAATATTATAATTCAATTATTGTATCCATCCTATTTGGAATAAACCATTGATTGCATTTTTTAATTCTTTCCAATCTCAAGATATGATATAAAGTTTAATTTTGTATTATTTATTCCAAACTTCTCATTAAAGAAAGCCAAATGATTTTACAAAATAGTGTTAATTTAGACCGGATATGAAATTCATTAAATTCATTCCACTGATAAAAAAAAATCTAGACTGGATATGAAATTCATTAAATTCATTCCCCTCAAAATATTTTTCATAATTTGATGACCTTATACATGGCCATTTTACAACTTGCTTAAAAAAAAAAAACTGTCACCATATCTAACGGCCACATGCCACAGACCATTTGTACATGTCACAAAAAATCAACAAATATATGATACCTGTGCAATAAGGGATTAGGGAAAATTACAAAAAATAATAACAAAGCAACTTGCAAACACCGAGAACGTAATTTAGTTACTATTGCCCAACAAACGCATGCAATACCTTCTCCTCAATGGTGGTGGAATGGCTAAAAAACGGTATGTTCGTTGAATACATTCATCAACAAATCTATGAGGGTTAACTAATCGTCCTCCTCTAAACCCTCAACTTGGTAGATTTCTTCGTTGACCTCCTAATGCCTCTTAAGCTCCAATTCATATTTCTCTTTCTGCCATTGGACAAGTTTCTCCATTTTACTTTCCTGCACATCCGTTATTGTGTGTACAATGTCAAGCATTTCAGATTGGAAGGGAGTCCTCTTGCGTTTCGTTCTTCTCGTATCATTACTTGATCTAGTACACCTACTGATGGGTGTATCTGGGAAAACCTCATCCATGCCATCGACTGTCGATATGTTCATGTCAGGTATACTTTCTTGTTGCTCATTAACCTGTGATCCCAACCGAATATCCTCCAAATGTTCATCTGTTGCAAATGCTTGACTATACGGGATTTCACTGCCTTCGTCAATGGCCTTATCTTTTCCAAGGACGGTTGAAAGCTCATCATAGTGGGGGAATGGTTTGTGTCTCAAACCCTTCGCATTGGAATGAGACTACAAACAGGAACATATATTATATTAGAACATAATGTCATATTAGAAAGAGCTCTTGTAAGATAATAATATCTTAATGTGTTTTCTTACAAGAACCCATACATCAAAAACCTCTTTCTCTGCTTCCACACATTTGTACTCGTTATTCCAACTAAATTCGTTATATGCATTACTCAGCATCTCAACGATTGCACACTATTGTCGCTTTAAAAATCTAACTTTGCACTCTATTATTGACAACCCGATGGAACAACTAGGAATCTTTTCGTTAAGTAGACGTTGTAGCTGTTGTAGATAGCCAGACTTGAAAGTTCCATTATCAACTTGCCAACCTGTTTCTATCAAGTGCAATAGTGACTCCACTAATCGTGCATGTTCAGCCTTCGTCCAAATGTGTTTTGTCATTTTCTCACGTCATGCTATTTAGTTACATACATACATACGTATAACTTAATAAAATAAATTGGACACAGTTAGATAAACAAGATCTTGAGTAGGAATAGCATGAAACATGTTCCATCATTCACATGAACCAATTAACACAACATAAATTAAGATAATTCAATACAGTAGATTGTTTGAATCGAAAGATAATATAATAAAAAAGTAGAAGGAAGTTATTCATAGTAAAGCAAATTGAACAAGAAACTTTTTGCTCATGATACTTGTTCCCATTCATCGAACATTTGCGTCGCCAACTCATCCCTGAAATTTTTCCATTCGTCGAACGTTTCAATAAATTGTATATTTTCATCGTCGAGCTCGTTAGATGCAAAATCTTGATCATCTGTTGTTTCGGACACTGTAGTTTGGCCCACCTCCCTCGTTATCAGATTGTGCAGTAGGCAACATGCTGTTATTGTCCTACATTGAATCTTAACTAAATAGTAGGACTTCCCATGTAGTATCGCCCAACGACCTTTAAGTACGCCAAATGCTCTTTCTATGCCGTTTCTAGCAGATGAATGTTTCATATTGAAAAATTCCCGTGGATTAGTCAGTACATTTTCAGTACCACGTCATTTTGAAAGATGGTACCCTCTCCCCTATATGGTGCCAAGAATCCCTCGACATTGGGATATCTAGCATCACATAGGTAATAATAACCTAGACATGGTATACACAAAATTAGTTGGCAAAATATTTGCTCTTGAATCTAGATAGTGTTATCACAAAAGTCTATATCCTTGGAAACCTTCAACCCATGTGGTCGAGAAATTGCATCCCTAAGCACTCTAGAATCGACGGCAAACCATTCCTACCCCTGCAGCACAAATATGAACTCATCAGTTGGAGGACAGATGAGAAGCACATTTGTGGCTATCTCACATTTCCGGGTACGATAGTGGAGGCGATCGACTGCACTTACATTGACCTTGATGTCTGTGCCATCCAATGCACCCAAACAGCTCTGTATGGGATCATACATTGACAAAAGGATATATATTTCCTAGTTTCCTAAAAATCTAAAACCTAATATTTAACTGGGAGTGAAATTAAAATTGTTGTAATAACTCAAACTATTTCCACCTACTGTCAGTGCAGTCGCTCGTGATAAGCTCCGGGTTTTTCAATAGTAACTCATGAAGTTGTAGTATTGCGATCAAAATGGATCTAAAATGCCTCAAAACAATTTCACCAGACCGTGCGAATTATCGTCCAACTACTCGGTTCTTAACGTCATGCACCAAAATGTAGAGGAAAATTGCCACCATCTCTTGGACGTCAACGCATCGAGTATGTGCCAGACGACTGGTCGTCCTAAGCATGTTACAGAGGATGGCGAAAGTCCGTCTATCCATTCGTATGCTCTTGCGACAGTAGACATCATTCTCACAAATAAGCCAAAAGAAGTTTAGCTATCTAATCCGATGTCTAATGTAAGATGGTTGGTTCTTTATTCTACGATGATCATTTAGTAATAGGGCAAATGTTAGGAATAGTTGTTGTTGGGACATGGTGATAATTGAAAGAATAGTAAAGACTTCTTCATTTTCCATATTTTGGGATAGAAACCTAAAACCCTAGGATACAAAAGGAAAAATAGTTTTATCAGGGCTTGAGTCTCAATTGAAATACATTACTTATATTACAACTAGTAAGATTATTTTGATTATTTTCCCTTACTTCCCAACGTCTTATGTTAGAATTATTACCCAAGATTATTTTGATTATTATCCTTTCTTCTCAACGTCTTTTAAATAATTTTTATTATTATTTTCGTTTAAAAAACTCAGTCAAAATTTAAGATTAATCATAAATAATCAACAAAATACCAATATTTAAAAATACAAAATTTAATTCTAAGCCAGGGATGGACATACCAACCTTTTTTCTAAAGCATTTTTCCACTTTTTAATACTAAATTGGATAAGGTGTATCAATTTTTCAGCTAAAATTTTATTCATTAAATTGTACCTTAAATTGAATAAGTTGTATCAATTACACTATATTAAGAAGTTTTTTTAACTGTATTGTTGTTCAAAATACTCTCTATTCTTTCATAATTAGATACGTCATTTATACTTGTTTAAATGCAAAAGATGGTAATTATAATGATTAATAAACATTATTATGGGATGTATCACTTGTAAATATTCATACGTCATCATTATTAAACGCACAAAAAAAATATAAGCTATGAGTCAACTGTCAAATATCCATGTTCAATGGGCAGTGTACGAAAAAACCACAAAGAATAGTGTACTTCAACTACAAGTCAAACCCAAATATACAACATTTAAAATTAGGAAAAATATACGTAACACACGAATCTCAAACTAATGGTAGTATTATTAATTTGGGCTGCAAAACAACAAATAAAGTATTTAGTTAGAAACTCATAGTATGTAAGACTAATAATTTAGGAATACATTTTGGATAAACGTATGCATACCTATTTTACTCGAGGATTGTAGTTTGAGGATCAAAGAACTACTAGATCGACTCTAACACCGAAATGATGTCACGATGAGCCACCCTATCAGTCATAAAACAAAAGGCCATTAGTGCCCATAAAAAAAACCATGAACACATAGATAAGCATAAGTGAATAGGAATAAAATGTATATAATCCAACCACAATGGCAGTAAGGAATAACTCACTAGACTAACAAGGGGATAGTAGATTGTAGAGATTCATCAAGTATACACAATGTGGGATACAAGTGATTTATAGGACAATAGATGTGATGGACCACATTTAAACTTAAGTAGAACATGTATAAATATAGTCGACCTCAGACATCCATGACATGTAATTCATTATTCAATATCAATACATTTTTTGAACCATACAAAAATTTTATTACATTTTTCTGTTCCTATGTGGTAAATTTTGACCAACACATACAAAATGTGTCCAAAAAATTCAACAAACCTTCTAAACACGAATCCCAAAATCATAAACAGGATAAAAAGTCCTACAAAAGTCATAAACATGAAAGTAGAAAAATATTACAAAACTGTCCAACAATTATTCAACATTAGTAGACTGAACAAAAAAGAAAAAAATATACAACATATTGATATGTGACTAAATACAAGGGAGAAAACATATTATACCCACTTCAAACTAATTTATGTGGGAATGTATTAGTTTGGGGCCTGCATATAACAAAAGAAGAGGATAATAAGATTCAAAGGAAAATACTATTGAAAAATGAAAGAAGACTTAGTTGTGCGTGCTAGAGGGAAGGGGGGAGGGGTAAGGTTAAATCAAATTACCTTCATCGTTGATATGGAGTGGGATGAGATCTATAGTACGAGAGATTACAAGTGTGGGTAGGGATGATAAAATTTTCCGCGAGGTCGGGTCCTCGACTCGATTGGGGTGGGAAATCCCCGGTTTGATCGAGGATGGGGTCAAATCGGGGATTTAAGTCGGGTCCTCGGAGACGAGGCAAGAACGGGGAGGGAATCCCCATCTCGTCCCCGACCCCGAACCTGATACCGGTCCCTGTCCCGATTTTTTTAATTGTTAATATATAATAATAATAATAATAATATATTATTGAAATAGTATGTTTAATTTTTTTTTTCTTTTTTAATTTTAAAAATATAATATAATAAATTTAAATTTTATTAATTTATAATAGAAAAAACATGTAATATTTAATTTAAATAACTATATGCAACAATAATACTAATTTTCTATATAAAATTTACAATTTCGTTAAATATTAAATTTAGTTAAGTTTAAATAATAAAAATAATAAAATAATAAAATAAAAAGCGGGAATTTTTCTTTGCGAGGACCCGAATCCCCAAATGGGGAATGGGGTGGGGACGGGGACTAAAAATCCCCACGGGGACGGAGATGGAGAGTGCATCCCCGTCCCACCCCAACCCCATTGCCATCCCTAAATGTGGGGATGACCAACTGAAAACCCAAAGTATAGGACATTAGTACACAAAGTTGGACATAATCCAAGGTTAGAATGTTACATACCTTAACTCTAATGAATATGTTACAGAGGGCCCATGTATTGCTCATCAAAGAAACCATCAAAACAACATATAATTTGAGTGAAAAGGGAAAAAAAAAATGAAAGAAGCCAAGGATGGCTGTTGGGAATAACTCACCAGACTATCAAGGAGAATAATAGGCAGTGGAGATTTCTCAAGAGTATACGACGTGGGATACAGGTGATATATAGGAGAATAGAGGTGGTGGTTACCACCTAATCTAATTAATTGTGGGTATGGGAAGTAATGGTTAGCAATAAACATAGTCATCCACCCCATGATAAAAGTATTAAAATGAAGATGAGACAACGTTAAAAAAGAGAGTTGACAAGAAAAATGGGAAGTGAATGGTTGGTAGTTGAAATTTACTTCAAACAGAGTATTATATATATAGTAGACCACCAAGATAATCTTCTCTACTATCTTCTAACTTGGATTGAGAGGTGGAATCTCAGATTGAGGTCAATTTGGTAAGGGAAGAGGAGGGTCTTAAAAAAGAGTGGAGAATTTCAAAAATTCAATTGCATCCCTTTTTCCCACTCTGAAATTCAGAGTATTTATGAAGTATTATCATGCAAGCGTTCAACTCATTGACACATCAAAGAACAATATGAAGTGGGCTAGGTGTTGGTTAGTTGATTAATCCAACAAAACTTGGATTATTCCAATAACTCACTTAATTTTCTTAATTTTCAATTTTGTTTTATTTAATTTTCTATTAAAATTAAATCTAATAAAAATTCAAATACTAAATTTGAATTTACAAATCTGAAAATGTTTTATTTAAATAATTAATTAAACAAATTTAAATAAATAATTAATTAATAATTTAATACCAAATATTAAATTAATTAAACACCTAATACATACATGAATCCTATTCATGTTAATCAATATTTATTTTAATATTTAAATCAATATTTAAATATTTTAATCTCTCCAATTTACATTAATTATGATAAATTAAACGTTAAATTATATCAAATATAATTAATCAAACCCAAAATTGAATTTAAATACTTCAAATTCAAAACCCTAATTTCAATTTTGAACATTTCAAATCCGCTCAATTCATTAATCCAAGGAGTAATTTTACGAGCTAGTAGAGGGATCTTATATACCTACAGATCATGAGCTCCAACGATTTGAGATTAATTGGCTAAACTCTTATCGAGACATACTACTATAGCTCGATAGTTACACTCTCCTCACTGTAGATATATTTCTGTCTACTTTAACCATAATCAGTAAGTCGACCCTTTACAGATTGTTCGTATTTACAGTTAGGTCAAAATTATTGTTTTACCCTTATAAATACATCTTGCTCCTTAAGCTCCTAATGATCCTCTATTGAACAATTGGCTTATAGTTCAACTAATAAACTATATCCCTTTCGACCATGAGAGGTCGGGGCCTCTTTGTTCAAAACCAAAAGTCAGTACTTGAGGGAACAACCTATATGCTAACCCTAAATTGGGTAGGAGTGAATTTCATCTTGCTGAACTATGTCCTCAACTATCTATCCGATCTTATCCCTAAAATGGGAGACTTATTGAGCAGTGTTGTCGAACTATTCTCACCTATGTAGATTAAAGGATAATCCCCGAAAAAACAGGAGTTCATAGTAAGCTCAAGATTAAGATCAAGTTACTCTAGGTCATCAAATTTGAAATAGTTAGTTTTAACAATAAACGGTCGTTATAAAGAAAAGTGACTATTTCGTGGTCCGGTCTTATGCAAACATCTTTTGCATAGGATGCCTCCACTCGCATGTCTCTATATGAATGATTTTGGAATCATATTATTTGTATCAGTACACAAAGTGGGCCGTGTCCAATAGTGTCACTAGGACGAGGTACCAAATCTCATCCATATACTTATAGACCATTTTGGTTATATACTAAAAACTTGATCCACTTTTATGTCTCCACATAAAGTTAAAGTATTCATATTATAGTCATGGATTCGTTTACTGAATTTTTATAACAGAATGCAATATCAATAAAATTTTATTGAATGAACACCTCATTAATACTTTTATTGATAAATAGAATATGTTTCCAATATTTACGAACTGCGAGTTTTAGGACATTCTCAACAAAATTTCCACTTGGATTAATACTCTAGTGAGTTATAAATATATATATAAATATATAGTGTACACAATGTTGAGATTAAGAGAGAAAATATAATAAGCTAGGGCATCTATATAGCCTTGACACTTATCATGCTTCCTTGCCACCAACGCATGACATCTTTATCTTCCAAACTTTTTTATTGTCAACACCATTGTAGGCCACATCCTACTTCCTTGCCACCACCAACTTTCATGTAAAACATGTTGTGTCCATCACCCACAAGGCCAACACATGCTACCCTTTGATGTGGTCAACTCTTGTTTTGCATGCCCAACATTGCATCTCCATCTTCCACCTCCTACTTAAACCGACCAAATTTCATCCGATTGAGCCATACTTCTATCTTTCTTGCAATTACTTTAACTTTCCTACCATCGGCACATGGCCCTTTTGTTTCGCGCATGGCTGCACTTGTTGGGCGCATGGTCCTTCCATCCATGCGTCCAACTCCCTTATATTTTTCACTCTTGGATCTAACTTCCTTTCACGACTTTTCTTGATTATGTTCGGAATGTACAACAAGGCTTGCTATGCGCCCATCTTTAGTTTTTCCTAGGGTTTCTCTAATTGTTAAGTTCTATGTTATCAATTACTTAGCCATACCTCTTCCTTCAACACCCCCCTTGCCCCCAATCTTGTAGAATCTTGCGTTAATCTTATGTTCACTCAAGGGGTGTATGATTCATCTCATGCTCTCTTAACTTACTAATAACTTGACTCTTAATGTTCAAAAACTTTCAATGAATGCATTCTTCTAATGATTGGTGCATGATTGCCCTTGTTGGGCACATGAACCCTCCATCCATGCGACCAAATCTCATTTCCTCCCTCTGGGCTTTTTTTTCCCTTGCTATAGTAGAGTTTCTTCCCTCCAAAATGTCCAAAATTCCCCCCTATGTGCCAACCAAGTTCCATGTAGGTGTTCTTCTCCAATTAAAGCATGACTTGATTATAACATAGCCTTTTCCAATTAAAGCATAGCTTGATTGTAGCATAGCTTCTTCTGATTAAAGCATAACTTGATTATAATCTAATGTATGTGCCAATGGAGCACTAGTATGTGCCCATGAACCCTAGTATGCGTCTATGTACCCTAGTATGCGTCCATGAACCTTCGTATGCGTCCATAAATCCTAGTATGTGCCCAACTTGTCTTTGACCACCTTAGGGTTGCGCCCATCTTTATCCTCGACAGTATAGCTCCTTGTGTTTATCATGTATTCCCTCCAATTATAACATAGCTCTCAAGATGCAGTCAAGGTAACTTCTTTCTTTCCTTCGGGGTCCAATAATGGAATCTTGGATACCTCTCCAAAACTAGGTCATACACCCATCCCTTGATGTATGTGCCAATCAAACCCTCATGCACCCATGTGATGATTACTAATGCATGGTTGGCTACATGGTGTCACAACTAGGCTTCCAATTTGTCTCATTGTTCCCTACTTGATTTATAATAAAGGTTCACACTTATTCCTTTGAGGTATGCGCCCATCCTAGGCGTACTTCTCTAGGTATGCCACAACTTGATCCAAAAACTTCTTTGGTGTAATTCTTTTCTATTGGGTTGTCTTATACTTCTACCTTGTTCCCTATGGCCTCAAAATGGATTCCATAAGATTCCCCTACGTGCCCCAAAACCTACCTTATGCACCCATCACCCTCATTCACTCATTCTCTTACAACTCCTATCATTCCTTTCAAACGTGGCTCAACTCATGGTATAGCCATATGTCCTACTTATCCCTCACTTTTCCACAAGGCTCTTATGCTTTAGTCAAACTTAAAAAAAAAAAAAAAAAAAAAAAAAAAAAAAAAAAAAAAAAAAAATCTCAAATTTCAAAATCTTGCTAAGGTCAGGATGTCACA
Organism: Benincasa hispida; assembly: GCF_027475165.1. Lineage (NCBI taxonomy): Eukaryota > Viridiplantae > Streptophyta > Magnoliopsida > Cucurbitales > Cucurbitaceae > Benincasa > Benincasa hispida. The sequence continues at coordinate 18,956,944 of NC_143485.1, forward strand.
GTCCTATCATTTTAACCTTATTTTTAGTTCAACACCATAGGGTGCAGTGGAAGAAATCTCCGACCTCTTGATCAATAGTATAAATCGAGGTCGGAGATTTAAATCTTAACCAGTTAAGTTATATTCATATTGACTATTATTTCCACATTAATTCCTTATCCTATGAAGTGCTAATTTAAAGTCCGTTTGCCACATTTTTTTTCGAAAAAACATATTGTGTTATGTAAGAGTTTCAAAGGACAAAGTTTAGGCCAAGAATTTTACACATGATAAAAATTTTGTTCGGACATGTTTGGAAATGATCCTGAGATGGTTAAAATCATTATGAAACATATCTTTAATCACTCAAAATTGATTATTTAATTTTACACTTTTGAATACAATTTTTATTTTATCAAAGTTGATTTTGAATTATTAAAAGTATGTTTCAAGTGATTTTGAAAATGTTAAAAGTAATTTAAACCATTTCATAATCACTCTCAAACATGTCTTACATGACGATTTAAAACATGAATAGTATTAAATATATTTTAAAGTATTTTTGTAAATTTAAGTCAAAGCACCAAATAAAAATGTTGTGAAACGTTTAGGTCTCGTTTGGTAACCATTTGGTCTTTGGTTTTTGTTTTTAAAAATCAAGCCTAATTCATCCATATTTCATACAGTAATTTGCATCTTTTTAAGTACAATGGTTGATTCTTAGCCAACTTTCTAAACAAAAACAACTTTTTGAAAGATACTTTTTTTAATTCTCAAAATTTGACTTGATTTTTTAAACCATTGGTAAAAAGTAGATAAGAAAAGAAGAAATTTGGAGGCAGAAGTAGTATTTATAGGCTTAATTTTAAAAGAACAAAAACAAAAACAAAAAATAAAATGGTTAGCAAACGGAACCTTGGAAGTCAAACTTATAATTTAACCTTCTATTAACAAATAACCTTTTGTTTTTCTTTTTTAAATTAGAAATGTTAAAAGAAAAGTTGAATTGTTTAAAAAGTTTGGATAAACTTAAACCTTTTGATTTAATTATGCTGAACTTTTACACGTTAGGTATATTAGCATTCCCCTAAAATTAATTTATGGTTTATTGACTTTTAGATATTTTTTTAACATTTCCAAAAGTTTTGGAAATGGTTTTGCCACCTTCATTATACATAAATGTTCCTTTTATATTTATGACTCTTGAAAGCATGAAATCATTAATAATATTGTGTATGTTTACAAATTATACTTCTTTAAAAATGGAAATTTTGTGCGAAGTATATTAACTTTTATATTAGGGTTGTTTTCAAATATAGAAAAATAAATCAAAATATTTATAAATAATAGTAAAATGTCATTGTCTATTTGTGATAGACTGTGATAGACTACTATCTGTGTCTATTATGATACAGATAGACACATATGTCTATCATGATCTATCACAGATAGACTGATATTTTGCTAGTATTTATAAATAGTTTTAATAGTTTTGTCATTTAAAATAATCTCCCTTTATATTACTCCAAACAAATCTAAAATTTAAACACATTTTTTTACTCAATTTTTATAAACTTTTGAATAAATGAATTAAACAAGTCTAATGGGATTTTTCAAAAGATTTAAATTGTTAGCTAAAATAGTTATTTTGATCAATGTACTTTGAGACTAGTTCAACTTTACTCCTGTATTTTGAAAACTCCAACTTTAGTTTATGTATTTTTAATAAATCTTAAATTTATTTCCTATTGATTTTTTTATTATCTATGAGCCTTTTCACTATAAAATTTAGAAATATATTCATATAACATATATGAAAATTAGTATTATTTAATCAATTAAAATAAAAATAAAAATTAATTTTAGAAGATTAAATTTAATATTAATTGAAAGTATATAGATTAAAATTGATCATTTGGAAGTACTGTACACTTTAAAATTGAAACATACTCAAAGTAAAGTTTCTGAAAAAAAAAAATTATCAACCTATAATGAAAAAAAAAGAAGGTATTTTCACCTAAATTAAATCTTTAAAAATACAGAGAATTGTTCTTCCGAGCATAGTTGGTCAATTCCTTTTTCTAATGCCATATCATAATAGAATCATTAATTAAAATCAAAATTGACTTTCAAGAGAAAAAGGGCAAAATTGAGGTAATTAGAAAGTTGATAAAAGCTTGTCCAGACTTTTCAAAAATAAAAACCATATTAATTTTTAAAAGAAAATAAAAACATTATTAAAGATAGATCGAACGCATTTAAAATTATTTAGACATATATCTTCACCTAAAAATGTTAGATGTTTAAATCTTCTAATCTTACTTGTTGAGTAAAAAGAACACATTATTAACAGTAAAATAAAAAAGAAATTGGTTTTAGATTGGAAGTTATATATTTTTGTATTATACAAAATCTAAATGATATAGAATCGAATAAGATATTGGGTAAAATACATTTTTTTCCTAAATTTGAATTAAACTTTTATTTGGTTGGTTGAATTTTGAAATTGACATTTTCAGTATTTGAAATTTGAATTTAGTTTCTATTTAGACATTAAATTTTCAAAATGACATGTTGAGTCCCTAATGTTTGAATTTGATTCATAACTCATAAAGTTTGAAATTAATTCCTAATTAAAAGGTCCCAAATTACATTTAACATCAATTAACTTAATAAAATCGTGACATTGATGGTTAACACGTGCTTATTAGAGTTTGTTGATATGTAATTAAATGAGATGATTTTTTTTCTTCATACTCGAGGACTAATTAGAAATTATATATCTTCAATTTCTATGAGCAATTAGAAATTAAATTGAAATCTCATGGACCAAACATATTACATTAAAATTTAAATTGCTAAATATAAATTAAATTCAAATCTCGAATCAAAAGTGATAATATTTAAAATGCAATGACCAAATAGAAACTAAGATTAAATCTCATAAACTAAATTCAAATTTACTTACCTTCTATTGTTTTCAAATCTCATAGACTAAATATAAACTAAATTCAAATCTCTGAGAGTGAAAGAATGTGTAATCAATAGAAGGTAACATTCTTTCACTTTATTAAAGCAACAAAGTGTATGTAACAAATATCATACCAGTGTAGATTTTTTTTTTCCTCTTCTTTTTTGCAAGTCACTTTCTCCTTCAAATAACAAATTTATTGTTATTGTCACGTAAAAGTCAGACTCTTTTCCATGTTCGAATTTTGGCATTAACAAAATTTTATATTTTCAACTTTCTTTTCTCGAATTACTAACCAAACAGACTTTAACAAACATATTATCTAAAACACTACATATTAAGGGGGTATTTGGTTCACCAACATGAGTTGAGTTAAGTTGGTAAAAATTAACAACTCAATGTTTGATCTACCAACTTTAAATGTCGGTAACCAACTCACCTCAACTCACTCAAACTCCCCTCAACTCTCCATTCAACTCACCCCAATTCTTTCTCCCTCTACTGTTTCAATGACTCCACTCATCGGCCACCGTCGACGATTATCGCTACCACACTCCAGTGATACACGATGACCAACTCCAGGCTCTGAAAACCATCTTCGACGACCAACTCTAATGACCATCTTCGCACAAGCAACTTTGACGACGTACTCTGACAACCCCCTTTGCGTGGTCAACACCATGCTCTGGCAACCACCTTAATGACCAACTCTAGGTTTTGGCAACCATAATCGATGACAACTCCAATGAAGATCACCTCTAATGAGACTTTTAATGACAACCCTAGTTTTTGTGAACATATAAATAGACCCTTAATGAAAACTGTATTTTTTTTGTGCATGTTCAATTCATATTTTCTACTACCGTTAAAGTACATTATAGGTTTTTTGGTTAGATAAATAATAGTATTTTGTCTATGTTAAATGTAATGTTTATATGTAGAAGAGTGGTTACTAAAATAAAGAATGTGATATCTCTTGTAACTTTCTTGTTTTACACTCATTACTTTCATTTTTTTTTAACTTCCATATAAGGGTGGGTTATTAAAAGAAATATTGTACTAGAAAATGTATTTTTCTTTATAAATTTGTTATTGCATTGATATGGTTTCATACATATTTTTTTAGATCACATTCTCTCCTCTACCTTCATTTAGTGTTCGTGTTTCAATCTAATTCATTTCGGACCTTTGACAGTATATTGTAGTATGTCTGATTTTATTATTATTTGCATTTAGCTTCTATCTAATCTAACTATAGTTCGTTATTTTACTTATAAGGCCGAAACTAATTGCACAATTTTTCCAATAATTAGTTCAAGGTTCATTAGTTTTAAGTTTGAATTCTAGTTTTTATAGTCCAGATTTGTTTAATTATTGGGGAACAATTTGTGATGTATTGAGTGTTATTCCTTGCTAAGCATTTTTTTTACATGTACATAGACATTTTTGTAGACATCATTATTTCATTTGTAAGTGGCAAATTAGACTTAACCATAAAACTAATCATAAAAAATGTTTGAGCAAAAAAATTTTGCACACAAAAAAACAATTTCATTATATTAATGTAAAATGTATCAAATCAAACATTTGCACAAAAAAATTAAAATTGAAATTCATATTTCACGAATAGACAAAATGCAAGATAAGAATTGTTTGTTTATTTATTTTTTGAATGAACATTAATGGGTGAATTAAAATTAATTGAGTGTTAAAAATTGAGGATTAGAGATTAGAGAAAATGTTCATTTTATCAAAAAAATGACATGTCTTTAGGGATATAGATAAAATTGTTATGCAATTGAATGTTCAGATTATGTGATGAAAAAATGTTACTTTTTCAAGAAGAAAAAATAAAAAGTTGTTCAATTTTTAAACTTCTTTAATGTTCATGATTGAGGGCTAAGTAGTTGTAAAAAGTTTTCATTTGTTCGGAATATGTTTGGTGTTTAGAAATCACAAAAGAAAAAAAAGTATTATTCAAAAAAATTGTGTTAAGTAGTATATGTTTACTTTATAGGAATTTGTTATGTTTAAAAAATGAGAAAGAAATTAAGCATGTTCTAGTATTAAAAATTTTAGAAGTATATGTGCAGGAAATAAAAAGAGATAGGAAGAGAAAGAAAATCTAAAACAAAATTATTTTGTTTAGAAAAATTGCACTAAATACCTAAATACAACTCAATTTGATTCCAGATCCCAAATATAGATTTTTTAACTCAGCTCTACTAAGGCGGCAAAGATCGAAGATGATCCGAAATAGGAAAGAAAGAAATCTAGTACCTCAAACACAAATTTTTAATTCAACTCAATTCTATATTCGAAATACAAATATTTTAATTCTATAGATAATTTAACTTCTCGGATAATAATTATTAAATGGAAAAAGGTAAAAGAGGTTAAAAGAATCTTTTTTGAGTTTGAGTTAAAAAAATAATCCTTAATTAGGAATACAAAACATAATTCAAAATAATGATTTTTGTTTTTGTTTTTTTTTTTTTTTTTGACGAAATCAATGAAGGGAAGATTTTTGAAAGCAAAATGTCGCATATGGTCGAAACGTGTCCCGCGTAACAACCGGGTCGGGTCGGGTCCACCGGAATTGTAATTACGCCACGTTTCGTCTTTCTAAAACAAAACCGCCTTCTTTTTAAGTCTTTTCCCCTTCCCCTGTTTTCAGATATTTTTATTTTATTTATTTATCTTATTTAATTTCCTTATATTACCACACGCGTGGGTCCCACTCCCACACACGTACTCCATTCTCATTGGCTATCAAAAGCTAAACGGAATAAAAAAGAAAAAACAAAATTCTTCTATTTTTTCTTTTTTTATAATCTCATATTCCGCGATTCCGACACGTGGCACAAAGCGATGTCTGAAAATGGAAAATAAATAATAATAAAAAGAAATAATAATTATTATTTTAAATGGGGACGCCTCACAGAGTACACCAAGGACCACATGCGTGTCAAAAAGGAAGTCTCTCTCTTGTCGTGCTGCTCCAATCTTATTGGGCCACGTTTCCACCACCTCCCCAAACTAATTCTACGCGTGTCATCTTCTGATCAAACCACCCCTTCTTAATCAACGGCTCAGATTCTCCCATTCACTACGTCACGCACTTTACCACCTCTTCGATCTGCCCGGTTTAGCTACCCGTTCTGACCGTCTTGCCTAATCTCAAATTCTCCTTTCCATTTAACCTTCCTTTTAAATCACCCCCTTCCGCCGGACCACTCTTCTCTTTCATCTGCTATCGTTCTCGAATTCCGATTAATTCCGGTCGCCGTCGTCAACGTTGTCATCGTCTCCGGCTTGTTTCGAAAATTGAAGTAATCAACTACGGCTGGGGAAAGGGGGAGGGGAGATTAGAGGTAATGGCGGAGATTTGTTGTAAAGTGATGAGTGAGAGTGAGGCGTCGTCGTCCTGTGAGCCGAGTTCGCGAGTGGCTAGACGTCGGAGAATGGAGATCAGGAGGTGTAAATTTGTCGCTGGGGTTGCTCCGTCGGAGACGGAGACTGTTGCGAAACGGCAGAAGCTGGAGGATCGAGCTACGTCGATTTCCAGAGACTGTGATAACGCTGTTCAGAATTGTGATTCCGGAGAAGAAGAAACCGTCGGGAGATTTGTGGCCGGCGGAGAGGTTTCGACTAAGGAGGTATCGACTCCTCTATCTCGGGAATCTCCTTGTGGCGAAGTGATTCCGAAGTTTGGATTCTCTTCTGTTTGTGGAAGGCGGAGAGATATGGAGGATGCGGTGGCGGTTCATCCATCGCTTTGTTTGACGGAGAAGAAAGCCAACGATATGTTGCACTTCTTTGGTGTTTACGATGGCCATGGCTGCTCTCATGTAAGATCTCCCTAATTATTAAATTATTCTCTTAAACTGTACTTAATTAGCTTTAATTTCGATTCGATTAGTAGAAACGAGAGAGATTGCAACTTGCTAGTAAAATAATTAGGCCATTGACTTGCTCCTTTTACGGCGAATTTTTGGGGATATTGACGGGAGGTTTTTCCGGTATGTTAGGTGGCGATGAGGTGTAAGGAGCGGCTGCATGAACTGGTAAAAGATGAGTTGGATAGGGAGGAGAAAGATGACGCCGCCATTGTGGCGGAGGCGGAGGCGTCGCGGTGGGACCGCGCTATGAAGAGAATCTTCTGGCGAATGGACAACGAAGTTGTGGCGCGAAACAATGAAGAAGTTGTTGCGAACTGTAGATGCGAACTTCAGTCGCCGGATTGCGATGCCGTCGGATCTACCGCCGTCGTAGCAATTGTGACGCCGGATAAGATCATCGTCGCCAACTGCGGCGACTCCAGAGCCGTTCTCTGCCGTAACGGAAAAGCCATCCCTCTCTCCTCCGATCACAAGGTTCGTGTCAGATTCGATGAATTTGGGCTAATTAATTACAGTCTGTCGATTTTCAATTTCAAATACTAATTGTTCTGAAATCATACAGCCGGATCGTCCCGACGAACTTAGCCGGATCGAGGAAGCCGGTGGACGAGTGATTTACTGGGACGGACCAAGAGTTCTCGGAGTTCTCGCCATGTCAAGAGCCATAGGTAAACAAATAACCGATTAATTACATCGGCAGTGACTTCAATACACAAATCAACGGAACTCTCTAATGAGGAATTGTTTGTTTCAGGCGATAATTATCTGAAACCGTATGTGATATCGGAGCCAGAGGTTACGATAACGAATCGGACGGCAGAGGATGAGTGCTTGATTCTAGCGAGCGACGGACTGTGGGATGTGGTGCCGAACGAGACGGCTTGTGGAGTGGCGAGCATGTGCCTACGTGGGAAGGCGGAGGAGAGATCGCCGGTGTGGCCGTCGGGTGAGGCGGAGACGGCGGCGGAAGGGGAGGAGAGAGGAAGCGCAGACAAGGCCTGCAACGATGCGTCGATGCTGCTGACCAAGCTGGCGTTGGCCCGGCACAGTACGGACAACGTGAGCGTCGTGGTGGTGGACCTTAAGGGGGACACGTGTCCTTAGAATCTGTCTCCTTTTTTTTCCTCCTTTTCCTAATTTAGTACAAAGAATTTAATTTGAAATTTTAGAATTAAAGAGTTTTCTTTCTAGAAATTAGGAAGGGAAAATGGAGGTTTTTTCCTAAAAAAAATTTACTTTTTAGCGAGGTGAAGAATGAAGATAATTTCTCCTCTCGAGGATCTTCTTCTTTTTGGAGAGGGAAAAAAAAAAAAAAAAAAAAAAAAAAAAAAAAAAACAAAGAAAAGAAAAGTGTAATTAACAAGTATCAATATCGATGTCAATGCATTTCCATGGATTTGTCAAATTTTCTTTCTGTTCTCAATCAAATTTTCTTTGAAATTATATTAATATTATCCTCATATAAGTATATAATATGTTCTTGTCTAGATTATAAGACTACTCGTAATGTTCGTTTTTAATCATATTTTATAATGTGATTCATCATCTACTATGTCGACATTTTAATATTTTGACTTTATATTCAATGCTTTTTTGGGGGATTTTTTTTTTTTTATTCTCAACGTGGAATTAGATGTGCTCTTTCATATATTGTTGGATGATATTAAAATTTGAATGTGGTAAATCAAAATGTGAATTAAAATTACAAGTTAAAAATTTAGTCTCAGTATTTTAAAAATTGGTACAACTTAGAACGAGTTCATAAGACGTTTGATTATTTACAATTGAAAGAAATTTCATTAAAATAATATTTGTTGCAATAAAAGAATAATTAGTTAGTCCCTCATTTTAAGTTGGAAGGACTAAGTCGTGTAAGGGTAAATTAATTACTTAGGTACTTTATTTTTTACATTCACCTAATTCTTTTTATATATTAAATATTTTAATTTTTTGTGTGATATGATAAAAATGGGAAGCATGCTTTGTTGGTTTTGAAAATCTCTTTCTTTGGACGGTGGCAGAGAGTAATTTCTTTCTAAAATCTATTAAAGTGACGTCTTCAAAATCTAGATGTGCCTACATTTAAATTTTCAACATATTTACATAAGCATAATACAAATAATAAATATATTTTTTTCTTTTTTTAAAAAACTTAATCTCTCTAATATATGTTTTAAGTCTCAATATAGGAATGAAACCATTATTCTTTTTGCCCTCACAAAAAAATAATTATATTTTTAAAATTGACATGTTAATTTTTTATTGGGTATAACAGAAATTGCACATACATGAGTGCATATATGATGCACACATTTTTAAAAAAATAATAATAATTACAATATTTAAAAGAATTGTTACATGACAAACTATGATTAGACAATTGATTAAGATGTACAAGATAGGTGTTCCTTGAGTGTAAATTATATATATAACTTTATTAATTTTCTAGAGTGATCCAAATCAATATCAATATTTTATCGATATTTTCATAATTTAGATATCGACATTTAAAACATTATATGACTTGTAAAATAGTAAGGTTGGTAAAATAATAGTACACATGATTCAAGTAATATATTTGACCTTTAGCTTCAAGTTTCTTTTCAATTAAAATGAAGATGAAAATATATGTTAGTTCTGGCAAAATATTATTAGAACAGTCATTCTACAACGGAAATATTCAAGTTGATGGTAAGTTTCAAATACTATAAAATGATTCTATGGCTTTAATTTAAAATTCTTTTGGTTATAAATACTTTAAGTTTAAGTGTGCTAACCCCAGTTATTATTATTATTTTTAATTGTATTATGTAGTTTGAGAGAGGAAAAAAGGGTGTGAGTGATACAAAAGTCATGGGAGAGTGCTCTTGTAACTGGGATCTGGGAAAAAATGTTGGGAGTGGTACAAATTTTCACACAATCAATTTCTTTCTACTGGATTGTGGTTTTTCTCACAGTTCGGATTTTTCTAGGTAAATTTTTGTGTTCCCTAGTTTTGTTGTTTTCTTTTGATTCTCAATAATTTTCTGCTTATTCATAAAGTAGAAGTCGGAGGTTATTCCTAACAAATGGTATGAAAACTTTAGGTCTATAGTTTCTTAAATTCCTGAATATGCTATGTGGTTGCAATATTGTCTAATCTTCTACATCAGAAAAGAATTCTTAAAAAGCATTATGCTAGGAGTAAAACAGATGTGTCAAGCTTTATAAGTCCAGTAAAATTTGATTTGAAGAAATTTGATTGAAGGATCAACTTCCAACTTGTAGTAAATGCAAGTCAAGGACGTGTTAATACAATCTTGGTTACATAAATAAAGTGATGATTGTGGTTTAATAGAGTCTATTAGTGATTCCAGCAGAAATTCAAAGAAGAAAGTCTTCGAGCATCAAATAGACGGCTGGAAATGTGGATAGTTTGGACACATGAAAAATAGAATATATTTGTCAAAAGGTTTTAGATTGGACACTAACATTGTCTTTTTTGTTAGAGAAGACAAACTTCTCTAAAGAAGATAGAATGGTTCACCGATTAACCTATGGTAGAACATGTTTAGCCAGATCTCAGTAGTGAGGTTACTTAATGATTATTTTAAATACTCATTATTTTCTTTAAATGTTTTTTTTTGGATAAGAGAAAGAACATAATGGGTGCTTGACATGGAGATTTGATGACAAAATTGTTTTGAGCAGCTTTAACAATCTGAAATTGTTTATAAAACAATATGAAATCAAGTCGAAATCATTACAAATTTTGAATTACAATGACTAAAATACTGTATTTGATAATCTAATTTTAAAAATTTATGTTTGTTTTCTCTCAATTTCTATGTAATGATGTTCAATCTTTCTAAAAAAAGAAAAAAGAAAAAAAAAATTAAACTTTTAACAAAATTTTAAAAAATGTCTAAAAACTATTTTTAAAATTTCAATATTTGGATCAGATTTTGAAAACAAAGGTAAAAATCATATTACAAAACAAAGGCCAATTATTTATCAAACAACACCCACAGGTTTCATTTGGAATTATCTTTTAAAATAATTGTTGGTAACTATACTTTTAAAAAAATCAGCTATGGAATGAAGTAAGTTATTGTTTGGTAAATTTAAAATTGAAACGTGAAAATAGGTTAGTGTTTGGTAAATAAATACTAAACTATCTTGTTCTAGTTATAATAGTTAAAATAGACCTATTTCTAAAAATTTTATTCTTTTTATAATATATAATTTTAAGTAATTGTTTAGAAATATATATTTTGTTTACTCTAAATTAATTTTTAAATATTAAAGAAAATAACTTTATTTTTTTTTAAAAAAAATCAATATGATGTAATTGTTTTAAAATCAGAAGGTATATATTTGATTAGATGAGAAAAAAAATAAACACATGCAATAAATCTTAATTTTAAAGAATAAAATTAAAAATTAAAAAAAATTAGAAATCGTATATGATTTTGAGAGAATCCAAAAGCTGGTATATAACTGATTTTTAAAAGTGTTTTAACATATTTAATCCCAATTTGTTTCACAAAACACAAAAAACGATGAAGATTTAGGTTTAATCACTTTTATCCTTAGTAACAACAACTCCAAACACAATCCTAGATTGTTACATATTAAAGTTTATAGACTGAGTGGTTATGAACTTTTAAATTGTTGGGGGAAATGAATATATAAATGGAATGCACTAACAAAGTGATTACACCTTAACTATAAATTGTATACTCAATGTATAATATTCAAACTCAAACGTAAGCTAGATGTTGTAACAATATTTAGATATGAAAATAACAAAAAACTTGAAAAAAAACCACAAAACCTTTGGAGATTCAAAACGTAGTCGAGACACACTTCTGATAAGCGTTGTCTTGAAGATAATTATTTGCTCTGCACGTGTTGTAAGCAAACTAAAGCAATCGTCTCAGTAGGATACAATAACTAACTTCGATAGAGCTGCAACCTTAAACTACTTAAATCTGACAGAACTCTTGAATGCTTGCATTCAACTCAACTCAAGATAAAAAGAAAGAAAGGAAGAAGAGAACTGTTCAATTTTTAATGAGATGCAACAAATGAATAGCCAAGTTACTTTTTGTAGACTAGCAATTTAATAACTCTCCAAAATATAAAATCAAATCAAAACATTTGTCGAATTTAACTCAATTGAGTTATTACTTGTTCAAATTCAAATATAACTCATGCAAATTCAAGAAACTACAAATTTAATTTTCTTAGATATTAAATTTGTACATAAAACATCATCTTAATATGAAGTTTCAATCAAATTTGAAAGTTTTTAATAATGAATTTAATCTACACAATTAAATTCATTGGTACGTTTCAGTATCTACCAAGATTTTACTTTCTTTTCCCATAAATATCCAACCAAATATAGGAACAAAATCATAATATTTTAAAGTTTAGGTACCAAATCACTTCATATGATAGAAGAATCAAAATGCAATTTTCAACCAACTCTAGTTTGTTTTGAATGAAATTGTAGCTAAAAGAATTAAGTAGCCTTTTTTTATAATAAAAAATAATTAAATAAGGACTTTGTGAATTGGTTCACAATGTATGAAGACATGCCCATAGGCTATTCCAAAGTCAAATATGAGGTGGATGTTCCAAATATCAAATATTAAACTTTAAAGAGATTTAAAAGGAGGACATATTTATTGAGGTAAAATGAACATAGCTTAAATCGATATAGTATTTATATTATCAACTTTAAAGTCAGAAGTTTGATTTCCAGTAAAGACATATTTAGTGAAATGATGATCATAATAAGTTAATCTATTCTCCCATTTCTCTTATTGTAGACATGTTTGATGATGAAATAGTGGGAAGAAGACAGATCAGATATCTAGTCATTGTTTTGTCTGAGTTTAACAGATTTATAAAATTGACCTACTTTAAAAGTAATATTTTACAGATGTCCTAAATTTTAGTTATATTCCATAACTAGATTTTTGGATTTTTTGGGACAACTTTAATCTTGTGGTACACTTTATTCTCATATTAAATGTTCGTATTATTTTGTAATTAAAATATTAAAAATAATTCAAAACATTTTTAGTAATAATCATTTGGAGATTTTTTTTAAAGTAATTAATTTCATTATATATAATCATTAATTGTATATCTTCATTTAATATTTTTTTTAAAAAATTTTTTATTCATTAACGAATATGGGGTATATCCCTTATTTTTAGGAATATATTTGTATTATTTTATCATACATTCTCTCTCATATTAAAATTTTATATTATTTTATAATTAAAATATTTAATGCAAAATTATTGTTACAAATATTCGTTTTCATCTATGTTTTGGTACATATATGAAATATATTCCAAATGTATTTAGAACTTGTACAAAGTTAAGGTTGTTATATACTAGATGAGTGTTCCCTTAAAAGGTGTTTCCGGGACTTGAACAAAAGAAGCTAGAGGTAACCCAAGGGTAAAACGGTAATTTGACTCAGTTTGAGTTATGAACACACGTGAAAGACTAATTTGTTGGTATTAGTCTATATCCGTAGACACAGAAATATATCTCTAGTGAGAAGAGTGCAGTTATAGGTCTTTAGTGGAGTGTATCTACAGTTAATGAATATTGATTAATTTAGTTAAAGAGTTTAACCAGTTAATCTCATATCGTTGGAACTTCTGATCTACAAGTTCACCAGGTCCTCTCGTTAACTCACTAGAGGATACTTAAGAGAGATAATTTGAAGTGTTCAAATTAATTTAAGGAAACTATATATTAATGTGATTAATTATGGATATGATCTATAATCAAATTGGAAAGTAATAATTGAATAAGATTCAAATTAATTAATTCAAGTAAATTAGATTCACAAAGAACTTATAGAGAGGTTTTGCACATACATATGGTGTTTATGATAATTGAATGTATACACTAAATTGGGTTTAATGTATAAGTAGTTATTTAATTATTGTGCAAATAAAAAATTAAATAAGTATTATTTAATTAAATAGACTAATTAATTAAATAAATATTATTTAATTAAATAGACTAATTAATTATAGAAAAGGAAAATATATTGGGAAAGATGCTTGACTCTTCTCTGTATAAAGACCTCCCCATAGCCCTTTGAGAATACACAAAATACACAATTCTCATTGTAGAGAAACTCTATAAATATTGTGCAGAATTTTCTCTAAGCCATAAATCCCCTTTACTCTCAAAACCTTATTCTTCTCTCACTCTCCCAATAGTTGGATACCACCTATCCATTTATTGGAATACCGGAAAATAACGAGGTAACTCTTGTGGTAGTATTCAAGATCGCTCAAGGAATTGAGCGTGATCAAGATCGTTTGGAGATTCATTCGTTGGAACCTCGGAGAGGTTTGTTCGTGGCACTTAGGGAATCTACAAAGGTAAGAATTGTTCTAAACCTTTCCCCTATAGCATGCTAGTTTACGTATATATTTATTCCGTCTAGTATAACGATTTTGTTTAATGTAAAAATCGAATTGCGGGATGCAAGGCGATCTCTAATGAGAACCAGACAACCAGACTGCCTATCCAAACCAAATTACCATACTCACTAAGAGACTTGCTTGCTTCCAAGAAGTCTAGAGGGAAAACAAGATAAAAGGAAAGATCATGCAAGCAATGAGCCAACATACCCAAAGTGTTGGTTTGACCGTGCTATTGTTCGTATTTCATCTACAATGTCTACGAAATCGTCAACCCCGCTTATTGATTAGGGGGATTTGATCCCTTCAAATGAAAGTTGATTAATTTAATTAAAGAGTTTAATTAATTAATCAAGTACCATGGAGCTTCACATTATAGATACATAAGGTCTCCTTATTAGCTCAATTGGGATTAATGAGAATCGAATTAATTTAGATTAGTTTGAATTGTTCAAATTAATAAAGAGAGTTAATTATATAAGATATAATTAATATAAAATTATTTATATGAGATATAATAATGTATATGATACATTATAATGTGAAATTTTACTTGAGAGAAAATGACTATTTGATGAATGTGTAAGAGCAAGATTTGCCATGAAAAGAGTCTTCAACTGGTAAGTTACTCACTCTCTTGTTTGTTTATCTTTAAGCATGCTGGTAATTTAGTTATGTTAATGCATATTTGTATGTGTGAATGTAAATGTGGAAATTCTGTCACAATGGTTTGGAAAGATCCGCTTCCGCTCATAGGTACTCTTGTATAAGAGATCCTTCACAAGCATGACTACAACTTGACCACCTTACTCAATGAGCTACAGACTTACCAGCCCTTGGTGAAAGTCCAGGAACAGAAGGGTGAGGCAAATGTTGTCTCGTCCTTTAAAAAGTTCTACAGAGCTCTGACCTCTGGAACAAAGTCTACTCCTTCTTCCTCAACATTAAAAATTGGAAGAAGAAGAAATGAGGTCAGGGGAAAGCTAACCCCATTGCTGCCCAAAAGGGCAAGAAAACCAAAGCTGCAAAGGGAATCTATTTCTATTGCAACCAGAAGGGACACTAGAAGAGGAATTGTCTCAAATATTATGGCCAAACAAGGTAAATATAATTTACTTCTGTTAGAAACTTGTTTAATGGAGAAAGATGATTCTGCTTGGATAATTGATTCAAACGTCACTAACCATATTTGTTCTTCATTTCAGATAATTAGTTCCTGGCGGCAGTTGAAGATTGGTGAGATGACGATGCGAGTTGGAACTGGACATGTCGTCTTAGCTATGGCAGTGGGAGGACTTCATTTATGTTTACAGAAATCATATCTTTTGTTAGACAATGTATATGTAGTTCCTGACTTGAGCTTGATTTCTATAAAATGTTTGTTAGAACAATCATATATTTTAAATTTAATTGTGAATAAAGCATTTATTTACAAAAATGATGTTGAAATTTATTCTGCAAACTTAGAGAGTAACCTTTATATGCTAAGGCCGTTAGCATCTAAAGCCCTCCTTAATAATGAAATGTTCAAAACTACTATAACTCAAAACAAAATACAAAAAAGTATCTTTTAGAGAAAACGGCCAACTTTGGCACCTAAGATTATCTCACATTAATCTCGATAGAATTGAGAGATTGGTTAAGAACAAAATTCTAAGTGAGTTAGAACAAAAATTCTTTACCAGTAAGTGAGCCATACCTTGAAGGCAAAATGACTAAGAGACCTTTTACTAGAAAAGGTCACAGCGCCAAAGAACCCTTAGAACTTGTACATCTAGACCTTTGTGGTCCTATGAATGTTAAGACATGATGAGGGTTCAAATATTTCACCACATTCACAGATGATTATTCAAGGTACATGTATGTTTACTTAATGCAACGTAAGTTTGAAGCCATTGAAAAGTTCAAGGAGTACAAGGCTGAAGTTGAAAATGCATTAAGTAAAACAATAAAGACACTTCAGTTTGATCGGGGTGGAGTGTATATGGACTTAAAATTTCAAACTATTTGATGGAACATAGAATTGTATCCTAACTCTTGGCACCTGGTACACCTTAGCAAAAAGGTGTATAAGAAAGGAGAAATCGAACCTTGTTAGACATGATCCGATCTATGATGAGTTAGACTCACTTACCTGATTCGTTCTGGAGTTATGTAGTTCAGACTACTACCTATATTTTGACCTATGTTCCATCCAATAGTGTTTCTGAATCACTTTTGGACTTATGAAATGGTTGTAATGGTAGTTTACACCATTTCAGGATCTGGGGTTGCCCAATACATGTGCTTGAGGGTAATCTTAAGAAATTGGAACCTCATTCAAAATTGTGCCTATTTGTAGGCTACCCGAAAAAAACGAGAGGTGGTTATTTGTATGTTCCTAAAGATAATAAAGTGTTTGTGTCGATAAATGCTACATTTTTAGAAAAGGACCACATGAGGGAGCAGAAACCGCGTAGTAAAATAGTATTAAATGAACTTTCTAGCGAAACCACTGAACCTTCAATGAGAGTTGTTGAAGAGTCTAGTACTTCAACAATGATATTGGTTCATATAGTAGATCACATTCGATTCAACCATTGAGGGAGCCTCGATGTAGTGGAAGAGTTATGAACCCGCCTGTTCATTATATGGATTTAACAAAAACCCTAACTATCATATTTGATGGCAAAGTTAAGGATTCATTATCTTATAAACAGCCAATGGATGATGTAGATAAAGATGAATGGATCAAAACTATGGATTTCAAAATGGATTCGATGTCCTTCAGTTGAGTTTGGATCTTGTAGACAAACTTGATGGGGTAAAATCTATAGGCTGCAATTAGATTTACAAGAGAAAAAGAGGTGCAGATGGTAAGGTGCTAACCTTCAAGGCTAGAATAGCGGCAAAGGGTTATACCAAGTTGAGGGAGTTGACTATGAGAAGACTTCCTCATCTATTGCCATGTTAAAGTCTATCCATATACTCTTGTCTATTGTCGTGTATTATGACTATGAAATTTGGCAATTGGATATCAAAACTGCCTTCTTTAATGGCAATCTTTAGAAGACCATCTATATGCAACAACTAGAAAGATTCATAACCCAAGGTCAAGAGCAAAAGGTTTGTAAGCTCAGTCAGTCCATTTGTGGATTGAACAAACTTCTCGATCTTGGAATATAAGGTATGATACTGCAATTAAATCTTATGGTTTTGATTAAAATGTTGATGAATCTTGTGTGTACAAGAAAATCATCCGCAATTTAGTAGCTTTCTTAGTGTTATACTGATGGCGGAAAATTAGAAGTCAATTTTACTTGACAACCAAAATCCCGTGGACGCGTTATGCGATGCATATTCCTAAGATATGCGTTGATAGTCATGCATCGATGGTCATACGTTGGACTGATAATGCGTTAATGAATGTATGCGATGACCATGCGTCCTGCCACAAGTTTTCTTGCGCTCACGCCAAGTATAACGCGAACGCAAGTTTCTCGGATAATCCGAGGTCGAACACAGGGACTTATAGCTATGTGTTTTCGGTGATGTGCATGCAACAGTTTAAATAAAAGAATGGAGGGGATGTTGCTACGTTAGTCCTACTCCTACATCTATCTAACAAACAACACAATGAGAATATGCATGAAAGGTAGAGATGCAACATGAAATAAATGTGTAGAAAAATAGATAAAATACGGAGATGTTTTCATTGCAACCCTTAAGAGTGACTGCGAGGGCATCCCTAGTCAATGCAAGCCAATGCGATCATGCTACACTCATGCACAGCAAATCATTTTCCAATGCAAATGCGGTGCTCCTAAGTCTTGGACGCATGTGTTGAATACAAAATGTCCATAAAGCTCATTCCTAAGTCTCTACTCTTATCCTATGCGATGATGCAAAATACACACAATGCTGCGGTGACCGCACTCAATCGTATTCTATCTCTAGGATGCATGCGATGGGTTAATAGCAAACATTGCTTATTCTTAAGCTTCTATCTCTTGTATTATGCGTTCTAATCTGACTCTCCCGAGCCGAGATTTTGACCTGACCTTCCCAAGCCTAGATCTTGTCCTTAGACTACACTCTCGAGTATCTCTAATGGACGAATGAAGCATATATACTACAAGACAATTGCATGAACTTGGTTGACACAAGGTTGTTACTATCCTTAGTAAATAATGCATGCCTTGCTTAATGCGTCTAACCACTTACCCTCCCGGGTAGTTGATTGTTGTTGACTTTACTCATTGACAAGCAATGCGTTATCCTATAGACAAGCGTTGCAACAGCTTCACACTAAGCAAATAAGATTACTCACACACTCGCGAAACGCACACCTCTCGATGGGTTGCTACATGCTTCATATCCCTAATCCACATGACTAAGTATGCGAAACCCAAACAATCCCACTAAGTGTTGCAATGAAAGTAAATATGCTAAGCAAAGAAGATGGAGATGGAGTTGAAGGAACAGAGATATGTATTGAAAACAGATTGTATTAATTCCTTAATTCCAAAATGTCATACAATACAATATGAGAAAAGAAAGGAAAAGGAAATGACCGGCTGGAAGAAAAGATTTGCTTCTAGCGGATGTGATCCAAGGTTGCCGGTGGTGCCATGGATGGGCAGAGAAGCTGACTCTCTCGAGATCTAGCTTCGTTCGAAGGCTTCGGTCTTCACTCAGAATGGATGAAGGAGGTGAATTCTTTGCTCATGAATCGTGTTTTTCTTGAAGCAATAACTTATAATTCTGGATTTTATGGTCGTTTCTTGGTATTGGCCCAGACCCACAAAGCAGCATCATAGGTGCAACGCAGGAGGGAACTGCCTTTGCAAATACGATGTTAAAAGTACTAGATAGATTTAGAAAAAAATGTCAACTAACTTTCAATCGTCTTCTCATGCATTTTGTTCTGATCGAAGGGAAAGTCCCCGATTGACAAGGATCCTTCCCCGGATGACTTAAATTTCAGCTCGTTGGCTTCTATTTATAGAGCTTGAGTTGCTGACAGCATTAACTGGACTGCTTTAAGTCTGACATTCGGCGCGTTAGTTTTTTTCTGAACCTTTGCCACTAACAGCATGGTAGGTGAAATGTCAGCATCAGCTTTAGATTTTCTCGAGGTAGATGCGTTGATACATTCATTCCACCTACCTTGCGTTGATCCCATTAGTTTGTGTTGTCGCGCAGCCTCAATCATTCAATGGCCGCATTCGCTTAATACCGCAACCCTACATGATGACCGTAATCGCCTGACTAGAGTTATCCCCATGTGATGGACGCATGCGGCTGATCACCGCAACACCCATGCACTAATCTAATGCGTTTGCCTTGCGATGGAGAGTTTCTCTGCATGCGATCGTCTATGCGTTTGTCCGATTTTCGCATTTGCGTTCATTTTCTGCATTGGCTAAATAAATAGAATATTGAACGCATAACTAACGCAAAGTAACGGGTTAGCTGAGATTCATCATGCTGATCGACGTAAACTCTTTTTCTCGTGAATTTTTAACATGATTGCCACATATTCTGCCTAACAACCTTCATAATTCTAAGTAAAAGGACTAAGATGGCATGCATTTCTGCATGTCATCATACCCTCAAACTTAAAATCATGCTTGTCCTCAAGCATGTGTTATACTCAAGAAATTCTAACTCACCTTCATGCTTTCCTTGCAATGACCAGCTTCTCAGAATATAATTTACACACACCTCTGACCATCACCGCAATGCTTTCCTCCACTTTGCCTACTTCTTCAAAAAGATCTCTTCTAAGTTTAAATCCGGCAAGTCTTTGCTCAAAAACTTTTTCTTCATTCACCGCAATTTTGTGTTTAGCTTTTGAGAATGCGTTCATTAAAAAATACTTCAAAACTTTACGATGACTTATTCAAATGCGGCGTTTAACCTGATGTATGTAACGAACAGTGTCCTAAGATACCCCAAGAAATTGAGGAGATGAGACGGATCTCCTATGCATCGACTGTTGTTAGCCTGATGTATGTATTGTTATGTACTAAACTTGACATTTGCTATGCAGTGAGGATAGTTAGTAGATATTAATCTAATCCCGGATTAGATCATTGGACAACTGTTGAAACCATCCTCAAGTATCTTAGGAGAACGAAGGACTACATGCTTGTGTATGGGTCTAAGTGTTTGATCCTTGTAGGCTACATTGACTCTAATTTTTAGACTGATAAAGATTCTAGGAAATCCATTTCAGGATCAATGTTTACTCTTAGTGGAGAAGTTGTTTTCTGGAGAAGCATCAAGTAGGTGTGCATTGCTGACTCCACTATGGAAGTAGAATATGTAGCGGCTTGTGAAGATGTCGAGGCTATTTGGCTCAGGAAATTCTTGATTGATCTGGAAGTTGTTTTTTCAGACATATCAAGGCCCATCACCATTTATTATGATAATAGTGGTGTTGTAGCTAATTCCATGGAGCCTAGGAGCTACAAGTGTGGAAAGCATATTAAGAGCAAGTATTACTTGATACGAAAGATTGTGCATCGAGGGAACGTGATTGTCATAAAGATTACTTCGGAGCATAGCGTTGCTGATTCGTTTATAAAGGCCCTCATGACTAAGGTGTTTGAGAGTCACTTGGACAGTCGGGGTTTTCGAGACAAGCCGCATTTTGTCTAGGACAAGTAGTTGAGATTTTACTGAGCGCGTATTGTTTACCCTAGTTTTTTTTTTTTTTTTTTTTTTTTTTTAATGTATTTGATTGTACTTTTGTTATGTACACTCCACTAGTTTTAGAATAAGTGGGAGATTGTTGGGATTGATTCCTTAAAAATCGTAATCTTGTACTTTGTAATTGTATTGTACAAACAATTTATGGATAAGTACAGCTGCCGGTCATTAGTGGAGTCACCGACAGTTAATGAATGTTGATTAATCTAATTAAAGAGTTGAATTGATTAATCACGTATCATTGGAGCTTATAATCTATAGGTCCATAAGGTCATATTGTTAGCTCACCTATGAAGCACAGATACTTCATGTGAGACAAAGAATTCGTATCAGACACATATCAGATAACGATACTTCCAGATACTTCTCAGATACGTATCTGACGAGTGATTTGATGTAACTATTTTTATGCTTACTTTTTTTAAAAGAAAAAAGACAAACAACTCATCTAATCTTCTTCAATTTAAAATTAGGCAACCTATTTTTTGAAGCAAGAGAAAATGTACCTTCAATGTATCAATATCTTCATTTTTTAGAAATATATATTAAAATAATATTAAAAAATGGTATATCCTTTAACATATTCGTATCTTAGTTTTTTAGAAATTGACGAATCACCGAATCTGATGTATTCGTATCGTGTAGCCGTATCCGTATCTGTGCTTCATAGTAGCTCACTATGGATAAAAATAAGGAATAATTATTTTTGGAATAATTTGAATTATTCAAATTAGTTAA
Organism: Benincasa hispida; assembly: GCF_027475165.1. Classification (NCBI taxonomy): domain Eukaryota; kingdom Viridiplantae; phylum Streptophyta; class Magnoliopsida; order Cucurbitales; family Cucurbitaceae; genus Benincasa; species Benincasa hispida. Next base: position 18,978,678 of record NC_143485.1, read on the forward strand.
GAGAATTTAGTTATTAATTATATTAATATGATTAATATAAAGTATAATGTATATTGATACATTATAATATATGGTTAATTATAAATATGAATTGTTCAAATTAGTTAAGGGAATTTAGTTATTAATTATATTAATATGATTAATATAAAGTATAATGTATATTGATACGTTATAATATATGGTTAATTATAAATATGATTTATAATTAAAACTATATAATATGCAAGAGATAAATATTTAAATGAAATTCAAATATGATTTATATAAATACTATAGGTTAAAATTTAATGTGAATATGATTCATATTAAAACTATAGGTTATAAGAGAGAGTTGCATTTTAATATGAATATAATGCATATTATATGGTTTGTTAATCAGTTAACTAACCATATAATATAAATATTATATTAATAATTTTTTAATAATATAATTATAACTCCCCATGACAGGGGAGTTGTTTGGCAGAACGTGAGAGGGAGTTATTGTAACTCTCTTTCCCTTACTCTTCTTGTTCTTTGGAAAACACAGAGGAAGAAGATTTTTCTGAGAAATTCTAAAAAGCTATCTCTCAATATCAACACCTCTCCCCTGTAAAATTTCCTCTGCTAAAAGCGACAAAAAAGAAGCCCACACGTCATTTTCTTGTTTCGGAGAATATCAAGGTTACTAAGTGGTGGTGTTTGTTTTGAGAAAAATATCCCACTGTTTGTCCAGAACTGTTTAGTTCGTGTTCTTGGAGAGGACTTGCGTGAAGAAGATTTTTTCATCAAGGGTAGTCTTCTCTTCTCTAAACTCTCTATAGATTGCATGCTTAGGTTTATTAAATGTTTATCCCGTGACATTTTTTAGTTTGTTGAGTTCTCTGCATTTCACTATTTATCAAATTGAATTTCGAATTGTGTGACGTTCACAAGCTTCTGAGTGGAATTCAATTCCTTCACTTTTGATATGACAAAGTGTTTATTTATGAGAATTATATTCAAATTTGTTCCGAAAACTTAGAGAGAAATTTACATGTTCTAAGGTCATTAGCATCTAAGGCGCTTCTAAATACTAAAATGTTTAGAACTACAAAAACTCAGCATAAAAGACAAAAGATTTCTCCTAAAGAAAATGCTCATATTTAGCATCTAAGATTAGGTCACATAAATCTCAATAGGGTTAAGAGGTTGGTTAAGAGTGGACTTCTAAGCAAGTTAGAAGAAAACTCTTTATCAGTATGTGAGTTATGCCTTGAAGAAAAAATGACAAAAAGACCTTTTACTCGAAAAGGTCATAGAGCCAAAGGACCCTTGGAACTTGTACATTTAGACCTTTGTAGTATTATGAATGTTAAGGCAAGAGAAGGGTTTAAATACTTCATCTCCTTCATTGATGATTATACGAGATATGAGTATGTTTACCTAATGCAACATAGGTTTAAAGCACTTGAAAAGTTCAAAGAGTATCAGACTGGGGCTTAAAGTGTTGTAAAACTATATGATAGAACATAGAATTGCATTCCAACTCTCAGCACCTGGTTGCTCAGAAAAATAGTGTATCAGCAAGAAGAAATAGAACCTTGTTGGACATAGTTCAGTCTATGATTAGTTATGCTCATTTACCTGATTCCTTTTGGCGGTATGCAATAATGACTGCAACTTATATTTTGAATAGTGTTTCATCCAAAAGCATTTTTGAAATACCTTTGAAATTATGAAGAGGTCATAAAGGTAGTTCACAATACTTTAGGATTTGGGGTAGCCCAACACATTTACGTGAGGCAAATCCAAAGAAATTAGAACTTTATTCAAAATTATGCCTATTTGTAGACTATCCCAAGGGATCGAGGGGTGGATACTTCTACGATCCTAAAGAGAATAAAGTAGTGTCGATAAATGCTACATTTTTGGAAGACCACATTAGGGAGCATAAACCCGGAAGTAAGATTGTGTTGAATGAACTTTCTAATGAAACTACTGAAACTTCAACAAGAGTTGTTGAAAATGCTAGTACTTCAACAAAAGTTGTTGATGTTTGTTCATCTAGTCAGACACATCCACCTCAAGAGTCAAGGAAGTCTCGATGCAGTGGGAGGATTCTGAACCCACCTGCTTGTTTAACGTATTTAATGGAAACCCTAGCCATTATATCATACGACGATATTGAGGATCTATTGCCCTATAAACAGGCTATGGATGATGTGGACAAAGATGAATGGGTTAAGACTATGGATCTTGAAATGGAGTCTATGTACTTTATTTCATTCTGGGATCTTGTAGATAAACCTAATGGGGTAAAATCTATAGGTTGTAAATGGATCTACAAGAAGAAAAGAGGTATAGATGGTAAGGTGTAAACCTTTAAGGCTAGACTAATGGCAAAGAGTTATACCTAGGTTGAGGGAGTGGACTATGAAGAAATTTTCTCACTTGTTGCCATGCTTAAATCTATCCAGATTCTCTTGTCCATTATCACATATTATGACTATAAGATATGAAAAATGGACTTAAGATTACCTTTCTGAATGGTAATCTTGAAGAGACCATTTATAAGCAACAACCAGAGGGATTCATTATCCAAGGTCAAGAGCAAATAGTTTGCAAGCTTAATTGGTCAAATTATGGATTAAATAGGCATCTCGATCTTGGAACATAAGATTTAATAATGCGATCAAATCTTATGGTTTTGACCAAAATTTTGATGAATCTTGTATTAACAAAAAGATCATTGATAGATAGGTAACTTTTTTAGTGTTGTACGTGGATAATATCCTACTCATTGAGAATGATGTAGGTCTACTGATTACTCGACAACAATTAATACCATCCTCAAGTATCTTCAGAGAATGAGGACTATATGTTTGTGTATGGAGCTAAGGATTTGATCCTTACAAGATACACTGACTCTGATTTTCGGACTGATAAGGATTCTAGGAAATTCACATCAGGAGCAATATTTACTTCTACCGGAGGGGCTGTAGTCTGGAAAAACACAAATCAAGGTTGCATTGTTGACTCTATCATGGAGGCAGAGTATGTAGCAACTTGTGAAGCTGCGAAGAAGGCTGTATGGATTAGAATTTTTTTTTACAAGCCTAAAAGTTGTTCCTGACATGTGAAGCCTATCATTATTTATTGTGATACTAGTGGTGTTGTGGCAAATTCCAAGGAGCCTTAGCCATAAAAAAGGAAAGCACATTGAGTGCAAATATCATTTCATCTGAGAGATTATGCATTGAGGGGGCGTGATCGTCATAAAGATCGCTTCGGAGCACAATGCTGTTGATCCATTTACAAAGGCTTTCACGGCTAAAGTTCTTTAGGGTCACCTGGAGAGTCTGGGTCTACGGGCCATGCATCATCTTGTTTAGGACAAGTGGGAGATGTTACTAGGTCTAGTGCATGCCTTAGTTTATTATTTTACGTACTGTACTTTGTTTTTATGCTTTGTACTGTACATTCCACTAGAATTAGGACAAATGAAAGATTATTTTATTTGACATTTAGTCTACATTAATCCAACATGATAAACTAAAATTCAAAGGTAATTAATGTAACTAAAACATGTATGTAGTTGACATACAAGTTGATTATGTTTAAGTAATAACATGAACGCTCTGTTGTATATGGATAAGGCTAGGTACCTTATCTTGGTGACACTATGGATATAACCCACTTTGTAATTGTTACAATAGTTGTAAAGTGTTACAAATGATTTGATCTTGATCATTTATGTGGACACATGTGAGTGGAAGTATCCTATACAAATAGTTTGTATAAGACTGGACCTTGAAATGATTATCCTCTCTTCATAATATCGGTACTTGAAGAGACTTACATTTCACTAGGACGACCATAAGTAACTTGACCTTAATCCTGAGTGAGTTGTGAACTCCTACCTATGAGGGCAATCCTTTGATCTGTATGGGTGAGAGCGGCTAGTTTCCCTTACTCAATATGCCTACTATTTTGGGGATTTGTCTGAGTGGGGAGTTGGGAACACAGTTATACAAGAAGTAATTCGCTCCTTCTTATCTTTAGAGTAAGTAGATGCATTACTTCTTTAAAGGTTGATTCCGGGTCTTGAACAATGAGGTACCCCACCTTCTCAGTGGCCAGAGAGGGATCTAGTTTATAGTTGGACTATAACTAACTGTTCATTAGAGGGATCAGTGGTACTTAAGTAGTTAAATTTAATTATAGGGATAAAACGATAATTTGACCCAACTATAGTTTCAAGCGATTCGTGAAGGGTAAACTCACTGTTGATTGGTTATATCCATTGACATAGAAATATATCTACAGTGCGATGAGTGCAGCTTTCGGTCTTTAGTGATGTGACAGTTAATGAATGTTAATTAGTTTAATTAAAGAGTTTAATTAATTAGTCTCGTATCATTAGAGCTTCTAATCTATTGGTCCATAAGGTGCCCCTTGCTAGCTCAGTAAAGATAAAACAAGGGATAATTTTTTCTGGAATAATTTGAATTTTTTAAATATTTAAGGGAATTAAAGATATTATTTATATTAATGTGATTATATAGTGTATAATATATATTGATACATTATAGTTTATATTTGATTAAACATAATTTATAATTAAAATTATACAATATGTTAAAGATAAATATTTGAATGAGATTCAAATATTATTTACGATTCATATAAATACTATAGGTTAAAATTAATACGAATGAGATTCATATAAAAACTATAGCTTATAAAAGAGAATTGCATTTTAATATGATTAGAATGTATATTATATAGTTAACTAACTAAAGGTTAGTTAATTGATTATATAATATATATATATATATATTATAATACTAATAACTTTCCTAAGGAGTTACTTAGTTGGTTCTTTCACGTGGGAGTTAATTAACTCCCTCCCTCTTTATCTGTATATCAACCTATATTGAGAATACAAAAATAAGAGGAACAGAACGTGAAAATAATTAGAAGAATTCTCTCTATTTTTTCCTACTCCCAAGAACACTGAAGAGCCCACACATCTTGATCTTTTGTCCTAAGAATAGAAAAGGTTTCGCGTGGTGGTGTCCTGTTCATTGGAAAAGTTACAGTGTTCATGTTGATTTTGTAAAAAAAAAAAAAAAAAAAAAGAAAAAAGAAAAAAGAAAAGAGTTCATGTGTGTTGGGAATGTCCTAAAACTCGCAGTTCGTGTTAAACATTATATTGATCAATAATAATGACTTGTTGATTTTGCATCTTATTATGAAAATCTAATAAATGCATCCTTGGCTATAGTCTGAATGTTGTAATATTATGTAGTGACATAAACAGAATCAAGTTGATAGTATATAGCTTAAATGGTCTAATAAGTATATGGATGAAATTAGGTATCTCATCCTGGTAATACTATTGGATACGGCCCACTCTGTAATTGTTACAAGAAGTTGTAAGGTGCTACAAACGATGTGATCCAAAAATATTTCAGGTTGAGACATGTGAGTGGGGGCATCCTATGTAATGTGTTTTCATATAGACTGGAACATGAAAATAGTCACTTTTCTTTATAAAGATCGTTTACTGTTAAAACTGACTATTTCATTTATCATATAACCTAGGTTAACTCGATTCTAATCCTGAGCTAGTTATGAACTCCTGTTTGTTCGAAATTATCCTTTGATCTACAAACGGTGAGAGTAGTCCAACAACACTGCTCAATAAGCTTACCATTTTGGGGATAAGACCAGATGAATAGCTGGGGACATAGCCTTGCAAGATGGAATTCACTCCTACCTTATTTAAGGTTAGTAGATAGGTTGTTCTCAAGTACTGATTCCAGGTCTTGAATAATCGGGGGCCCGCCTTCACGTGATTGAGAAAGGATTTGATTCATAAAATTTATGAATCAGAATTGTTCATTAGAGGATCAGTAGGAACTTAAGAAACAAGATGTATTCACAGGGGTAAAACAGTATTTTTGACCTAGCTGTGATTACGAACAACTTGTGAAGGATTGACTTACTGATTATGGTTATTAAGTGGACATATTATATCTACAATGAGGGGAGTTCAACTATGGGCTATAGTGGAGTGTGCCATTAGTTAACGAATGGGAGTTAGATCAGACTAATAAGTTTAGTCGATTAATCTTGAATCGTTGGAGCCCATGATTTGTAGGTCCATGAGGTCTTCCTACTAGCTCGTAAATGGATATGCTTTAGAGTAGCTTGAGAAATTAATTTGAAATGTTCAAATTAAACATAACAAGAGAATATATATTTAAATATGATTTAAATATATGAAGATGAATTTTGTGCAAAAATTAATTTAATATTTGATATTAAATTAATTATTATTTTAACTTAATTTATGAAATTAATTTTAGTAAATATTTTTTCAGTTTTATTAATCAAAATAGTTTTGAAAATCAAATTTTTTATTTTAAAAGAAAATTGAAAATCGGTTTTGCATGCCATACAAAATGGAAAATGTTGTTTTTCCATTATCATCTTCGTCATGCTCACACAGACCCCATCTCCTTCTTTTCATTAATACTCCAAGCATGAGCTGCAAGCCATGCAATTCACTTCTTTGCATATTCATCTGCAGTAAATAAAGAAGTTTGAAGTAATTTGAAAGGAGCTAATACATAAATTTTGAGAGAAAATCTCTGTGAGAAGAAAGAGTTCTTCCAATTGGGCTACTGTGAGTTCTTCACTATTCTTCATCAATTCAAGCTGTTCTTAAGTCCCACAACTCTGTCTAAAGCTCCAAGAGGATAGTGGGGAAGACCTTGAGGTGGTTCACGGTGATCTATGGTGAAGACTGTCACTATACAATCAAGTTCTTGTAGAGTTCTTCAAAGGTATGATCTTAAAACCATCTTTTTAGAAAAACATACTTTAGTTTCTACCAAAATTAGTGAATTTGAATGCTTATGGATCCTTGATACTTCCACTGTATGTTATTTAACTCTTTCACTGTGTTCGTGACACTTGCTAAGGATTTTTGTGAAGAAAAAGTTCTACAAGGGTGGGTAGCATGTTCTTCTTCCTTTCCTCTTTAAAGCAGCGTGTTTGTGGGTTGAATTTTGATGTTTATCTTGTTGCAGTTCTGTATGTTTTTCTCTATTATTTTCATGGTTTCAAATTGAATTTCGATTGCAGGACTTTCACTTACTTCTGCAAAGGAATTCCACTCCTTCATCATTAATAGGCTTGAAGCCCAAAGGTTGACTCAAGTCCATCTCAGGCTCAATCCAAGCTTGGCCTAAAGTCAACGTTTAACTTGCCCCCAGTCCACCCCATTTATTTCTTGGATTAGATATGGATCACCATTTTGATAATCGAGCTGATTCATGAGTCGGCCCATTTGAGCCATATTTGGATCGACCCATTGGGCTCAATAAATTTATCATTGGATCAACCCAAATATATATATGTATAATTCTTCATATATTATATTTTATAAATTAAAAATGTAAATTTTTTAAAATTCCTTTTAAATATACTATATTTTAGTTTTTAGTTAACATTAACCTTTTAAATTGTTAAAAACTAATAAACAATTTTAAGACAAAAATAAATACTAAATAAAACCTTATAATATCATTAATTTTATCTAGAAAAAGTAATAAAAATAAAAAATAAACAAAATAAAATACAAATTTAATAACATCTTAATAACATTTCCTTAAGAAAATCTAAATTCTACATATATATTTTTTAATAATTAAATAAGTAATATTCAATGGACTAATCTAATGAATCAGGCTAAGCTCAACCAAAGCTCGGCCTAAACTTGATCCAAAGAGCCCAACACAAGGCAAAGGTTGAGTCATGGGTTTAGCTATTGAAGGTTGGGTCGGGCCTGATCCAAGCCCAAATAATACCTTAGGACTTTAGGCTTGAGCCTGGATCAGGTTTGGGCTTTCACTTTTTAGCGTCAAGTTGGCCCAATGATGGTGAGTGGTGGGCAAGGAAGAGAAAAAATGGGATAATTAAGGAGTTGAGAAAAATAAACAAATTTGTATAAAACCAATTTAATACACATTATTTCAATATATGTGGACTTTTGAATTTTTCTTTTTTAAATTGCCTGGAATTAATGGGTGTTATGAACTTTTTGAACTTGATTTTATGTAATATTATAACTCATTAGACCATTCATGTAAAAAATTATAGATTCGAGACATTTAATTTGACCTATTTAATTAAGCTATTAGTGTAGAGATCTCTTATGAATACTGTTAATAAAGAGAGATGATCTAAGCCTATTTCATAAAATTCAAAGACTATAAAATTATGTTTTAGAAACACAAGGACCAAGTGATCTATGAGTAAAAAAATCAATGATGAGAGAGGTAATTTTCACAAAATCTTTTTAAGTAGAAAAGAAATCAATGATTTCACTCATCCTTTATTTATTTCACTAATTGATTAACCTTTTCAAGTTAAAATTTCATTTTAAAAAACACTTCTTTGAAACCTTTGAAAAAAAATTAATAAAAAGTTAGGAGAAAATATTAATTTATATCCCTTAAAGCATATCAATTTAAACTATGAATTGTATCAATTTTTATTAAAGATGCGTTTGGGATATATTTTAAGGTATTAATTTAAAAATAGCTTGGCAACCACTCAAAAGTATCATTTTAATAAGTTCTTATCATAAGTATTTAAATAAAAATGAGATTTTTGAAATACGCATTTTTCTCAAGTCAATTCAGACATGCCCTAATCAATTTACAACCTCCAATATATTCAACATGGAAAAACTTCATGAGAAACTTATAATTGTATCAATTAAACTCTTGAATTTATAAATCAATCAATTTAGACTATTATTCAGGATTTTCTTTGAAAAATGTCCATACATTTACTTTAATAATCCATTTTGTAAAACTATCATTTGAAGAAGTCTACACACATTTAAATTAACTGACTTATGAAAATTCAGAAGTTTAAATTACTCAAATTATAAGTTATTCTAACAAAATCTGGAGGAAGGTATAAATTAATACATTTACGAAAGTGTTGAGTTTAAATTGATATACTTATTAATTAAGGATTTTAATTGATACAACTCAAAGTTTAGAGTATATATCGATATTTTCCCAAAAGTTTAATACATAAAATTTCAACGATAAGATGCAATGCATCATCTTTGCATGAACACTTGTCTCTCTCTTCCAAAAGTTTAGTAATACTTTTTAAAATCTTTTTATCATAATCCATATTCTAAAAGTATTTATCTAAACCTTTTGTTGAAACTGTTTTTATCGAAAAAGATTGAAATTTACTTAAAGTTGACAGACTTGTTTTCTATAAGTGATCTATGTTAACATTGAACACAATACACTAGCTTTCACCCCCCAAAAAAAAAAAAACCAAAAACCCGAAACCCGAAACCCGAAACCAAAAACAAAACAATAAAATTAAAAAAAAAAAAAAAAAAACAATGAAACAAAATACACTATATTATTACTTAATAAAGAGAAGAAACTCTCTATTAAACATTAAAATTGCCTTCATCATAAAAACAAGTTAAAAAGAGAGAGAGAGGGATTGTAAAATAATTATGTGGTCTCTTGATTTTCTTTTACTATTCAGTATTTATCACAAGAAAATTAAAGTTTATGGTAAAATTTAAAGTTCAAGGTTGAAATTGCTATTAGTTAAGAATTGACTAAAGAAAAAATCTCATCGCTGGCGTGTGGAATACAAGTGCATCCAAGCACAGCGCAGCCAAGAGGGTCCAAGATTGCTTCGAAAGTTTATGGTAAAATTTAAAGTTCAAGGTTGAAATTGCTATTAGTTAAGAATTGACTAAAGAAAAAAGGTTTTTTTCAAAAATTTATTTTTTAAGCTATTTTGATTATTGTCAATCAAACTTTTCCAAAAGGACTAATTCTAACAATTAAACAAACCAAACATACTCAAAAACCTCAATTTAAAGTTTATGAATAAATTTTATTTTGGTAAAATACCATTTTGTCCACTTTGTCCCATTTTAATCCCTGACAAAACTAGTTGCTAAAACCATCCCTTTATAACCTGTGAAAATACATTTGCATGTCATTTTTTTTTTTTGCCTAAAAATTATTATCATAACTATTTTCAAATATAGTAAAATCAATCAACTTATTTATAAATATTACATAATGTCACTATCTATCTGTGACAGATAAGCAATAACATTTTACTATTTTAAACAGTTTTGCTATTTAAAACAATTACCCTTCTTAATATTGTTAAAATTTAACTTAAAGGAAATTAAAATTTATTGAGATTATGGGAACTAAAATTAGAGAATTGAAATTACAAGGACAAAAAATGATATTTTAACCCAATTTTTTTTTTTCCAATTTCCTTGGATACAAAAAGTTCTCTCAATTTTTTCTTTTTTACATTAACACATGAGCATCAAACCTCTCCCACAACCAACATAAATCCACAAGAGACATGGAAACACAATCCAAGTCCCTGCTAATTAAGTTTCTTAAACAAGCCAATTGGTACATGAACCACAAAATGCGTTAAATTTCCAAAAGAAAATGACAGCCAAGTTCCATAGTCAGCTCTTCATTACCTTCAGAATAAGAATGCTGACATTTAAACAAAAAAAAAAAAAAAAAAAAGACAAAACAAATCATGGCACACAAGCAAGGGTCATACAGAAGAACTAAATCTTTTCAAATGTGCCTATAGATTAGAAACTCTATGTCGAATTTACCTGACTTTTTCGACAGCTCTCTATTATCTCATCATCAGCTTTCTGCCTTTTTTATAGCTTCCAAGTTTCTGAAACCTTCGTCTGTTCCAAAGATCCTGCCAATCAGAGAAGCCAAAATATTCACATCAAAATGTCTTCTGTTTCATTGCATTGAAATTATCGATAATTGATGGACATGAAGAAGCAAAAGTACATGCAAAAACGTGAAATGTATCTTTAGAATTCAAGGACACAGTTGTACAACTTATACAACTTATAGAAAAAATCCTATTTAAGTAAGGCCGTGAAATGTACATAGGTACGACCTTGTCATATGAAAGTTCCATGTTCCCCCAACAATCGACGTGCACTGCTTGAAATAAAGATTTAACTGACAAGTTTGGAGTTACTGCATCTAAATAAACATTTTTTTTAATCTATTTTACTCGATCAAGATAAAACTTGGGCCAAGAATCTTCCAGCATAGCATGGTAAGACTAGAATACAAGTGTTACATGTATAATAATGCTCTCCAACTCCCTCCCTGGAGTGGCTAACACTATTTCTCTCTCAGCACTTGATTTCTTTTTCAATAAGGACTCAACATTAATATCTTCATAATCAATGTTGTTTTTTTATTCTCCATCACATCCACTCAAAATTTCTAACTTCAGATTGGGAAAAAATGGCATCAAGAAGTAAAAACTTGAACATGCATGCAATGATGATTCTCAACTATCAACTCCACAATCAAAATTTTCTTCTCCTCCAGCTTAACCACTCAACAATCCACCTTAAGATTATATTAGGCTAAAAGACTTCAAGATGTGGAATTTATGATATCTATAGTTTTCTCCAACTCCCTCCAGCATGTCTCAATCACTCAGAAAAAGATACCCTGTCCAAGCATACTTCCAGACAATCTCAACCCAAAGTGAGGGCATCATATCAAGTCACTGATTAACACCTTTCCACCAAAATACAATTTAAAAAAATGCAGCTTAGGGAGCAAACATTTTCCAGAAATAATCTACATAGCAAAATGTCTTAGTTATGTTAAATTAGCCCATTAATGTTAACCACTCGATGAAGCCATTGGTTTCAAAGTATAGGGGAAAAGAGACCAAGGAATTTGGGGTGCACTGGTAAGTCGATGATCATCATCTTACTATTATTCAAACACCCCCTTTGTTTATCGGCAAATACTATTTAAATCAACAATCCAAGGGAATAGACATGAAACTATTGAATGGGAAGTAAATCAATGTTCCACAAAACTGGTTTTAATGTAATGAAGTTCAAACCAATAATGTATATATAAAAAAAATGGTTGGACCAGAACTTACCAGTCCATGTAAGTGAATGTTGATGAGTAGTTGCCAGATTTCGTATAAAGCAGTCGGTGATGGTAATCATGAAAATAAGCACTGTGGAGAAAGAGCAGAGCTGATTTCAGGAATGATAAATACAGTATCAGGTATTTTTTTTGAACCTTAAAAATCCTAATTGACTTACCCCCCATACAAAGGTATGAAGTTTGAAGGGCTCCAAGGAAAATGGTAACCACAATGAGCCTCAACTGTCTCAAGCACTCTAACTATCATCCATAACCACAGAGTCAATAGATGGGGACCAGTAAGAGCAGGACCGACGATGGTAGCGAATCCAAGGAACAGGATCTCAGCAGGGTGAGCGTATTCTGATGTTAGTCCAAAAGGTGTAGCATATCTGCACTTATAAGAACCATAAAACAGCCTAAGACAATTTTATCATGGGAAAAGGCAGAATAAACAAGAATTTTCATTCATAAATCTCACTTACTCATGATGCACGCTGTGGACATTCTTGTACAGCCATTTGGTGTGCAAAATTCTATGCCCCCAGTAGAAAACAAAATCCTCAATAATAAAGTAGAATATTATCTGGCCGAAAACTACTTTCCTACATTAAACGAAAGCCAAAACCAAGTTAAATTCTAGGAAAGGTAATGATATGGTTCAAACTAAGGAAAAGGTGAAAGTAAACTAAACCTAGCTAGATAGAACTCCTAAAATATATGCTTTATGCATAAAGAACCTGAAGATACCAGGATGGCAATGGAAGAGTGCTTCTCATGCCCATACGCCTGAAGACGGGATAAGAAACAAGCATAACTGGCAGATTTACACCAAAATGATACAGCAGTAGGCGTGAAATGCATTTCCCTTGAGCAGCAGGACTATTATTCTTTGCCTGAAAAAACAGAAAATTATTTATATCAAAGCTGAATATAATTCATCCATAATTAAGAGTTAGTTATGTCATTATTGAGTTAATTAAGTTGTAATTACTGAGGTGGAAAACTCA